>NC_063224.1:22298500-22610700 GCF_020740725.1 Corvus hawaiiensis
GCCAAGGAGCCATTGTGACCCAGTGGGGCCTCATGGAATCAAGGAGACCATGGTGACACAGGTGATGCACATGAAGCCAAGGAGCCATTGTGACCCAGTGGGGCCTCATGGAATCAAGGAGACCATGGTGACACAGGTGATGCACATGAAGCCAAGGAGCCATTGTGACACAGTGGGGCTTCTTCCCTTCAGCTCTGCAGCTGGCTGTCCCAGCCCACAGCACCATGTGCCAAGTGCTCTCCTCAGGGCTCTGCCTGCACACAGGCCCAGAGAAGTTTTCCTGTTTGTAAGGAAAGAATGAAAAAGCCTGAGCAGGTTTCCTAAACAACAAACCCCACATGCTGAGTCCAGGCTGCCTGCAATGTTGTCCCCTTTCTACAAGGGACACTGTGAGCAGGAATGATCTCTGGGAGCAGAATTTTCGCAGTCTTTCCACGGAATTCTCTGTCCCTGTCCTTTGCCTGGCTCTCTGTTGCAGATGGAAGCTGCTGCTGCCTTTCTCACCTTAAAGGCCTCGTTTGATGCAAGCAGATGCTCCCAGGTGTGTTCAGCAGCTGTTGCTCAGTGTTGATGCAAAGCTTTTGTGTTCCTCATGGAAGCAAGGAGCCATTGTGACACTGCAGGGGCTCATGGCATCAAGGAGACAATTGTGACAGTACAGAACCTCCTAGAAACAAGGTTCCACGGTGACACCGTGGGGAATCATGGAACCACATGGAAATGTGTTCCTCATGAGACACAGCAGGGCCTTGTTGGAACCAAAGACACCTCTGCAAAAAGCAGGGTAGCTCACAGAACCAAGGAGTCCATTGTTACAATAGAAAACCTATGGAAGCAAGGAGACCATGGTGACACAGTGGGGCCACATGGAAGCCAAGGAGCCATTATGACCCAGTGGGGCCTCATGGAATCAAGGAGACCATGGTGACACAGGTGATGCACATGAAGCCAAGGAGCCATTGTGACACAACGGGGCCTCATGGAATCAAGGAGACCATGGTGACACAGGTGATGCACATGAAGCCAAGGAGCCATTGTGACACAGCGGGGCCTCATGGAATCAAGGAGACCATGGTGACACAGGTGATTCACATGAAGCAAAGGAGCCATTGTGACACAGTGGGGCCTCATGGAATCAGGGAGACCATTGTGACACAGGTGATTCACATGAAGCCAAGGAGCCATTGTGACACAGTGGGGCCTCATGGAATCAAGGAGACCATTGTGACACAGGTGATGCACATGAAGCCAAGGAGCCATTGTGACACAGTGGGGCCTCATGGAATCAAGGAGACCATTGTGACCCAGTGGGGCCTCATGGAATCAAGGAGACCATGGTGACACAGGTGATGCACATGTAGTCAAGGAGCCATTGTGACCCAGTGGGGCCTCATGGAATCAAGGAGATTATGGTGACACAGGTGATGCACATGAAGCCAAGGAGCCATTGTGACCCAGCGGGGCTTCTTCCCTTCAGCTCTGCAGCTGGCTGTCCCAGCCCACAGCACATTGTGCCAACTGCTCTCCTCAGGGCTCTGCCTGCACACAGGCCCAGAGAAGTTTTCCTGTTTGTAAGGAAAGAATGAAAAAGCCTGAGCAGGTTCCCTAGACAACCAAACCCACATGCTCAGTCCAGGCTGCCTGCAATGATGTCCCCTTTCTACAAGGGACACTGTGAGCAGGAATGATGTCTGGGAGCAGAATTCTCGCAGTCTTTCCACGGAATTCTCTGTCCCTGTCCTTTGCCTGGCTCTCTGTTGCAGATGGAAGCTGCTGGTGCCATTCTCTGCTTGAAGCCCTCTTTTGATGCAAGCAGATGCTCCCAGGTGTGTTCAGCAGCTGTTGCTCAGTGCTGATGCAAAGCTTTTGTGTTCCTCATGGAAGCAAGGAGCCATTGTGACACTGCAGGGGCTCATGGCATCAAGGAGACAATTGTGACACTACAGAACCTCCTAGAAACAAGGCTCCATGGTGACACCGTGGGGAATCATGGAACCACATGGAAATGTGTTCCTCATGAGACACAGCAGGGCCTTGTTGGAACCAAAGACACCTCTGCAAAAAGCAGGGTAGCTCACAGAACCAAGGAGTCCATTGTTACAATAGAAAACCTATGGAAGCAAGGAGACCATTGTGACACAGTGAGGCCACATGGAAGCCACGGAGCCATTGTGACCCAGTGGGGCCTCATGGAATCAAGGAGACCATGGTGACACAGGTGATGCACATGAAGCTAAGGAGCCATTGTGACCCAGTGGGGCCTCATGGAATCAAGGAGACCATGGTGACACAGGTGATGCACATGAAGCCAAGGAGCCATTGTGACCCAGTGGGGCCTCATGGAATCAAGGAGACCATGGTGACACAGGTGATGCACATGAAGCCAAGGAGCCATTGTGACACAGCGGGGCCTCATGGAATCAAGGAGACCATGGTGACACAGGTGATGCACATGAAGCCAAGGAGCCATTGTGACACAGTGGGGTCTCATGGAATCAAGGAGACCATGGTGACACAGGTGATGCACATGAAGCCAAGGAGCCATTGTGACACAGCGGGGCCTCATGGAATCAAGGAGACCATGGTGACACAGGTGATTCACATGAAGCCAAGGAGCCATTGTGACACAGTGGGGGCTCATGGAATCAAGGAGACCATTGTGACACAGGTGATGCACATGAAGCCAAGGAGCCATTGTGACACAGTGGGGGCTCATGGAATCAAGGAGACCATGGTGACACAGGTGATGCACATGAAGCCAAGGAGCCATTGTGACACAGCGGGGCTTCTTCCCTTCAGCTCTGCAGCTGGCTGTCCCAGCCCACAGCACATTGTGCCAACTGCTCTCCTCAGGGCTCTGCCTGCACACAGGCCCAGAGAAGTTTTCCTGTTTGTAAGGAAAGAATGAAAAAGCCTGAGCAGGTTCCCTAGACAACCAAACCCACATGCTCAGTCCAGGCTGCCTGCAATGATGTCCCCTTTCTACAAGGGACACTGTGAGCAGGAATGATGTCTGGGAGCAGAATTCTCGCAGTCTTTCCACTGAATTCTCTGTCCCTGTCCTTTGCCTGGCTCTCTGTTGCAGATGGAAGCTGCTGGTGCCATTCTCTGCTTGAAGCCCTCGTTTGATGCAAGCAGATGCTCCCAGGTGTGTTCAGCAGCTGTTGCTCAGTGTTGATGCAAAGCTTTTGTGTTCCTCATGGAAGCAAGGAGCCATTGTGACACTGCAGGGGCTCATGGCATCAAGGAGACAATTGTGACAGTACAGAACCTCCTAGAAATAAGACTCCATGATGACACCGTGGGGAATCATGGAACCACATGGAAATGTGTTCCTCATGAGACACAGCAGGGCCTTGTTGGAACCAAAGACACCTCTGCAAAAAGCAGGGTAGCTCACAGAACCAAGGAGTCCATTGTTACAATAGAAAACCTATGGAAGCAAGGAGACCATGGTGACACAGTGAGGCCACATGAAAGCCACGGAGCCATTGTGACCCAGTGGGGCCTCATGGAATCAAGGAGACCATGGTGACACAGGTGATGCACATGAAGCCAAGGAGCCATTGTGACCCAGTGGGGCCTCATGGAATCAAGGAGACCATGGTGACACAGGTGATGCACATGAAGCCAAGGAGCCATTGTGACCCAGTGGGGCCTCATGGAATCAAGGAGACCATGGTGACACAGGTGATGCACATGAAGCCAAGGAGCCATTGTGACCCAGTGGGGCCTCATGGAATCAAGGAGACCATGGTGACACAGGTGATGCACATGAAGCCAAGGAGCCATTGTGACACAGTGGGGTCTCATGGAATCAAGGAGACCATGGTGACACAGGTGATGCACATGAAGCCAAGGAGCCATTGTGACCCAGTGGGGCCTCATGGAATCAAGGAGACCATTGTGACACAGGTGATTCACATGAAGCCAAGGAGCCATTGTGACACAGTGGGGGCTCGTGGAATCAAGGAGACCATTGTGACACAGGTGATGCACATGAAGCCAAGGAGCCATTGTTACACAGCGGGGCCTCATGGGATCAAGGAGACCATGGTGACACAGGTGATGCACATGAAGCCAAGGAGCCATTGTGACACCTCGGGGCTTCTTCCCTTCAGCTCTGCAGCTGGCTGTCCCAGCCCACGGCACCATGTGCCAAGTGCTCTCCTCAGGGCTCTGCCTGCACACAGGCCCAGAGAAGTTTTCCTGTTTGTAAGGAAAGAATGAAAAAGCCTGAGCAGGTTCCCTAGACAACCAAACCCACATGCTCAGTCCAGCCTGCCTGCAATGATGTCCCCTTTCCACAAGGGACACTGTGAGCAGGAATGATCTCTGGGAGCAGAATTCTCGCAGTCTTTCCACTGAATTCTCTCTCCCTGTCCTTTGCCTGGCTCTCTGTTGCAGATGGAAGCTGCTGGTGCCTTTCTCAGCTTGAAGCCCTCGTTTGATGCAAGCAGATGCTCCCAGGTGTGTTCCGCAGCTGTTGCTCAGTGTTGATGCAAAGCTTTTGTGTTCCTCAGGGAAGCAAGGAGCCATTGTGACACTGCAGGGGCTCATGGCATCAAGGAGACAATTGTGACAGTACAGAACCTCCTAGAAATAAGACTCCATGATGACACCGTGGGGAATCATGGAACCACATGGAAATGTGTTCCTCATGAGACACAGCAGGGCCTTGTTGGAACCAAAGACACCTCTGCAAAAAGCAGGGTAGCTCACAGAACCAAGGAGTCCATTGTTACAATAGAAAACCTATGGAAGCAAGGAGACCATTGTGACACAGTGGGGCCACATGAAAGCCACGGAGCCATTGTGACCCAGTGGGGCCTCATGGAATCAAGGAGACCATGGTGACACAGGTGATGCACATGAAGCCAAGGAGCCATTGTGACCCAGTGGGGCCTCATGGAATCAAGGAGACCATGGTGACACAGGTGATGCACATGAAGCCAAGGAGCCATTGTGACCCAGTGGGGCCTCATGGAATCAAGGAGACCATGGTGACACAGGTGATGCACATGAAGCCAAGGAGCCATTGTGACCCAGTGGGGCCTCATGGAATCAAGGAGACCATGGTGACACAGGTGATGCACATGAAGCCAAGGAGCCATTGTGACCCAGTGGGGCCTCATGGAATCAAGGAGACCATGGTGACACAGGTGATGCACATGAAGCCAAGGAGCCATTGTGACACAGCGGGGCTTCTTCCCTTCAGCTCTGCAGCTGGCTGTCCCAGCCCACAGCACCATGTGCCAAGTGCTCTCCTCAGGGCTCTGCCTGCACACAGGCCCAGAGAAGTTTTCCTGTTTGTAAGGAAAGAATGAAAAAGCCTGAGCAGGTTCCCTAGACAACCAAACCCACATGCTCAGTCCAGGCTGCCTGCAATGATGTCCCCTTTCTACAAGGGACACTGTGAGCAGGAATGATGTCTGGGAGCAGAATTCTCGCAGTCTTTCCACGGAATTCTCTGTTCCTGTCCTTTGCCTGGCTCTCTGTTGCAGATGGAAGCTGCTGGTGCCATTCTCAGCTTGAAGCCCTCGTTTGATGCAAGCAGATGCTCCCAGGTGTGTTCAGCAGCTGTTGCTCAGTGTTGATGCAAAGCTTTTGTGTTCCTCATGGAAGCAAGGAGCCATTGTGACACTGCAGGGGCTCATGGCATCAAGGAGACAATTGTGACAGTACAGAACCTCCTAGAAACAAGGCTCCATGGTGCCACCGTGGCGAATCATGGAACCACATGGAAATCTGTTCCTCATGAGACACAGCAGGGCCTTGTTGGAACCAAAGACACCTCTGCAAAAAGCAGGGTAGCTCACAGAACCAAGGAGTCCATTGTTACAATAGAAAACCTATGGAAGCAAGGAGACCATTGTGACACAACGGGGCCTCATGGAATCAAGGAGACCATGGTGACACAGGTGATGCACATGAAGCCAAGGAGCCATTGTGACACAGTGGGGCCTCATGGAATCAAGGAGACCATGGTGACACAGGTGATGCACATGAAGCCAAGGAGCCATTGTGACCCAGTGGGGCCTCATGGAATCAAGGAGACCATGGTGACACAGGTGATGCACATGAAGCCAAGGAGCCATTGTGACACAGTGGGGCCTCATGGAATCAAGGAGACCATGGTGACACAGGTGATGAACATGAAGCCAAGGAGCCATTGTGACCCAGTGGGGCCTCATGGAATCAAGGAGACCATGGTGACACAGGTGATGCACATAAAGCCAAGGAGCCATTGTGACACAGTGGGGGCTCATGGAATCAAGGAGACCATTGTGACACTGCAGGTGATGCACATGAAGCCAAGGAGCCATTGTGACCCAGTGGGGCCTCATGGAATCAAGGAGACCATGGTGACACAGGTGATGCACATGAAGCCAAGGATCCATTGTGACACAGTGGGGCCTCATGGAATCAAGGAGACCATGGTGACACAGGTGATGCACATGAAGCCAAGGAGCCATTGTGACACAACGGGGCCTCATGGAATCAAGGAGACCATGGTGACACAGGTGATGCACATGAAGCCAAGGAGCCATTGTGACACAGTGGGGCCTCATGGAATCAAGGAGACCATGGTGACACAGGTGATGCACATTTAGTCAAGGAGCCATTGTGACACAGTGGGGCCTCATGGAATCAAGGAGACCATGGTGACACAGGTGATGCACATGAAGCCAAGGAGCCATTGTGACACAGCGGGGCTTCTTCCCTTCAGCTCTGCAGCTGGCTGTCCCAGCCCACAGCACATTGTGCCAAGTGCTCTCCTCAGGGCTCTGCCTGCACACAGGCCCAGAGAAGTTTTCCTGTTTGTAAGGAAAGAATGAAAAAGCCTGAGCAGGTTCCCTAGACAACCAAACCCACATGCTCAGTCCAGGCTGCCTGCAATGATGTCCCCTTTCTACAAGGGACACTGTGAGCAGGAATGATGTCTGGGAGCAGAATTCTCGCAGTCTTTCCACGGAATTCTCTGTCCCTGTCCTTTGCCTGGCTCTCTGTTGCAGATGGAAGCTGCTGGTGCCATTCTCTGCTTGAAGCCCTCTTTTGATGCAAGCAGATGCTCCCAGGTGTGTTCAGCAGCTGTTGCTCAGTGCTGATGCAAAGCTTTTGTGTTCCTCATGGATGCAAGGAGCCATTGTGACACTGCAGGGGCTCATGGCATCAAGGAGACAATTGTGACAGTACAGAACCTCCTAGAAATAAGACTCCATGATGACACCGTGGGGAATCATGGAACCACATGGAAATGTGTTCCTCATGAGACACAGCAGGGCCTTGTTGGAACCAAAGACACCTCTGCAAAAAGCAGGGTAGCTCACAGAACCAAGGAGTCCATTGTTACAATAGAAAACCTATGGAAGCAAGGAGACCATTGTGACACAGTGAGGCCACATGGAAGTCACGGAGCCATTGTGACCCAGTGGGGCCTCATGGAATCAAGGAGACCATGGTGACACAGGTGATGCACATGAAGCCAAGGAGCCATTGTGACCCAGTGGGGCCTCATGGAATCAAGGAGACCATGGTGACACAGGTGATGCACATGAAGCCAAGGAGCCATTGTGACCCAGCGGGGCTTCTTCCCTTCAGCTCTGCAGCTGGCTATCCCAGCCCACAGCACCATGTGCCAAGTGCTCTCCTCAGGGCTCTGCCTGCACACAGGCCCAGAGAAGTTTTCCTGTCTGTAAGGAAAGAATGAAAAAGCCTGAGCAGCTTTCCTAAACAACAAACCCCACATGCTGAGTCCAGGCTGCCTGCAATGATGTCCCCTTTCTACAAGGGACACTGTGAGCAGGAATGATCTCTGGGAGCAGAATTTTCGCAGTCTTTCCACTGAATTCTCTGTCCCTGTCCTTTGCCTGGCTCTCTGTTGCAGATGGAAGCTGCTGGTGCCATTCTCTGCTTGAAGCCCTCGTTTGATGCAAGCAGATGCTCCCAGGTGTGTTCAGCAGCTGTTGCTCAGTGTTGATGCAAAGCTTTTGTGTTCCTCATGGAAGCAAGGAGCCATTGTGACACTGCAGGGGCTCATGGCATCAAGGAGACAATTGTGACAGTACAGAACCTCCTAGAAATAAGACTCCATGATGACACCGTGGGGAATCATGGAACCACATGGAAATGTGTTCCTCATGAGACACAGCAGGGCCTTGTTGGAACCAAAGACACCTCTGCAAAAAGCAGGGTAGCTCACAGAACCAAGGAGTCCATTGTTACAATAGAAAACCTATGGAAGCAAGGAGACCATGGTGACACAGTGAGACCACATGAAAGCCACGGAGCCATTGTGACCCAGTGGGGCCTCATGGAATCAAGGAGACCATGGTGACACAGGTGATGCACATGAAGCCAAGGAGCCATTGTGACCCAGTGGGGCCTCATGGAATCAAGGAGACCATGGTGACACAGGTGATGCACATGAAGGCAAGGAGCCATTGTGACACAGTGGGGCCTCATGGAATCAAGGAGACCATGGTGACACAGGTGATGCACATGAAGCCAAGGAGCCATTGTGACCCAGTGGGGCCTCATGGAATCAAGGAGACCATGGTGACACAGGTGATGCACATGAAGCCAAGGAGCCATTGTGACACAGTGGGGTCTCATGGAATCAAGGAGACCATGGTGACACAGGTGATGCACATGAAGCCAAGGAGCCATTGTGACCCAGTGGGGCCTCATGGAATCAAGGAGACCATTGTGACACAGGTGATTCACATGAAGCCAAGGAGCCATTGTGACACAGTGGGGGCTCGTGGAATCAAGGAGACCATTGTGACACAGGTGATGCACATGAAGCCAAGGAGCCATTGTGACACAGTGGGGCCTCATGGGATCAAGGAGACCATGGTGACACAGGTGATGCACATGAAGCCAAGGAGCCATTGTGACACCGCGGGGCTTCTTCCCTTCAGCTCTGCAGCTGGCTGTCCCAGCCCACAGCACCATGTGCCAAGTGCTCTCCTCAGGCCTCTGCCTGCACACAGGCCCAGAGAAGTTTTCCTGTTTGTAAGGAAAGAATGAAAAAGCCTGAGCAGGTTCCCTAGACAACCAAACCCACATGCTCAGTCCAGGCTGCCTGCAATGATGTCCCCTTTCCACAAGGGACACTGTGAGCAGGAATGATCTCTGGGAGCAGAATTCTCGCAGTCTTTCCACTGAATTCTCTCTCCCTGTCCTTTGCCTGGCTCTCTGTTGCAGATGGAAGCTGCTGGTGCCTTTCTCAGCTTGAAGCCCTCTTTTGATGCAAGCAGATGCTCCCAGGTGTGTTCCGCAGCTGTTGCTCAGTGTTGATGCAAAGCTTTTGTGTTCCTCATGGAAGCAAGGAGCCATTGTGACACTGCAGAGGCTCATGGCATCAAGGAGACAATTGTGACAGTACAGAACCTCCTAGAAATAAGACTCCATGATGACACCGTGGGGAATCATGGAACCACATGGAAATGTGTTCCTCATGAGACACAGCAGGGCCTTGTTGGAACCAAAGACACCTCTGCAAAAAGCAGGGTAGCTCACAGAACCAAGGAGTCCATTGTTACAATAGAAAACCTATGGAAGCAAGGAGACCATTGTGACACAGTGGGGCCACATGAAAGCCACGGAGCCATTGTGACCCAGTGGGGCCTCATGGAATCAAGGAGACCATGGTGACACAGGTGATGCACATGAAGCCAAGGAGCCATTGTGACCCAGTGGGGCCTCATGGAATCAAGGAGACCATGGTGACACAGGTGATGCACATGAAGCCAAGGAGCCATTGTGACACAGTGGGGCCTCATGGAATCAAGGAGACCATGGTGACACAGGTGATGCACATGTAGTCAAGGAGCCATTGTGACCCAGTGGGGCCTCATGGAATCAAAGAGACCATGGTGACACAGGTGATGCACATGAAGCCAAGGAGCCATTGTGACACAGCGGGGCTTCTTCCCTTCAGCTCTGCAGCTGGCTGTCCCAGCCCACAGCACCATGTGCCAAGTGCTCTCCTCAGGGCTCTGCCTGCACACAGGCCCAGAGAAGTTTTCCTGTTTGTAAGGAAAGAATGAAAAAGCCTGAGCAGGTTCCCTAGACAACCAAACCCACATGCTCAGTCCAGGCTGCCTGCAATGATGTCCCCTTTCTACAAGGGACACTGTGAGCAGGAATGATGTCTGGGAGCAGAATTCTCGCAGTCTTTCCACGGAATTCTCTGTTCCTGTCCTTTGCCTGGCTCTCTGTTGCAGATGGAAGCTGCTGGTGCCATTCTCAGCTTGAAGCCCTCGTTTGATGCAAGCAGATGCTCCCAGGTGTGTTCAGCAGCTGTTGCTCAGTGTTGATGCAAAGCTTTTGTGTTCCTCATGGAAGCAAGGAGCCATTGTGACACTGCAGGGGCTCATGGCATCAAGGAGACAATTGTGACACTACAGAACCTCCTAGAAACAAGGCTCCATGGTGCCACCGTGGCGAATCATGGAACCACATGGAAATGTGTTCCTCATGAGACACAGCAGGGCCTTGTTGGAACCAAAGACACCTCTGCAAAAAGCAGGGTAGCTCACAGAACCAAGGAGTCCATTGTTACAATAGAAAACCTATGGAAGCAAGGAGACCATTGTGACACAGTGGGGCCACGTGGAAGCCAAGGAGCCATTGTGACCCAGTGGGGCCTCATGGAATCAAGGAGACCATTGTGAGGCAGGTGATGCACATGAAGCCAAGGAGCCATTGTGACCCAGTGGGGCCTCATGGAATCAAGGAGACCATGGTGACACAGGTGATGCACATGAAGCCAAGGAGCCATTGTGACCCAGTGGGGCCTCATGGAATCAAGGAGACCATGGTGACACAGGTGATGCACATGAAGCCAAGGAGCCATTGTGACACAGTGGGGCCTCATGGAATCAAGGAGACCATGGTGACACACGTGATGCACATGAAGACAAGGAGCCATTGTGACCCAGTGGGGCCTCATGGAATCAAGGAGACCATGGTGACACAGGTGATGCACATGTAGTCAAGGAGCCATTGTGACCCAGTGGGGCCTCATGGAATCAAGGAGACCATGGTGACACAGGTGATGCACATGAAGCCAAGGAGCCATTGTGACACAGCGGGGCTTCTTCCCTTCAGCTCTGCAGCTGGCTGTCCCAGCCCACAGCACCATGTGCCAAGTGCTCTCCTCAGGGCTCTGCCTGCACACAGGCCCAGAGAAGTTTTCCTGTTTGTAAGGAAAGAATGAAAAAGCCTGAGCAGGTTCCCTAGACAACCAAACCCACATGCTCAGTCCAGGCTGCCTGCAATGATGTCCCCTTTCTACAAGGGACACTGTGAGCAGGAATGATGTCTGGGAGCAGAATTCTCGCAGTCTTTCCACGGAATTCTCTGTTCCTATCCTTTGCCTGGCTCTCTGTTGCAGATGGAAGCTGCTGGTGCCATTCTCTGCTTGAAGCCCTCGTTTGATGCAAGCAGATGCTCCCAGGTGTGTTCAGCAGCTGTTGCTCAGTGTTGATGCAAAGCTTTTGTGTTCCTCATGGAAGCAAGGAGCCATTGTGACACTGCAGGGGCTCATGGCATCAAGGAGACAATTGTGACACTACAGAACCTCCTAGAAGTATGACTCCATGATGACACCGTGGGGAATCATGGAACCACATGGAAATGTGTTCCTCATGAGACGCAGCAGGGCCTTGTTGGAACCAAAGACACCTCTGCAAAAAGCAGGGTAGCTCACAGAACCAAGGAGTCCATTGTTACAATAGAAAACCTATGGAAGCAAGGGGCCATTGTGACACAGTGGGGCCACATGGAAGCCAAGGAGCCATTGTGACCCAGTGGGGCCTCATGGAATCAAGGAGACCATGGTGACACAGGTGATGCACATGAAGCCAAGGAGCCATTGTGACCCAGTGGGGCCTCATGGAATCAAGGAGACCATGGTGACACAGGTGATGCACATGAAGCCAAGGAGCCATTGTGACACAGCGGGGCTTCTTCCCTTCAGCTCTGCAGCTGGCTGTCCCAGGCCACAGCACCATGTGCCAAGTGCTCTCCTCAGGGCTCTGCCTGCACACAGGCCCAGAGAAGTTTTCCTGTTTGTAAGGAAAGAATGAAAAAGCCTGAGCAGGTTTCCTAAACAACAAACCCCACATGCTGAGTCCAGGCTGCCTGCAATGATGTCCCCTTTCTACAAGGGACACTGTGAGCAGGAATGATCTCTGGGAGCAGAATTTTCGCAGTCTTTCCACGGAATTCTCTGTCCCTGTCCTTTGCCTGGCTCTCTGTTGCAGATGGAAGCTGCTGGTGCCTTTCTCAGCTTGAAGCCCTCTTTTGATGCAAGCAGATGCTCCCAGGTGTGTTCAGCAGCTGTTGCTCAGTGTTGATGCAAAGCTTTTGTGTTCCTCATGGAAGCAAGGAGCCATTGTGACACTGCAGGGGCTCATGGGATCAAGGAGACAATTGTGACAGTACAGAACCTCCTAGAAACAAGGTTCCACGGTGACACCGTGGGGAATCATGGAACCACATGGAAATGTGTTCCTGATGAGACACAGCCGGGCCTTGTTGGAACCAAAGACACCTCTGCAAAAAGCAGGGTAGCTCACAGAACCAAGGAGTCCATTGTTACAATAGAAAACCTATGGAAGCAAGGAGACCATGGTGACACAGTGGGGCCACATGGAAGCCAAGGAGCCATTGTGACCCAGTGGGGCCTCATGGAATCAAGGAGACCATGGTGACACAGGTGATGCACATGAAGCCAAGGAGCCATTGTGACACAGTGGGGGCTCATGGAATCAAGGAGACCATTGTGACACAGGTGATGCACATGAAGCCAAGGAGCCATTGTGACACAGTGGGGCCTCATGGAATCAAGGAGACCATGGTGACACAGGTGATGCACATGAAGCCAAGGAGCCATTGTGACACAGCGGGGCCTCATGGAATCAAGG
Organism: Corvus hawaiiensis; assembly: GCF_020740725.1. Taxonomy (NCBI): domain Eukaryota; kingdom Metazoa; phylum Chordata; class Aves; order Passeriformes; family Corvidae; genus Corvus; species Corvus hawaiiensis. The sequence goes on from NC_063224.1 coordinate 22,311,439, forward strand.
AGACCATGGTGACACAGGTGATGCACATGAAGCCAAGGAGCCATTGTGACCCAGTGGGGCCTCATGGAATCAAGGAGACCATGGTGACACAGGTGATGCACATGAAGCCAAGGAGCCATTGTGACACAGCGGGGCTTCTTCCCTTCAGCTCTGCAGCTGGCTGTCCCACACCGAGGCACCATGTGCCAAGTGCTCTCCTCAGGGCTCTGCCTGCACACAGGCCCAGAGAAGTTTTCCTGTTTGTAAGGAAAGAATGGAAAAGCCTGAGCAGCTTTCCTAAACATCAAACCCCACATGCTGAGTCCAGGCTGCCTGCAATGATGTCCCCTTTCTACAAGGGACACTGTGACAGGAATGATGTCTGGGAGCAGAATTCTCGCAGTCTTTCCACGGAATTCTCTGTCCCTGTCCTTTGCCTGGCTCTCTGTTGCAGATGGAAGCTGCTGGTGCCATTCTAAGCTTGAAGCCCTCTTTTGATGCAAGCAGATGCTCCCAGGTGTGTTCAGCAGCTGTTGCTGTGTTGATGCAAAGCTTTTGTGTTCCTCATGGAAGCAAGGAGCCATTGTGACACTGCAGGGGCTCATGGCATCAAGGAGACAATTGTGGCACTACAGAACATCCTAGAAACAAGGCTCCATGGTGACACCGTGGGGAATCATGGAACCACATGGAAATGTGTTCCTCATGCGACAAAACAGGGCCTTGTTGGAACCAAACACACCTCTGCAAAAAGCAGGGTAGCTCACAGAACCAAGGAGTCCATTGTTACAATAGAAACCCTAAGGAAGCAAGGGGCCATTGTGACACAGTGGGGCCACGTGGAAGCCAAGGAGCCATTGTGACCCAGTGGGGCCTCATGGAATCAAGGAGACCATGGTGACACAGGTGATGCACATGAAGCCAAGGAGCCATTGTGACCCAGTGGGGCCTCATGGAATCAAGGAGACCATGGTGACACAGGTGATGCACATGAAGCCAAGGAGCCATTGTGACACAGTGGGGCCTCATGGAATCAAGGAGACCATGGTGACACAGGTGATGCACATGAAGCCAAGGAGCCATTGTGACCCAGTGGGGCCTCATGGAATCAAGGAGACCATGGTGACACAGGTGATGCACATGAAGCCAAGGAGCCATTGTGACACAGTGGGGCCTCATGGAATCAAGGAGACCATGGTGACACAGGTGATGCACATGAAGCCAAGGAGCCATTGTGACACAGTGGGGCCTCATGGAATCAAGGAGACCATGGTGACACAGGTGATGCACATGAAGCCAAGGAGCCATTGTGACCCAGTGGGGCCTCATGGAATCAAGGAGACCATGGTGACACAGGTGATGCACATGAAGCCAAGGAGCCATTGTGACACAGCGGGGCTTCTTCCCTTCAGCTCTGCAGCTGGCTGTCCCACACCGAGGCACCATGTGCCAAGTGCTCTCCTCAGGGCTCTGCCTGCACACAGGCCCAGAGAAGTTTTCCTGTTTGTAAGGAAAGAATGAAAAAGCCTGAGCAGGTTCCCTAGACAACCAAACCCACATGCTCAGTCCAGGCTGCCTGCAATGATGTCCCCTTTCTACAAGGGACACTGTGAGCAGGAATGATGTCTGGGAGCAGAATTCTCGCAGTCTTTCCACTGAATTCTCTGTCCCTGTCCTTTGCCTGGCTCTCTGTTGCAGATGGAAGCTGCTGGTGCCATTCTCTGCTTGAAGCCCTCGTTTGATGCAAGCAGATGCTCCCAGGTGTGTTCAGCAGCTGTTGCTGTGTTGATGCAAAGCTTTTGTGTTCCTCATGGAAGCAAGGAGCCATTGTGACACTGCAGGGGCTCATGGCATCAAGGAGACAATTGTGGCACTACAGAACATCCTAGAAACAAGGCTCCATGGTGACACCGTGGGGAATCATGGAACCACATGGAAATGTGTTCCTCATGCGACAAAACAGGGCCTTGTTGGAACCAAACACACCTCTGCAAAAAGCAGGGTAGCTCACAGAACCAAGGAGTCCATTGTTACAATAGAAACCCTATGGAAGCAAGGGGCCATTGTGACACAGTGGGGCCACGTGGAAGCCAAGGAGCCATTGTGACCCAGTGGGGCCTCATGGAATCAAGGAGACCATGGTGACACAGGTGATGCACATGAAGCCAAGGAGCCATTGTGACCCAGTGGGGCCTCATGGAATCAAGGAGACCATGGTGACACAGGTGATGCACATGAAGCCAAGGAGCCATTGTGACACAGTGGGGCCTCATGGAATCAAGGAGACCATGGTGACACAGGTGATGCACATGAAGCCAAGGAGCCATTGTGACCCAGTGGGGCCTCATGGAATCAAGGAGACCATGGTGACACAGGTGATGCACATGAAGCCAAGGAGCCATTGTGACCCAGTGGGGCCTCATGGAATCAAGGAGACCATGGTGACACAGGTCATGCACATGAAGCCAAGGAGCCATTGTGACACAGCGGGGCTTCTTCCCTTCAGCTCTGCAGCTGGCTGTCCCACACCGAGGCACCATGTGCCAAGTGCTCTCCTCAGGGCTCTGCCTGCACACAGGCCCAGAGAAGTTTTCCTGTTTGTAAGGAAAGAATGAAAAAGCCTGAGCAGGTTCCCTAGACAACCAAACCCACATGCTCAGTCCAGGCTGCCTGCAATGATGTCCCCTTTCTACAAGGGACACTGTGAGCAGGAATGATGTCTGGGAGCAGAATTCTCGCAGTCTTTCCACTGAATTCTCTGTCCCTGTCCTTTGCCTGGCTCTCTGTTGCAGATGGAAGCTGCTGCTGCCATTCTTATCTTGAAGCCCTCTTTTGATGCAAGCAGATGCTCCCAGGTGTGTTCAGCAGCTGTTGCTCAGTGTTGATGCCAAGCTTTTGTGTTCCTCATGGAAGCAAGGAGCCATTGTGACACTGCAGGGGCTCATGGCATCAAGGAGACAATTGTGACACTACAGAACCTCCTAGAAGTATGACTCCATGATGACACCGTGGGGAATCATGGAACCACATGGAAATGTGTTCCTCATGAGACGCAGCAGGGCCTTGTTGGAACCAAAGACACCTCTGCAAAAAGCAGGGTAGCTCACAGAACCAAGGAGTCCATTGTTACAATAGAAAACTTATGGAAGCAAGGGGCCATTGTGACACAGTGGGGCCACATGGAAGCCAAGGAGCCATTGTGACCCAGTGGGGCCTCATGGAATCAAGGAGACCATGGTGACACAGGTGATGCACATGAAGCCAAGGAGCCATTGTGACCCAGTGGGGCCTCATGGAATCAAGGAGACCATGGTGACACAGGTGATGCACATGAAGCCAAGGAGCCATTGTGACACAGTGGGGCTTCTTCCCTTCAGCTCTGCAGCTGGCTGTCCCAGCCCACAGCACCATGTGCCAAGTGCTCTCCTCAGGGCTCTGCCTGCACACAGGCCCAGAGAAGTTTTCCTGTTTGTAAGGAAAGAATGAAAAAGCCTGAGCAGGTTTCCTAAACAACAAACCCCACATGCTGAGTCCAGGCTGCCTGCAATGTTGTCCCCTTTCTACAAGGGACACTGTGAGCAGGAATGATCTCTGGGAGCAGAATTTTCGCAGTCTTTCCACGGAATTCTCTGTCCCTGTCCTTTGCCTGGCTCTCTGTTGCAGATGGAAGCTGCTGCTGCCTTTCTCACCTTAAAGGCCTCGTTTGATGCAAGCAGATGCTCCCAGGTGTGTTCAGCAGCTGTTGCTCAGTGTTGATGCAAAGCTTTTGTGTTCCTCATGGAAGCAAGGAGCCATTGTGACACTGCAGGGGCTCATGGCATCAAGGAGACAATTGTGACAGTACAGAACCTCCTAGAAACAAGGTTCCACGGTGACACCGTGGGGAATCATGGAACCACATGGAAATGTGTTCCTCATGAGACACAGCAGGGCCTTGTTGGAACCAAAGACACCTCTGCAAAAAGCAGGGTAGCTCACAGAACCAAGGAGTCCATTGTTACAATAGAAAACCTATGGAAGCAAGGAGACCATGGTGACACAGTGGGGCCACATGGAAGCCAAGGAGCCATTATGACCCAGTGGGGCCTCATGGAATCAAGGAGACCATGGTGACACAGGTGATGCACATGAAGCCAAGGAGCCATTGTGACACAACGGGGCCTCATGGAATCAAGGAGACCATGGTGACACAGGTGATGCACATGAAGCCAAGGAGCCATTGTGACACAGTGGGGCCTCATGGAATCAAGGAGACCATGGTGACACAGGTGATTCACATGAAGCAAAGGAGCCATTGTGACACAGTGGGGCCTCATGGAATCAGGGAGACCATTGTGACACAGGTGATTCACATGAAGCCAAGGAGCCATTGTGACACAGTGGGGCCTCATGGAATCAAGGAGACCATTGTGACACAGGTGATGCACATGAAGCCAAGGAGCCATTGTGACACAGTGGGGCCTCATGGAATCAAGGAGACCATTGTGACCCAGTGGGGCCTCATGGAATCAAGGAGACCATGGTGACACAGGTGATGCACATGTAGTCAAGGAGCCATTGTGACCCAGTGGGGCCTCATGGAATCAAGGAGATTATGGTGACACAGGTGATGCACATGAAGCCAAGGAGCCATTGTGACCCAGCGGGGCTTCTTCCCTTCAGCTCTGCAGCTGGCTGTCCCAGCCCACAGCACATTGTGCCAACTGCTCTCCTCAGGGCTCTGCCTGCACACAGGCCCAGAGAAGTTTTCCTGTTTGTAAGGAAAGAATGAAAAAGCCTGAGCAGGTTCCCTAGACAACCAAACCCACATGCTCAGTCCAGGCTGCCTGCAATGATGTCCCCTTTCTACAAGGGACACTGTGAGCAGGAATGATGTCTGGGAGCAGAATTCTCGCAGTCTTTCCACGGAATTCTCTGTCCCTGTCCTTTGCCTGGCTCTCTGTTGCAGATGGAAGCTGCTGGTGCCATTCTCTGCTTGAAGCCCTCTTTTGATGCAAGCAGATGCTCCCAGGTGTGTTCAGCAGCTGTTGCTCAGTGCTGATGCAAAGCTTTTGTGTTCCTCATGGAAGCAAGGAGCCATTGTGACACTGCAGGGGCTCATGGCATCAAGGAGACAATTGTGACACTACAGAACCTCCTAGAAACAAGGCTCCATGGTGACACCGTGGGGAATCATGGAACCACATGGAAATGTGTTCCTCATGAGACACAGCAGGGCCTTGTTGGAACCAAAGACACCTCTGCAAAAAGCAGGGTAGCTCACAGAACCAAGGAGTCCATTGTTACAATAGAAAACCTATGGAAGCAAGGAGACCATTGTGACACAGTGAGGCCACATGGAAGCCACGGAGCCATTGTGACCCAGTGGGGCCTCATGGAATCAAGGAGACCATGGTGACACAGGTGATGCACATGAAGCTAAGGAGCCATTGTGACCCAGTGGGGCCTCATGGAATCAAGGAGACCATGGTGACACAGGTGATGCACATGAAGCCAAGGAGCCATTGTGACCCAGTGGGGCCTCATGGAATCAAGGAGACCATGGTGACACAGGTGATGCACATGAAGCCAAGGAGCCATTGTGACACAGCGGGGCCTCATGGAATCAAGGAGACCATGGTGACACAGGTGATGCACATGAAGCCAAGGAGCCATTGTGACACAGTGGGGTCTCATGGAATCAAGGAGACCATGGTGACACAGGTGATGCACATGAAGCCAAGGAGCCATTGTGACACAGCGGGGCCTCATGGAATCAAGGAGACCATGGTGACACAGGTGATTCACATGAAGCCAAGGAGCCATTGTGACACAGTGGGGGCTCATGGAATCAAGGAGACCATTGTGACACAGGTGATGCACATGAAGCCAAGGAGCCATTGTGACACAGTGGGGGCTCATGGAATCAAGGAGACCATGGTGACACAGGTGATGCACATGAAGCCAAGGAGCCATTGTGACACAGCGGGGCTTCTTCCCTTCAGCTCTGCAGCTGGCTGTCCCAGCCCACAGCACATTGTGCCAACTGCTCTCCTCAGGGCTCTGCCTGCACACAGGCCCAGAGAAGTTTTCCTGTTTGTAAGGAAAGAATGAAAAAGCCTGAGCAGGTTCCCTAGACAACCAAACCCACATGCTCAGTCCAGGCTGCCTGCAATGATGTCCCCTTTCTACAAGGGACACTGTGAGCAGGAATGATGTCTGGGAGCAGAATTCTCGCAGTCTTTCCACTGAATTCTCTGTCCCTGTCCTTTGCCTGGCTCTCTGTTGCAGATGGAAGCTGCTGGTGCCATTCTCTGCTTGAAGCCCTCGTTTGATGCAAGCAGATGCTCCCAGGTGTGTTCAGCAGCTGTTGCTCAGTGTTGATGCAAAGCTTTTGTGTTCCTCATGGAAGCAAGGAGCCATTGTGACACTGCAGGGGCTCATGGCATCAAGGAGACAATTGTGACAGTACAGAACCTCCTAGAAATAAGACTCCATGATGACACCGTGGGGAATCATGGAACCACATGGAAATGTGTTCCTCATGAGACACAGCAGGGCCTTGTTGGAACCAAAGACACCTCTGCAAAAAGCAGGGTAGCTCACAGAACCAAGGAGTCCATTGTTACAATAGAAAACCTATGGAAGCAAGGAGACCATGGTGACACAGTGAGGCCACATGAAAGCCACGGAGCCATTGTGACCCAGTGGGGCCTCATGGAATCAAGGAGACCATGGTGACACAGGTGATGCACATGAAGCCAAGGAGCCATTGTGACCCAGTGGGGCCTCATGGAATCAAGGAGACCATGGTGACACAGGTGATGCACATGAAGCCAAGGAGCCATTGTGACCCAGTGGGGCCTCATGGAATCAAGGAGACCATGGTGACACAGGTGATGCACATGAAGCCAAGGAGCCATTGTGACCCAGTGGGGCCTCATGGAATCAAGGAGACCATGGTGACACAGGTGATGCACATGAAGCCAAGGAGCCATTGTGACACAGTGGGGTCTCATGGAATCAAGGAGACCATGGTGACACAGGTGATGCACATGAAGCCAAGGAGCCATTGTGACCCAGTGGGGCCTCATGGAATCAAGGAGACCATTGTGACACAGGTGATTCACATGAAGCCAAGGAGCCATTGTGACACAGTGGGGGCTCGTGGAATCAAGGAGACCATTGTGACACAGGTGATGCACATGAAGCCAAGGAGCCATTGTTACACAGCGGGGCCTCATGGGATCAAGGAGACCATGGTGACACAGGTGATGCACATGAAGCCAAGGAGCCATTGTGACACCTCGGGGCTTCTTCCCTTCAGCTCTGCAGCTGGCTGTCCCAGCCCACGGCACCATGTGCCAAGTGCTCTCCTCAGGGCTCTGCCTGCACACAGGCCCAGAGAAGTTTTCCTGTTTGTAAGGAAAGAATGAAAAAGCCTGAGCAGGTTCCCTAGACAACCAAACCCACATGCTCAGTCCAGCCTGCCTGCAATGATGTCCCCTTTCCACAAGGGACACTGTGAGCAGGAATGATCTCTGGGAGCAGAATTCTCGCAGTCTTTCCACTGAATTCTCTCTCCCTGTCCTTTGCCTGGCTCTCTGTTGCAGATGGAAGCTGCTGGTGCCTTTCTCAGCTTGAAGCCCTCGTTTGATGCAAGCAGATGCTCCCAGGTGTGTTCCGCAGCTGTTGCTCAGTGTTGATGCAAAGCTTTTGTGTTCCTCAGGGAAGCAAGGAGCCATTGTGACACTGCAGGGGCTCATGGCATCAAGGAGACAATTGTGACAGTACAGAACCTCCTAGAAATAAGACTCCATGATGACACCGTGGGGAATCATGGAACCACATGGAAATGTGTTCCTCATGAGACACAGCAGGGCCTTGTTGGAACCAAAGACACCTCTGCAAAAAGCAGGGTAGCTCACAGAACCAAGGAGTCCATTGTTACAATAGAAAACCTATGGAAGCAAGGAGACCATTGTGACACAGTGGGGCCACATGAAAGCCACGGAGCCATTGTGACCCAGTGGGGCCTCATGGAATCAAGGAGACCATGGTGACACAGGTGATGCACATGAAGCCAAGGAGCCATTGTGACCCAGTGGGGCCTCATGGAATCAAGGAGACCATGGTGACACAGGTGATGCACATGAAGCCAAGGAGCCATTGTGACCCAGTGGGGCCTCATGGAATCAAGGAGACCATGGTGACACAGGTGATGCACATGAAGCCAAGGAGCCATTGTGACCCAGTGGGGCCTCATGGAATCAAGGAGACCATGGTGACACAGGTGATGCACATGAAGCCAAGGAGCCATTGTGACCCAGTGGGGCCTCATGGAATCAAGGAGACCATGGTGACACAGGTGATGCACATGAAGCCAAGGAGCCATTGTGACACAGCGGGGCTTCTTCCCTTCAGCTCTGCAGCTGGCTGTCCCAGCCCACAGCACCATGTGCCAAGTGCTCTCCTCAGGGCTCTGCCTGCACACAGGCCCAGAGAAGTTTTCCTGTTTGTAAGGAAAGAATGAAAAAGCCTGAGCAGGTTCCCTAGACAACCAAACCCACATGCTCAGTCCAGGCTGCCTGCAATGATGTCCCCTTTCTACAAGGGACACTGTGAGCAGGAATGATGTCTGGGAGCAGAATTCTCGCAGTCTTTCCACGGAATTCTCTGTTCCTGTCCTTTGCCTGGCTCTCTGTTGCAGATGGAAGCTGCTGGTGCCATTCTCAGCTTGAAGCCCTCGTTTGATGCAAGCAGATGCTCCCAGGTGTGTTCAGCAGCTGTTGCTCAGTGTTGATGCAAAGCTTTTGTGTTCCTCATGGAAGCAAGGAGCCATTGTGACACTGCAGGGGCTCATGGCATCAAGGAGACAATTGTGACAGTACAGAACCTCCTAGAAACAAGGCTCCATGGTGCCACCGTGGCGAATCATGGAACCACATGGAAATCTGTTCCTCATGAGACACAGCAGGGCCTTGTTGGAACCAAAGACACCTCTGCAAAAAGCAGGGTAGCTCACAGAACCAAGGAGTCCATTGTTACAATAGAAAACCTATGGAAGCAAGGAGACCATTGTGACACAGTGGGGCCTCATGGAAGCCAAGGAGCCATTGTGACCCAGTGGGGCCTCATGGAATCAAGGAGACCATGGTGACACAGGTGATGCACATGAAGCCAAGGAGCCATTGTGACACAGTGGGGCTTCTTCCCTTCAGCTCTGCAGCTGGCTGTCCCAGCCCACAGCACCATGTGCCAAGTGCTCTCCTCAGGGCTCTGCCTGCACACAGGCCCAGAGAAGTTTTCCTGTTTGTAAGGAAAGAATGAAAAAGCCTGAGCAGGTTTCCTAAACAACAAACCCCACATGCTGAGTCCAGGCTGCCTGCAATGTTGTCCCCTTTCTACAAGGGACACTGTGAGCAGGAATGATCTCTGGGAGCAGAATTTTCGCAGTCTTTCCACGGAATTCTCTGTCCCTGTCCTTTGCCTGGCTCTCTGTTGCAGATGGAAGCTGCTGCTGCCTTTCTCACCTTAAAGGCCTCGTTTGATGCAAGCAGATGCTCCCAGGTGTGTTCAGCAGCTGTTGCTCAGTGTTGATGCAAAGCTTTTGTGTTCCTCATGGAAGCAAGGAGCCATTGTGACACTGCAGGGGCTCATGGCATCAAGGAGACAATTGTGACAGTACAGAACCTCCTAGAAACAAGGTTCCACGGTGACACCGTGGGGAATCATGGAACCACATGGAAATGTGTTCCTCATGAGACACAGCAGGGCCTTGTTGGAACCAAAGACACCTCTGCAAAAAGCAGGGTAGCTCACAGAACCAAGGAGTCCATTGTTACAATAGAAAACCTATGGAAGCAAGGAGACCATGGTGACACAGTGGGGCCACATGGAAGCCAAGGAGCCATTGTGACCCAGTGGGGCCTCATGGAATCAAGGAGACCATGGTGACACAGGTGATGCACATGAAGCCAAGGAGCCATTGTGACACAACGGGGCCTCATGGAATCAAGGAGACCATGGTGACACAGGTGATGCACATGAAGCCAAGGAGCCATTGTGACACAGCGGGGCCTCATGGAATCAAGGAGACCATGGTGACACAGGTGATTCACATGAAGCAAAGGAGCCATTGTGACACAGTGGGGCCTCATGGAATCAGGGAGACCATTGTGACACAGGTGATGCACATGAAGCCAAGGAGCCATTGTGACACAGTGGGGCCTCATGGAATCAAGGAGACCATTGTGACCCAGTGGGGCCTCATGGAATCAAGGAGACCATGGTGACACAGGTGATGCACATGTAGTCAAGGAGCCATTGTGACCCAGTGGGGCCTCATGGAATCAAGGAGATTATGGTGACACAGGTGATGCACATGAAGCCAAGGAGCCATTGTGACCCAGCGGGGCTTCTTCCCTTCAGCTCTGCAGCTGGCTGTCCCAGCCCACAGCACATTGTGCCAACTGCTCTCCTCAGGGCTCTGCCTGCACACAGGCCCAGAGAAGTTTTCCTGTTTGTAAGGAAAGAATGAAAAAGCCTGAGCAGGTTCCCTAGACAACCAAACCCACATGCTCAGTCCAGGCTGCCTGCAATGATGTCCCCTTTCTACAAGGGACACTGTGAGCAGGAATGATGTCTGGGAGCAGAATTCTCGCAGTCTTTCCACGGAATTCTCTGTCCCTGTCCTTTGCCTGGCTCTCTGTTGCAGATGGAAGCTGCTGGTGCCATTCTCTGCTTGAAGCCCTCGTTTGATGCAAGCAGATGCTCCCAGGTGTGTTCAGCAGCTGTTGCTCAGTGCTGATGCAAAGCTTTTGTGTTCCTCATGGAAGCAAGGAGCCATTGTGACACTGCAGGGGCTCATGGCATCAAGGAGACAATTGTGACACTACAGAACCTCCTAGAAACAAGGCTCCATGGTGACACCGTGGGGAATCATGGAACCACATGGAAATGTGTTCCTCATGAGACACAGCAGGGCCTTGTTGGAACCAAAGACACCTCTGCAAAAAGCAGGGTAGCTCACAGAACCAAGGAGTCCATTGTTACAATAGAAAACCTATGGAAGCAAGGAGACCATTGTGACACAGTGAGGCCACATGGAAGCCACGGAGCCATTGTGACCCAGTGGGGCCTCATGGAATCAAGGAGACCATGGTGACACAGGTGATGCACATGAAGCTAAGGAGCCATTGTGACCCAGTGGGGCCTCATGGAATCAAGGAGACCATGGTGACACAGGTGATGCACATGAAGCCAAGGAGCCATTGTGACCCAGTGGGGCCTCATGGAATCAAGGAGACCATGGTGACACAGGTGATGCACATGAAGCCAAGGAGCCATTGTGACACAGCGGGGCCTCATGGAATCAAGGAGACCATGGTGACACAGGTGATGCACATGAAGCCAAGGAGCCATTGTGACACAGTGGGGTCTCATGGAATCAAGGAGACCATGGTGACACAGGTGATGCACATGAAGCCAAGGAGCCATTGTGACCCAGTGGGGCCTCATGGAATCAAGGAGACCATGGTGACACAGGTGATTCACATGAAGCCAAGGAGCCATTGTGACACAGTGGGGGCTCATGGAATCAAGGAGACCATTGTGACACAGGTGATGCACATGAAGCCAAGGAGCCATTGTGACACAGTGGGGGCTCATGGAATCAAGGAGACCATGGTGACACAGGTGATGCACATGAAGCCAAGGAGCCATTGTGACACAGCGGGGCTTCTTCCCTTCAGCTCTGCAGCTGGCTGTCCCAGCCCACAGCACATTGTGCCAACTGCTCTCCTCAGGGCTCTGCCTGCACACAGGCCCAGAGAAGTTTTCCTGTTTGTAAGGAAAGAATGAAAAAGCCTGAGCAGGTTCCCTAGACAACCAAACCCACATGCTCAGTCCAGGCTGCCTGCAATGATGTCCCCTTTCTACAAGGGACACTGTGAGCAGGAATGATGTCTGGGAGCAGAATTCTCGCAGTCTTTCCACTGAATTCTCTGTCCCTGTCCTTTGCCTGGCTCTCTGTTGCAGATGGAAGCTGCTGGTGCCATTCTCTGCTTGAAGCCCTCGTTTGATGCAAGCAGATGCTCCCAGGTGTGTTCAGCAGCTGTTGCTCAGTGTTGATGCAAAGCTTTTGTGTTCCTCATGGAAGCAAGGAGCCATTGTGACACTGCAGGGGCTCATGGCATCAAGGAGACAATTGTGACAGTACAGAACCTCCTAGAAATAAGACTCCATGATGACACCGTGGGGAATCATGGAACCACATGGAAATGTGTTCCTCATGAGACACAGCAGGGCCTTGTTGGAACCAAAGACACCTCTGCAAAAAGCAGGGTAGCTCACAGAACCAAGGAGTCCATTGTTACAATAGAAAACCTATGGAAGCAAGGAGACCATGGTGACACAGTGAGGCCACATGAAAGCCACGGAGCCATTGTGACCCAGTGGGGCCTCATGGAATCAAGGAGACCATGGTGACACAGGTGATGCACATGAAGCCAAGGAGCCATTGTGACCCAGTGGGGCCTCATGGAATCAAGGAGACCATGGTGACACAGGTGATGCACATGAAGCCAAGGAGCCATTGTGACACAGTGGGGCCTCATGGAATCAAGGAGACCATGGTGACACAGGTGATGCACATGAAGCCAAGGAGCCATTGTGACCCAGTGGGGCCTCATGGAATCAAGGAGACCATGGTGACACAGGTGATGCACATGAAGCCAAGGAGCCATTGTGACACAGTGGGGTCTCATGGAATCAAGGAGACCATGGTGACACAGGTGATGCACATGAAGCCAAGGAGCCATTGTGACCCAGTGGGGCCTCATGGAATCAAGGAGACCATTGTGACACAGGTGATTCACATGAAGCCAAGGAGCCATTGTGACACAGTGGGGGCTCGTGGAATCAAGGAGACCATTGTGACACAGGTGATGCACATGAAGCCAAGGAGCCATTGTTACACAGCGGGGCCTCATGGGATCAAGGAGACCATGGTGACACAGGTGATGCACATGAAGTCAAAGAGCCATTGTGACACAGTGGGGCCTCATGGAATCAAGGAGACCATGGTGACACAGGTGATGCACATGAAGCCAAGGAGCCATTGTGACACCGCGGGGCTTCTTCCCTTCAGCTCTGCAGCTGGCTGTCCCAGCCCACGGCACCATGTGCCAAGTGCTCTCCTCAGGGCTCTGCCTGCACACAGGCCCAGAGAAGTTTTCCTGTTTGTAAGGAAAGAATGAAAAAGCCTGAGCAGGTTCCCTAGACAACCAAACCCACATGCTCAGTCCAGCCTGCCTGCAATGATGTCCCCTTTCCACAAGGGACACTGTGAGCAGGAATGATCTCTGGGAGCAGAATTCTCGCAGTCTTTCCACTGAATTCTCTCTCCCTGTCCTTTGCCTGGCTCTCTGTTGCAGATGGAAGCTGCTGGTGCCTTTCTCAGCTTGAAGCCCTCGTTTGATGCAAGCAGATGCTCCCAGGTGTGTTCCGCAGCTGTTGCTCAGTGTTGATGCAAAGCTTTTGTGTTCCTCAGGGAAGCAAGGAGCCATTGTGACACTGCAGGGGCTCATGGCATCAAGGAGACAATTGTGACAGTACAGAACCTCCTAGAAATAAGACTCCATGATGACACCGTGGGGAATCATGGAACCACATGGAAATGTGTTCCTCATGAGACACAGCAGGGCCTTGTTGGAACCAAAGACACCTCTGCAAAAAGCAGGGTAGCTCACAGAACCAAGGAGTCCATTGTTACAATAGAAAACCTATGGAAGCAAGGAGACCATTGTGACACAGTGGGGCCACATGAAAGCCACGGAGCCATTGTGACCCAGTGGGGCCTCATGGAATCAAGGAGACCATGGTGACACAGGTGATGCACATGAAGCCAAGGAGCCATTGTGACCCAGTGGGGCCTCATGGAATCAAGGAGACCATGGTGACACAGGTGATGCACATGAAGCCAAGGAGCCATTGTGACCCAGTGGGGCCTCATGGAATCAAGGAGACCATGGTGACACAGGTGATGCACATGAAGCCAAGGAGCCATTGTGACACAGCGGGGCTTCTTCCCTTCAGCTCTGCAGCTGGCTGTCCCAGCCCACAGCACCATGTGCCAAGTGCTCTCCTCAGGGCTCTGCCTGCACACAGGCCCAGAGAAGTTTTCCTGTTTGTAAGGAAAGAATGAAAAAGCCTGAGCAGGTTCCCTAGACAACCAAACCCACATGCTCAGTCCAGGCTGCCTGCAATGATGTCCCCTTTCTACAAGGGACACTGTGAGCAGGAATGATGTCTGGGAGCAGAATTCTCGCAGTCTTTCCACGGAATTCTCTGTTCCTGTCCTTTGCCTGGCTCTCTGTTGCAGATGGAAGCTGCTGGTGCCATTCTCAGCTTGAAGCCCTCGTTTGATGCAAGCAGATGCTCCCAGGTGTGTTCAGCAGCTGTTGCTCAGTGTTGATGCAAAGCTTTTGTGTTCCTCATGGAAGCAAGGAGCCATTGTGACACTGCAGGGGCTCATGGCATCAAGGAGACAATTGTGACACTACAGAACCTCCTAGAAACAAGGCTCCATGGTGCCACCGTGGCGAATCATGGAACCACATGGAAATCTGTTCCTCATGAGACACAGCAGGGCCTTGTTGGAACCAAAGACACCTCTGCAAAAAGCAGGGTAGCTCACAGAACCAAGGAGTCCATTGTTACAATAGAAAACCTATGGAAGCAAGGAGACCATTGTGACACAGTGGGGCCTCATGGAAGCCAAGGAGCCATTGTGACCCAGTGGGGCCTCATGGAATCAAGGAGACCATGGTGACACAGGTGATGCACATGAAGCCAAGGAGCCATTGTGACCCAGTGGGGCCTCATGGAATCAAGGAGACCATGGTGACACAGGTGATGCACATGAAGCCAAGGAGCCATTGTGACACAGTGGGGCCTCATGGAATCAAGGAGACCATGGTGACACACGTGATGCACATGAAGCCAAGGAGCCATTGTGACCCAGTGGGGCCTCATGGAATCAAGGAGACCATGGTGACACAGGTGATGCACATGTAGTCAAGGAGCCATTGTGACCCAGTGGGGCCTCATGGAATCAAGGAGACCATGGTGACACAGGTGATGCACATGAAGCCAAGGAGCCATTGTGACACAGCGGGGCCTCATGGAATCAAGGAGACCATGGTGACACAGGTGATGCACATGAAGCCAAGGAGCCATTGTGACCCAGTGGGGCCTCATGGAATCAAGGAGACCATGGTGACACAGGTGATGCACATGAAGCCAAGGAGCCATTGTGACCCAGCGGGGCTTCTTCCCTTCAGCTCTGCAGCTGGCTGTCCCACACCGAGGCACCATGTGCCAAGTGCTCTCCTCAGGGCTCTGCCTGCACACAGGCCCAGAGAAGTTTTCCTGTTTGTAAGGAAAGAATGGAAAAGCCTGAGCAGGTTTCCTAAACATCAAACCCCACATGCTGAGTCCAGGCTGCCTGCAATGATGTCCCCTTTCTACAAGGGACACTGTGACAGGAATGATGTCTGGGAGCAGAATTCTCGCAGTCTTTCCACGGAATTCTCTGTCCCTGTCCTTTGCCTGGCTCTCTGTTGCAGATGGAAGCTGCTGGTGCCATTCTAAGCTTGAAGCCCTCTTTTGATGCAAGCAGATGCTCCCAGGTGTGTTCAGCAGCTGTTGCTGTGTTGATGCAAAGCTTTTGTGTTCCTCATGGAAGCAAGGAGCCATTGTGACACTGCAGGGGCTCATGGCATCAAGGAGACAATTGTGGCACTACAGAACATCCTAGAAACAAGGCTCCATGGTGACACCGTGGGGAATCATGGAACCACATGGAAATGTGTTCCTCATGCGACAAAACAGGGCCTTGTTGGAACCAAACACACCTCTGCAAAAAGCAGGGTAGCTCACAGAACCAAGGAGTCCATTGTTACAATAGAAACCCTATGGAAGCAAGGGGCCATTGTGACACAGTGGGGCCACGTGGAAGCCAAGGATCCATTGTGACCCAGTGGGGCCTCATGGAATCAAGGAGACCATGGTGACACAGGTGATGCACATGAAGCCAAGGAGCCATTGTGACCCAGTGGGGCCTCATGGAATCAAGGAGACCATGGTGACACAGGTGATGCACATGAAGCCAAGGAGCCATTGTGACAAAGTGGGGCCTCATGGAATCAAGGAGACCATGGTGACACAGGTGATGCACATGAAGCCAAGGAGCCATTGTGACCCAGTGGGGCCTCATGGAATCAAGGAGACCATGGTGACACAGGTGATGCACATGAAGCCAAGGAGCCATTGTGACCCAGTGGGGCCTCATGGAATCAAGGAGACCATGGTGACACAGGTGATGCACATGAAGCCAAGGAGCCATTGTGACACAGCGGGGCTTCTTCCCTTCAGCTCTGCAGCTGGCTGTCCCAGACCGAGGCACCATGTGCCAAGTGCTCTCCTCAGGGCTCTGCCTGCACATAGGCCCAGAGAAGTTTTCCTGTTTGTAAGGAAAGAATGGAAAAGCCTGAGCAGGTTTCCTAAACAACAAACCCCACATGCTGAGTCCAGGCTGCCTGCAATGATGTCCCCTTTCTACAAGGGACACTGTGAGCAGGAATGATCTCTGGGAGCAGAATTCTCGCAGTCTTTCCACTGAATTCTCTGTCCCTGTCCTTTGCCTGGCTCTCTGTTGCAGATGGAAGCTGCTGCTGCCATTCTCAGCTTGAAGCCCTCGTTTGATGCAAGCAGATGCTCCCAGGTGTGTTCAGCAGCTGTTGCTCAGTGTTGATGCCAAGCTTTTGTGTTCCTCATGGAAGCAAGGAGCCATTGTGACACTGCAGGGGCTCATGGCATCAAGGAGACAATCGTGACACTACAGAACCTCCTAGAAACAAGGCTCCATGGTGACACCGTGGGGAATCATGGAACCACATGGAAATGTGTTCCTCATGAGACACAGCAGGGCCTTGTTGGAACCAAAGACACCTCTGCAAAAAGCAGGGTAGCTCACAGAACCAAGGAGTCCACTGTTACAATAGAAAACCTATGGAAGCAAGGAGCCATGGTGACACAGTGGGGCCTCATGGAAGCCACGGAGCCATTGTGACACAGTGAGGCCTCATGGAATCAAGGAGACCATGGTGACACAGGTGATGCACATGAAGCCAAGGAGCCATTGTGACCCAGTGGGGCCTCATGGAATCAAGGAGACCATGGTGACACAGGTGATGCACATGAAGCCAAGGAGCCATTGTGACACAGTGGGGCCTCATGGAATCAAGGAGACCATGGTGACACAGGTGATGCACATGAAGCCAAGGAGCCATTGTGACCCAGTGGGGCCTCATGGAATCAAGGAGACCATGGTGACACAGGTGATGCACATGAAGCCAAGGAGCCATTGTGACACAGCAGGGCTTCTTCCCTTCAGCTCTGCAGCTGGCTGTCCCACACCGAGGCACCATGTGCCAAGTGCTCTCCTCAGGGCTCTGCCTGCACACAGGCCCAGAGAAGTTTTCCTGTTTGTAAGGAAAGAATGAAAAAGCCTGAGCAGGTTCCCTAGACAACCAAACCCACATGCTCAGTCCAGGCTGCCTGCAATGATGTCCCCTTTCTACAAGGGACACTGTGAGCAGGAATGATGTCTGGGAGCAGAATTCTCGCAGTCTTTCCACTGAATTCTCTGTCCCTGTCCTTTGCCTGGCTCTCTGTTGCAGATGGAAGCTGCTGGTGCCATTCTCAGCTTGAAGCCCTCGTTTGATGCAAGCAGATGCTCCCAGGTGTGTTCAGCAGCTGTTGCTCAGTGTTGATGCCAAGCTTTTGTGTTCCTCATGGAAGCAAGGAGCCATTGTGACACTGCAGGGGCTCATGGCATCAAGGAGACAATTGTGACACTACAGAACCTCCTAGAAGTATGACTCCATGATGACACCGTGGGGAATCATGGAACCACATGGAAATGTGTTCCTCATGAGACGCAGCAGGGCCTTGTTGGAACCAAAGACACCTCTGCAAAAAGCAGGGTAGCTCACAGAACCAAGGAGTCCATTGTTACAATAGAAAACTTATGGAAGCAAGGGGCCATTGTGACACAGTGGGGCCACATGGAAGCCAAGGAGCCATTGTGACCCAGTGGGGCCTCATGGAATCAAGGAGACCATGGTGACACAGGTGATGCACATGAAGCCAAGGAGCCATTGTGACACAGTGGGGCCTCATGGAATCAAGGAGACCATGGTGACACAGGTGATGCACATGAAGCCAAGGAGCCATTGTGACACAGCGGGGCTTCTTCCCTTCAGCTCTGCAGCTGGCTGTCCCAGGCCACAGCACCATGTGCCAAGTGCTCTCCTCAGGGCTCTGCCTGCACACAGGCCCAGAGAAGTTTTCCTGTTTGTAAGGAAAGAATGAAAAAGCCTGAGCAGGTTTCCTAAACAACAAACCCCACATGCTGAGTCCAGGCTGCCTGCAATGATGTCCCCTTTCTACAAGGGACACTGTGAGCAGGAATGATCTCTGGGAGCAGAATTTTCGCAGTCTTTCCACGGAATTCTCTGTCCCTGTCCTTTGCCTGGCTCTCTGTTGCAGATGGAAGCTGCTGCTGCCTTTCTCACCTGAAAGGCCTCGTTTGATGCAAGCAGATGCTCCCAGGTGTGTTCAGCAGCTGTTGCTCAGTGTTGATGCAAAGCTTTTGTGCTCCTCATGGAAGCAAGGAGCCATTGTGACACTGCAGGGGCTCATGGGATCAAGGAGACAATTGTGACAGTACAGAACCTCCTAGAAACAAGGTTCCACGGTGACACCGTGGGGAATCATGGAACCACATGGAAATGTGTTCCTCATGAGACACAGCAGGGCCTTGTTGGAACCAAAGACACCTCTGCAAAAAGCAGGGTAGCTCACAGAACCAAGGAGTCCATTGTTACAATAGAAAACCTATGGAAGCAAGGAGACCATGGTGACACAGGTGATGCACATGAAGCCAAGGAGCCATTGTGACCCAGTGGGGCCTCATGGAATCAAGGAGACCATGGTGACACAGGTGATGCACATGAAGCCAAGGAGCCATTGTGACACAGTGGGGCCTCATGGAATCAAGGAGACCATGGTGACACAGGTGATGCACATGAAGCCAAGGAGCCATTGTGACCCAGTGGGGCCTCATGGAATCAAGGAGACCATGGTGACACACGTGATTCACATGAAGCCAATGATCCATTGTGACACAGTGGGGCCTCATGGAATCAAGGAGACCATGGTGACACAGGTGATGCACATGAAGCCAAGGAGCCATTGTGACACAACGGGGCCTCATGGAATCAAGGAGACCATGGTGACACAGGTGATTCATATGAAGCCAAGGAGCCATTGTGACACAGTGGGGCCTCATGGAATCAAGGAGACCATGGTGACACAGGTGATGCACATGAAGCCAAGGAGCCATTGTGACACAGCGGGGGCTCATGGAATCAAGGAGACCATGGTGACACAGGTGATTCACATGAAGCAAAGGAGCCATTGTGACACAGTGGGGGCTCATGGAATCAGGGAGACCATTGTGACACAGGTGATTCACATGAAGCCAAGGAGCCATTGTGACCCAGTGGGGCCTCATGGAATCAAGGAGACCATGGTGACACAGGTGATGCACATGAAGCCAAGGAGCCATTGTGACCCAGTGGGGCCTCATGGAATCAAGGAGACCATGGTGACACAGGTGATGCACATGAAGCCAAGGAGCCATTGTGACACAGTGGGGCCTCATGGGATCAAGGAGACCATGGTGACACAGGTGATGCACATGAAGCCAAGGAGCCATTGTGACACAGTGGGGGCTCATGGAATCAAGGAGACCATGGTGACACAGGTGATTCACATGAAGCCAAGGAGACATTGTGACACAGTGGGGGCTCGTGGAATCAAGGAGACCATGGTGACACAGGTGATGCACATGAAGCCAAGGAGCCATTGTTACACAGCGGGGCCTCATGGGATCAAGGAGACCATGGTGACACAGGTGATGCACATGAAGCCAAGGAGCCATTGTGACACAGTGGGGTCTCATGGAATCAAGGAGACCATGGTGACACAGGTGATGCACATGAAGCCAAGGAGCCATTGTGACACAGTGGGGCCTCATGGAATCAAGGAGACCATGGTGACACAGGTGATGCACATGAAGCCAAGGAGCCATTGTGACACAGCGGGGCTTCTTCCCTTCCGCTCTGCAGCTGGCTGTCCCAGCCCACAGCACATTGTGCCAACTGCTCTCCTCAGGTCTCTGCGTGCACACAGGCCCAGAGAAGTTTTCCTGTTTGTAAGGAAAGAATGAAAAAGACTGAGCAGGTTCCCTAGACAACCAAACCCACATGCTCAGTCCAGGCTGCCTGCAATGATGTCCCCTTTCTACAAGGGACACTGTGAGCAGGAATGATGTCTGGGAGCAGAATTCTCGCCGTCTTTCCACGGAATTCTCTGTCCCTGTCCTTTGCCTGGCTCTCTCTTGCAGATGGAAGCTGCTGGTGCCTTTCT
Organism: Corvus hawaiiensis; assembly: GCF_020740725.1. Lineage (NCBI taxonomy): Eukaryota > Metazoa > Chordata > Aves > Passeriformes > Corvidae > Corvus > Corvus hawaiiensis. Next base: position 22,331,956 of record NC_063224.1, read on the forward strand.
CAGCTTGAAGCCCTCTTTTGATGCAAGCAGATGCTCCCAGGTGTGTTCAGCAGCTGTTGCTCAGTGTTGATGCAAAGCTTTTGTGTTCCTCATGGAAGCAAGGAGCCATTGTGACACTGCAGGGGCTCATGGGATCAAGGAGACAATTGTGACAGTACAGAACCTCCTAGAAACAAGGCTCCATGGTGACACCGTGGGGAATCATGGAACCACATGGAAATGTGTTCCTCATGAGACACAGCAGGGCCTTGTTGGAACCAAAGACACCTCTGCAAAAAGCAGGGTAGCTCACAGAACCAAGGAGTCCATTGTTACAATAGAAAACCTATGGAAGCAAGGGGCCATTGTGACACAGTGGGGCCACGTGGAAGCCAAGGAGCCATTGTGACCCAGTGGGGCCTCATGGAATCAAGGAGACCATGGTGACACAGGTGATGCACATGAAGCCAAGGAGCCATTGTGACCCAGTGGGGCCTCATGGAATCAAGGAGACCATGGTGACACAGGTGATGCACATGAAGCCAAGGAGCCATTGTGACACAGCGGGGCTTCTTCCCTTCAGCTCTGCAGCTGGCTGTCACAGCCCACAGCACCTTGTGCCAAGTGCTCTCCTCAGGGCTCTGCCTGCACACAGGCCCAGAGAAGTTTTCCTGTCTGTAAGGAAAGAATGAAAAAGCCTGAGCAGGTTTCCTAAACAACAAACCCCACATGCTCAGTCCAGGCTGCCTGCAATGATGTCCCCTTTCTACAAGGGACACTGTGAGCAGGAATGATCTCTGGGAGCAGAATTTTCGCAGTCTTTCCACTGAATTCTCTCTCCCTGTCCTTTGCCTGGCTCTCTGTTGCAGATGGAAGCTGCTGGTGCCATTCTCTGCTTGAAGCCCTCGTTTGATGCAAGCAGATGCTCCCAGGTGTGTTCCGCAGCTGTTGCTCAGTGTTGATGCAAAGCTTTTGTGTTCCTCATGGAAGCAAGGAGCCATTGTGACACTGCAGGGGCTCATGGGATCAAGGAGACAATTGTGACAGTACAGAACCTCCTAGAAATAAGACTCCATGATGACACCGTGGGGAATCATGGAACCACATGGAAATGTGTTCCTCATGAGACACAGCAGGGCCTTGTTGGAACCAAAGACACCTCTGCAAAAAGCAGGGTAGCTCACAGAACCAAGGAGTCCATTGTTACAATAGAAAACCTATGGAAGCAAGGAGACCATTGTGACACAGTGAGGCCACATGGAAGCCACAGAGCCATTGTGACCCAGTGGGGCCTCATGGAATCAAGGAGACCATGGTGACACAGGTGATGCACATGAAGCCAAGGAGCCATTGTGACCCAGTGGGGCCTCATGGAATCAAGGAGACCATGGTGACACAGGTGATGCACATGAAGCCAAGGAGCCATTGTGACCCAGTGGGGCCTCATGGAATCAAGGAGACCATGGTGACACAGGTGATGCACATGAAGCCAAGGAGCCATTGTGACCCAGTGGGGCCTCATGGAATCAAGGAGACCATGGTGACACAGGTGATTCACATGAAGCCAAGGAGCCATTGTGACACAGTGGGGGCTCATGGAATCAAGGAGACCATTGTGACACAGGTGATTCACATGAAGCCAAGGAGCCATTGTGACACAGTGGGGGCTCGTGGAATCAAGGAGACCATTGTGACACAGGTGATGCACATGAAGCCAAGGAGCCATTGTGACACAGCGGGGCCTCATGGGATCAAGGAGACCATGGTGACACAGGTGATGCACATGAAGCCAAGGAGCCATTGTGACACAGTGGGGCCTCATGGAATCAAGGAGACCATGGTGACACAGGTGATTCACATGAAGCCAAGGAGCCATTGTGACACAGTGGGGCCTCATGGAATCAAGGAGACCATGGTGACACAGGTGATGCACATGTAGCCAAGGAGCCATTGTGACACAGCGGGGCTTCTTCCCTTCACCTCTGCAGCTGGCTGTCCCAGCCCACAGCACATTGTGCCAAGTGCTCTCCTCAGGGCTCTGCCTGCACACAGGCCCAGAGAAGTTTTCCTGTTTGTAAGGAAAGAATGAAAAAGCCTGAGCAGGTTCCCTAGACAACCAAACCCACATGCTCAGTCCAGGCTGCCTGCAATGATGTCCCCTTTCTACAAGGGACACTGTGAGCAGGAATGATCTCTGGGAGCAGAATTCTCGCAGTCTTTCCACGGAATTCCCTGTCCCTGTCCTTTGCCTGGCTCTCTGTTGCAGATGGAAGCTGCTGCTGCCTTTCTCAGCTTGAAGCCCTCTTTTGATGCAAGCAGATGCTCCCAGGTGTGTTCAGCAGCTGTTGCTCAGTGTTGATGCAAAGCTTTTGTGTTCCTCATGGAAGCAAGGAGCCATTGTGACACTGCAGGGGCTCATGGGATCAAGGAGACAATTGTGACAGTACAGAACCTCCTAGAAACAAGGCTCCATGGTGACACCGTGGGGAATCATGGAACCACATGGAAATGTGTTCCTCATGAGACACAGCAGGGCCTTGTTGGAACCAAAGACACCTCTGCAAAAAGCAGGGTAGCTCACAGAACCAAGGAGTCCATTGTTACAATAGAAAACCTATGGAAGCAAGGGGCCATTGTGACACAGTGGGGCCACGTGGAAGCCAAGGAGCCATTGTGACCCAGTGGGGCCTCATGGAATCAAGGAGACCATGGTGACACAGGTGATGCACATGAAGCCAAGGAGCCATTGTGACACAGTGGGGCCTCATGGAATCAAGGAGACCATGGTGACACAGGTGATGCACATGAAGCCAAGGATCCATTGTGACACAGCGGGGCCTCATGGAATCAAGGAGACCATTGTGACACTGCAGGTGATGCACATGAAGCCAAGGAGCCATTGTGACCCAGTGGGGCCTCATGGAATCAAGGAGACCATGGTGACACAGGTGATGCACATGAAGCCAAGGAGCCATTGTGACCCAGTGGGGCCTCATGGAATCAAGGAGACCATGGTGACACAGGTGATGCACATGAAGCAAGGAGCCATTGTGACACAGTGGGGCCTCATGGAATCAAGGAGACCATGGTGACACAGGTGATGCACATGAAGCCAAGGAGCCATTGTGACCCAGTGGGGCCTCATGGAATCAAGGAGACCATGGTGACACAGGTGATTCACATGAAGCCAAGGAGCCATTGTGACACAGCAGGGCCTCATGGAATCAAGGAGACCATTGTGACACAGGTGATGCACATGAAGCCAAGGAGCCATTGTGACACCGCGGGGCTTCTTCCCTTCAGCTCTGCAGCTGGCTGTCCCAGCCCACGGCACCATGTGCCAAGTGCTCTCCTCAGGGCTCTGCCTGCACACAGGCCCAGAGAAGTTTTCCTGTTTGTAAGGAAAGAATGAAAAAGCCTGAGCAGGTTCCCTAGACAACCAAACCCACATGCTCAGTCCAGGCTGCCTGCAATGATGTCCCCTTTCTACAAGGGATACTGTGAGCAGGAATGATCTCTGGGAGCAGAATTCTCGCAGTCTTTCCACGGAATTCCCTGTCCCTGTCCTTTGCCTGGCTCTCTGTTGCAGATGGAAGCTGCTGCTGCCTTTCTCAGCTTGAAGCCCTCTTTTGATGCAAGCAGATGCTCCCAGGTGTGTTCAGCAGCTGTTGCTCAGTGTTGATGCAAAGCTTTTGTGTTCCTCATGGAAGCAAGGAGCCATTGTGACACTGCAGGGGCTCATGGGATCAAGGAGACAATTGTGACAGTACAGAACCTCCTAGAAACAAGGCTCCATGGTGACACCGTGGGGAATCATGGAACCACATGGAAATGTGTTCCTCATGAGACACAGCAGGGCCTTGTTGGAACCAAAGACACCTCTGCAAAAAGCAGGGTAGCTCACAGAACCAAGGAGTCCATTGTTACAATAGAAAACCTATGGAAGCAAGGGGCCATTGTGACACAGTGGGGCCACGTGGAAGCCAAGGAGCCATTGTGACCCAGTGGGGCCTCATGGAATCAAGGAGACCATGGTGACACAGGTGATGCACATGAAGCCAAGGAGCCATTGTGACCCAGTGGGGCCTCATGGAATCAAGGAGACCATGGTGACACAGGTGATGCACATGAAGCCAAGGAGCCATTGTGACACAGCGGGGCTTCTTCCCTTCAGCTCTGCAGCTGGCTGTCCCAGCCCACAGCACCTTGTGCCAAGTGCTCTCCTCAGGGCTCTGCCTGCACACAGGCCCAGAGAAGTTTTCCTGTCTGTAAGGAAAGAATGAAAAAGCCTGAGCAGGTTTCCTAAACAACAAACCCCACATGCTCAGTCCAGGCTGCCTGCAATGATGTCCCCTTTCTACAAGGGACACTGTGAGCAGGAATGATGTCTGGGAGCAGAATTTTCGCAGTCTTTCCACTGAATTCTCTGTCCCTGTCCTTTGCCTGGCTCTCTGTTGCAGATGGAAGCTGCTGGTGCCATTCTCTGCTTGAAGCCCTCGTTTGATGCAAGCAGATGCTCCCAGGTGTGTTCCGCAGCTGTTGCTCAGTGTTGATGCAAAGCTTTTGTGTTCCTCATGGAAGCAAGGAGCCATTGTGACACTGCAGGGGCTCATGGCATCAAGGAGACAATTGTGACAGTACAGAACCTCCTAGAAATAAGACTCCATGATGACACCGTGGGGAATCATGGAACCACATGGAAATGTGTTCCTCATGAGACACAGCAGGGCCTTGTTGGAACCAAAGACACCTCTGCAAAAAGCAGGGTAGCTCACAGAACCAAGGAGTCCATTGTTACAATAGAAAACCTATGGAAGCAAGGAGACCATTGTGACACAGTGAGGCCACATGGAAGCCACAGAGCCATTGTGACCCAGTGGGGCCTCATGGAATCAAGGAGACCATGGTGACACAGGTGATGCACATGAAGCCAAGGAGCCATTGTGACCCAGTGGGGCCTCATGGAATCAAGGAGACCATGGTGACACAGGTGATGCACATGAAGCCAAGGAGCCATTGTGACCCAGTGGGGCCTCATGGAATCAAGGAGACCATGGTGACACAGGTGATGCACATGAAGCCAAGGAGCCATTGTGACACAGCGGGGCCTCATGGAATCAAGGAGACCATGGTGACACAGGTGATTCACATGAAGCCAAGGAGCCATTGTGACACAGTGGGGGCTCATGGAATCAAGGAGACCATTGTGACACAGGTGATTCACATGAAGCCAAGGAGCCATTGTGACACAGTGGGGGCTCGTGGAATCAAGGAGACCATTGTGACACAGGTGATGCACATGAAGCCAAGGAGCCATTGTGACACAGCGGGGCCTCATGGGATCAAGGAGACCATGGTGACACAGGTGATGCACATGAAGCCAAGGAGCCATTGTGACACAGTGGGGCCTCATGGAATCAAGGAGACCATGGTGACACAGGTGATTCACATGAAGCCAAGGAGCCATTGTGACACAGTGGGGCCTCATGGAATCAAGGAGACCATGGTGACACAGGTGATGCACATGTAGCCAAGGAGCCATTGTGACATAGCGGGGCTTCTTCCCTTCACCTCTGCAGCTGGCTGTCCCAGCCCACAGCACATTGTGCCAAGTGCTCTCCTCAGGGCTCTGCCTGCACACAGGCCCAGAGAAGTTTTCCTGTTTGTAAGGAAAGAATGAAAAAGCCTGAGCAGGTTCCCTAGACAACCAAACCCACATGCTCAGTCCAGGCTGCCTGCAATGATGTCCCCTTTCTACAAGGGACACTGTGAGCAGGAATGATGTCTGGGAGCAGAATTCTCGCAGTCTTTCCACGGAATTCTCTGTCCCTGTCCTTTGCCTGGCTCTCTGTTGCAGATGGAAGCTGCTGCTGCCTTTCTCAGCTTGAAGCCCTCGTTTGATGCAAGCAGATGCTCCCAGGTGTGTTCAGCAGCTGTTGCTCAGTGTTGATGCAAAGCTTTTGTGTTCCTCATGGAAGCAAGGAGCCATTGTGACACTGCAGGGGCTCATGGGATCAAGGAGACAATTGTGACAGTACAGAACCTCCTAGAAACAAGGCTCCATGGTGACACCGTGGCGAATCATGGAACCACATGGAAATGTGTTCCTCATGAGACACAGCAGGGCCTTGTTGGAACCAAAGACACCTCTGCAAAAAGCAGGGTAGCTCACAGAACCAAGGAGTCCATTGTTACAATAGAAAACCTATGGAAGCAAGGGGCCATTGTGACACAGTGGGGCCACGTGGAAGCCAAGGAGCCATTGTGACCCAGTGGGGCCTCATGGAATCAAGGAGACCATGGTGACACAGGTGATGCACATGAAGCCAAGGAGCCATTGTGACCCAGTGGGGCCTCATGGAATCAAGGAGACCATGGTGACACAGGTGATGCACATGAAGCCAAGGATCCATTGTGACACAGTGGGGCCTCATGGAATCAAGGAGACCATTGTGACACTGCAGGTGATGCACATGAAGCCAAGGAGCCATTGTGACCCAGTGGGGCCTCATGGAATCAAGGAGACCATGGTGACACAGGTGATGCACATGAAGCCAAGGAGCCATTGTGACCCAGTGGGGCCTCATGGAATCAAGGAGACCATGGTGACACAGGTGATGCACATGAAGCCAAGGAGCCATTGTGACACAGTGGGGCCTCATGGAATCAAGGAGACCATGGTGACACAGGTGATGCACATGAAGCCAAGGAGCCATTGTGACCCAGTGGGGCCTCATGGAATCAAGGAGACCATGGTGACACAGGTGATGCACATGAAGCCAAGGATCCATTGTGACACAGTGGGGGCTCATGGAATCAAGGAGACCATTGTGACACTGCAGGTGATGCACATGAAGCCAAGGAGCCATTGTGACACAGTGGGGCCTCATGGAATCAAGGAGACCATGGTGACACAGGTGATGCACATGAAGCCAAGGAGCCATTGTGACACAGCGGGGCTTCTTCCCTTCAGCTCTGCAGCTGGCTGTCCCACACCGAGGCACCATGTGCCAAGTGTTCTCCTCAGGGCTCTGCCTGCACACAGGCCCAGAGAAGTTTTCCAGTTTGTAAGGAAAGAATGAAAAAGCCTGAGCAGGTTTCCTAAACAACAAACCCCACATGCTGAGTCCAGGCTGCCTGCAATGATGTCCCCTTTCTACAAGCACACTGTGAGCAGGAATGATCTCTGGGAGCAGAATTCTCGCAGTCTTTCCACGGAATTCTCTGTCCCTGTCCTTTGCCTGGCTCTCTCTTGCAGATGGAAGCTGCTGGTGCCTTTCTCAGCTTGAAGCCCTCTTTTGATGCAAGCAGATGCTCCCAGGTGTGTTCCGCAGCTGTTGCTCAGTGTTGATGCAAAGCTTTTGTGTTCCTCATGGAAGCAAGGAGCCATTGTGACACTGCAGGGGCTCATGGCATCAAGGAGACAATTGTGACAGTACAGAACCTCCTAGAAATAAGACTCCATGATGACACCGTGGGGAATCATGGAACCACATGGAAATGTGTTCCTCATGAGACGCAGCAGGGCCTTGTTGGAACCAAAGACACCTCTGCAAAAAGCAGGGTAGCTCACAGAACCAAGGAGTCCATTGTTACAATAGAAAACCTATGGAAGCAAGGAGACCATGGTGACACAGTGAGGCCACATGGAAGCCACGGAGCCATTGTGACCCAGTGGGGCCTCATGGAATCAAGGAGACCATGGTGACACAGGTGATGTACATGAAGCCAAGGAGCCATTGTGACACAGTGGGGCCTCATGGAATCAAGGAGACCATGGTGACACAGGTGATGCACATGAAGCCAAGGAGCCATTGTGACACAGTGGGGCCTCATGGAATCAAGGAGACCATGGTGACACAGGTGATGCACATGAAGCCAAGGAGCCATTGTGACACAGTGGGGCCTCATGGAATCAAGGAGACCATGGTGACACAGGTGATGCACATGAAGCCAAGGAGCCATTGTGACCCAGTGGGGCCTCCTGGAATCAAGGAAACCATTGTGACACAGTGGGGCCACATGGAAGCCAAGGAGCCATTGTGACCCAGTGGGGCCTCATGGAATCAAGGAGACCATGGTGACACAGGTGATGCACATGAAGCCAAGGAGCCATTGTGACACAGTGGGGCCTCATGGAATCAAGGAGACCATGGTGACACAGGTGATGCACATGAAGCCAAGGAGCCATTGTGACCCAGTGGGGCCTCATGGAATCAAGGAGACCATGGTGACACAGGTGATGCACATGAAGCCAAGGAGCCACTGTGACACAGCAGGGCTTCTTCCCTTCAGCTCTGCAGCTGGCTGTCCCAGCCCACAGCACCATGTGCCAAGTGCTCTCCTCAGGGCTCTGCCTGCACACAGGCCCAGAGAAGTTTTCCTGTCTGTAAGGAAAGAATGAAAAAGCCTGAGCAGGTTCCCTAGACAACCAAACCCACATGCTCAGTCCAGGCTGCCTGCAGTGATGTCCCCTTTCTACAAGGGACACTGTGAGCAGGAATGATCTCTGGGAGCAGAATTCTCGCAGTCTTTCCACGGAATTCTCTGTCCCTGTCCTTTCCCTGGCTCTCTGTTGCAGATGGAAGCTGCTGGTGCCATTCTCTGCTTGAAGCCCTCGTTTGATGCAAGCAGATGCTCCCAGGTGTGTTCAGCAGCTGTTGCTCAGTGTTGATGCAAAGCTTTTGTGTTCCTCATGGAAGCAAGGAGCCATTGTGACACTGCAGGGGCTCATGGCAACAAGGAGACAATTGTGACACTACAGAAACTCCTAGAAACAAGGCTCCATGGTGACACCGTGGCGAATCATGGAACCACATGGAAATGTGTTCCTCATGAGACACAGCAGGGCCTTGTTGGAACCAAAGACACCTCTGCAAAAAGTAGGGTAGCTCACAGAACCAAGGAGTCCATTGTTACAATAGAAAACCTATGGAAGCAAGGGGCCATTGTGACACAGTGGGGCCACGTGGAAGCCAAGGAGCCATTGTGACCCAGTGGGGCCTCATGGAATCAAGGAGACCATGGTGACACAGGTGATGCACATGAAGCCAAGGAGCCATTGTGACCCAGTGGGGCCACATGGAATCAAGGAGACCATGGTGACACAGGTGATGCACATGAAGCCAAGGAGCCATTGTGACACAGTGGGGCCTCATGGAATCAAGGAGACCATGGTGACACAGGTGATTCACATGAAGCCAAGGAGCCATTGTGACACAGTGGGGCCTCATGGAATCAAGGAGACCATTGTGACACAGGTGATGCACATGAAGCCAAGGAGCCATTGTGACCCAGTGGGGCCTCATGGAATCAAGGAGACCATGGTGACACAGGTGATGCACATGAAGTCAAGGAGCCATTGTGACCCAGTGGGGCCTCATGGAATCAAGGAGACCATGGTGACACAGGTGATGCACATGAAGCCAAGGAGCCATTGTGACGCAGCGGGGCTTCTTCCCTTCAGCTCTGCAGCTGGCTGTCCCACACCGAGGCACCATGTGCCAAGTGCTCTCCTCAGGGCTCTGCCTGCACACAGGCCCAGGAGAAGTTTTCCTGTTTATAAGGAAAGAATGAAAAAGCCTGAGCAGGTTCCCTAGACAACCAAACCCACATGCTCAGTCCAGGCTGCCTGCAATGATGTCCCCTTTCTACAAGGGACACTGTGACAGGAATGATGTCTGGGAGCAGAATTCTCGCAGTCTTTCCACTGAATTCTCTGTCCCTGTCCTTTGCCTGGCTCTCTGTTGCAGATGGAAGCTGCTGGTGCCTTTCTCAGCTTGAAGCCCTCTTTTGATGCAAGCAGATGCTCCCAGGTGTGTTCAGCAGCTGTTGCTCAGTGTTGATGCAAAGCTTTTGTGTTCCGCATGGAAGCAAGGAGCCATTGTGACACTGCAGGGGCTCATGGCATCAAGGAGACAATTGTGACACTACAGAACCTCCTAGAAACAAGGTTCCACGGTGACACCGTGGGGAATCATGGAACCACATGGAAATGTGTTCCTCATGAGACACAGCAGGGCCTTGTTGGAACCAAAGACACCTCTGCAAAAAGCAGGGTAGCTCACAGAACCAAGGAGTCAATTGTTACAATAGAAAACCTATGGAAGCAAGGGGCCATTGTGACACAGTGGGGCCACGCGGAAGCCAAGGAGCCATTGTGACCCAGTGGGGCCTCATGGAATCAAGGAGACCATGGTGACACAGGTGATGCACATGAAGCCAAGGAGCCATTGTGACACAGCGGGGCTTCTTCCCTTCAGCTCTGCAGCTGGCTGTCCCAGCCCACAGCACCATGTGCCAAGTGCTCTCCTCAGGGCTCTGCCTGCACACAGGCCCAGAGAAGTTTTCCTGTTTGTAAGGAAAGAATGAAAAAGCCTGAGCATGTTTCCTGAACAACAAACGCCACATGCTGAGTCCAGGCTGCCTGCAATGATGTCCCCTTTCTACAAGGGACACTGTGAGCAGGAATGATCTCTGGGAGCAGAATTTTCGCAGTCTTTCCACTGAATTCTCTGTCCCTGTCCTTTCCCTGGCTCTCTCTTGCAGATGGAAGCTGCTGGTGCCATTCTCTGCTTGAAGCCCTCGTTTGATGCAAGCAGATGCTCCCAGGTGTGTTCAGCAGCTGTTGCTCAGTGTTGATGCAAAGCTTTTGTGTTCCTCATGGAAGCAAGGAGCCATTGTGACACTGCAGGGGCTCATGGCATCAAGGAGACAATTGTGACACTACAGAACCTCCTAGAAACAAGGTTCCACGGTGACACCGTGGGGAATCATGGAACCACATGGAAATGTGTTCCTCATGAGACACAGCAGGGCCTTGTTGGAACCAAAGACACCTCTGCAAAAAGCAGGGTAGCTCACAGAACCAAGGAGTCCATTGTTACAATAGAAAACCTATGGAAGCAAGGAGACCATGGTGACACAGTGGGGCCACATGGAAGCCAAGGAGCCATTGTGACCCAGTGGGGCCTCATGGAATCAAGGAGACCATGGTGACACAGGTGATGCACATGAAGCCAAGGAGCCATTGTGACACAGCGGGGCCTCATGGAATCAAGGAGACCATGGTGACACAGGTGATGCACATGAAGCCAAGGAGCCATTGTGACCCAGTGGGGCCTCATGGAATCAAGGAGACCATGGTGACACAGGTGATGCACATGAAGCCAAGGAGCCATTGTGACCCAGTGGGGCCTCATGGAATCAAGGAGACCATGGTGACACAGGTGATGCACATGAAGCCAAGGAGCCATTGTGACACAGTGGGGCCTCATGGAATCAAGGAGACCATGGTGACACAGGTGATGCACATGAAGCCAAGGAGCCATGGTGACACAGTGGGGCCTCATGGAATCAAGGAGACCATGGTGACACAGGTGATGCACATGAAGCCAAGGAGCCACTGTGACACAGCGGGGCTTCTTCCCTTCAGCTCTGCAGCTGGCTGTCCCAGCCCACAGCACCATGTGCCAAGTGCTCTCCTCAGGGCTCTGCCTGCACACAGGCCCAGAGAAGTTTTCCTGTTTGTAAGGAAAGAATGAAAAAGCCTGAGCAGGTTCCCTAGACAACCAAACCCACATGCTCAGTCCAGGCTGCCTGCAATGATGTCCCCTTTCTACAAGGGACACTGTGAGCAGGAATGATCTCTGGGAGCAGAATTCTCGCAGTCTTTCCATGGAATTCTCTGTCCCTGTCTTTGCCTGGCTCTCTGTTGCAGATGGAAGCTGCTGGTGCCATTCTCTGCTTGAAGCCCTCGTTTGATGCAAGCAGATGCTCCCAGGTGTGTTCAGCAGCTGTTGCTCAGTGTTGATGCAAAGCTTTTGTGTTCCTCATGGAAGCAAGGAGCCATTGTGACACTGCAGGGGCTCATGGCATCAAGGAGACAATTGTGACAGTACAGAACCTCCTAGAAATAAGACTCCATGATGACACCGTGGGGAATCATGGAACCACATGGAAATGTGTTCCTCATGAGACGCAGCAGGGCCTTGTTGGAACCAAAGACACCTCTGCAAAAAGCAGGGTAGCTCACAGAACCAAGGAGTCCATTGTTACAATAGAAAACCTATGGAAGCAAGGAGACCATTGTGACACAGTGGGGCCACATGGAAGCCACGGAGCCATTGTGACCCAGTGGGGCCTCATGGAATCAAGGAGACCATGGTGGCACAGGTGATGCACATGAAGCCATGGAGCCATTGGGACCCAGTGGGGCGTCATGGAATCAAGGAGACCATTGTGACACAGGTGATGCACATGAAGCCAAGGAGCCATTGTGACCCAGTGGGGCCTCATGGAATCAAGGAGACCATGGTGACACAGGTGATGCACATGAAGCCAAGGAGCCATTGTGACACAGTGGGGCCTCATGGAATCAAGGAGACCATGGTGACACAGGTGATGCACATGAAGCCAAGGATCCATTGTGACACAGTGGGGCCTCATGGAATCAAGGAGACCATGGTGACACAGGTGATGCACATGAAGCCAAGGAGCCATTGTGACCCAGCGGGGCCTCATGGAATCAAGGAGACCATGGTGACACAGGTGATTCACATGAAGCCAAGGAGCCATTGTGACACAGTGGGGGCTCATGGAATCAAGGAGACCATTGTGACACAGGTGATGCACATGAAGCCAAGGAGCCATTGTGACCCAGTGGGGCCTCATGGAATCAAGGAGACCATGGTGACACAGGTGATGCACATGAAGCCAAGGAGCCATTGTGACACAGCGGGGCTTCTTCCCTTCAGCTCTGCAGCTGGCTGTCCCAGCCCACGGCACCATGTGCCAAGTGCTCTCCTCAGGGCTCTGCCTGCACACAGGCCCAGAGAAGTTTTCCTGTTTGTAAGGAAAGAATGAAAAAGCCTGAGCAGGTTCCCTAGACTACCAAACCCACATGCTCAGTCCAGGCTGCCTGCAATGATGTCCCCTTTCTACAAGGGACACTGTGAGCAGGAATGATGTCTGGGAGCAGAATTCTCGCAGTCTTTCCACGGAATTCCCTGTCCCTGCCCTTTGCCTGGCTCTCTGTTGCAGATGGAAGCTGCTGGTGCCTTTCTCAGCTTGAAGCCCTCGTTTGATGCAAGCAGATGCTCCCAGGTGTGTTCCGCAGCTGTTGCTCAGTGTTGATGCAAAGCTTTTGTGTTCCTCATGGAAGCAAGGAGCCATTGTGACACTGCAGGGGCTCATGGCATCAAGGAGACAATTGTGACAGTACAGAACCTCCTAGAAACAAGGCTCCATGATGACACCGTGGGGAATCATGGAACCACATGGAAATGTGTTCCTCATGAGACGCAGCAGGGCCTTGTTGGAACCAAAGACACCTCTGCAAAAAGCAGGGTAGCTCACAGAACCAAGGAGTCCATTGTTACAATAGAAAACCTATGGAAGCAAGGAGACCATTGTGACACAGTGAGGCCACATGGAAGCCACGGAGCCATTGTGACCCAGTGGGGCCTCATGGAATCAAGGAGACCATGGTGACACAGGTGATGCACATGAAGCCAAGGAGCCATTGTGACACAGTGGGGCCTCATGGAATCAAGGAGACCATGGTGACACAGGTGATGCACATGAAGCCATGGAGCCATTGTGACCCAGTGGGGCCTCATGGAATCAAGGAGACCATGGTGACACAGGTGATGCACATGAAGCCAAGGAGCCATTGTGACACAGTGGGGCCTCATGGAATCAAGGAGACCATGGTGACACAGGTGATGCACATGAAGCCAAGCAGCCATTGTGACCCAGTGGGGCCTCATGGAATCAAGGAGACCATGGTGACACAGGTGATTCACATGAAGCCAAGGATCCATTGTGACACAGTGGGGCCTCATGGAATCAAGGAGACCATGGTGACACAGGTGATGCACATGAAGTCAAGGAGCCATTGTGACCCAGTGGGGCCTCATGGAATCAAGGAGACCATGGTGACACAGGTGATGCACATGAAGCCAAGGAGCCATTGTGACACAGCGGGGCTTCTTCCCTTCAGCTCTGCAGCTGGCTGTCCCAGCCCACAGCACATTGTGCCAACTGCTCTCCTCAGGGCTCTGCCTGCACACAAGCCCAGAGAAGTTTTCCTGTTTGTAAGGAAAGAATGAAAAAGCCTGAGCAGGTTCCCTAGACAACCAAACCCACATGCTGAGTCCAGGCTGCCTGCAATGATGTCCCCTTTCCACAAGGGACACTGTGAGCAGGAATGATCTCTGGGAGCAGAATTCTCGCAGTCTTTCCACGGAATTCTCTGTCCCTGTCCTTTCCCTGGCTCTCTGTTGCAGATGGAAGCTGCTGGTGCCTTTCTCAGCTTGAAGCCCTCGTTTGATGCAAGCAGATGCTCCCAGGTGTGTTCCGCAGCTGTTGCTCAGTGTTGATGCAAAGCTTTTGTGTTCCTCATGGAAGCAAGGAGCCATTGTGACACTGCAGGGGCTCATGGCATCAAGGAGACAATTGTGACAGTACAGAACCTCCAAGAAACAAGGTTCCATGGTGACACCGTGGGGAATCATGGAACCACATGGAAATGTGTTCCTCATGAGACACAGCAGGGCCTTGTTGGAACCAAAGACACCTCTGCAAAAAGCAGGGTAGCTCACAGAACCAAGGAGTCCATTGTTACAATAGAAAACCTATGGAAGCAAGGAGACCATTGTGACACAGTGGGGCCACATGAAAGCCAAGGAGCCATTGTGACCCAGTGGGGCCTCATGGAATCAAGGAGACCATGGTGACACAGGTGATGCACATGAAGCCAAGGAGCCATTGTGACCCAGTGGGGCCTCATGGAATCAAGGAGACCATGGTGACACAGGTGATGCACATGAAGCCAAGGAGCCATTGTGACACAGCGGGGCTTCTTCCCTTCAGCTCTGCAGCTGGCTGTCCCAGCCCACAGCACCATGTGCCAAGTGCTCTCCTCAGGGCTCTGCCTGCACACAGGCCCAGAGAAGTTTTCCTGTCTGTAAGGAAAGAATGAAAAAGCCTGAGCAGGTTTCCTAAACAAGAAACCCCACATGCTGAGTCCAGGCTGCCTGCAATGATGTCCCCTTTCAACAAGGGACACTGTGAGCAGGAATGATGTCTGGGAGCAGAATTTTCGCAGTCTTTCCACTGAATTCTCTGTCCCTGTCCTTTGCCTGGCTCTCTCTTGCAGATGGAAGCTGCTGGTGCCTTTCTCTGCTTGAAGCCCTCGTTTGATGCAAGCAGATGCTCCCAGGTGTGTTCCGCAGCTGTTGCTCAGTGTTGATGCAAAGCTTTTGTGTTCCTCATGGAAGCAAGGAGCCATTGTGACACTGCAGGGGCTCATGGCATCAAGGAGACAATTGTGACACTACAGAACCTCCTAGAAATAAGACTCCATGATGACACCGTGGGGAATCATGGAACCACATGGAAATGTGTTCCTCATGAGACACAGCAGGGCCTTGTTGGAACCAAAGACACCTCTGCAAAACGCAGGGTAGCTCACAGAACCAAGGAGTCCATTGTTACAATAGAAAACCTATGGAAGCAAGGAGACCATGGTGACACAGGTGATGCACATGAAGCCAAGGAGCCATTGTGACACAGTGGGGGCTCATGGAATCAAGGAGACCATGGTGACACAGGTGATGCACATGAAGCCAAGGAGCCATGGTGACACAGTGGGGCCTCATGGAATCAAGGAGACCATGGTGACACAGGTGATGCACATGAAGCCAAGGAGCCATTGTGACACCGCGGGGCTTCTTCCCTTCAGCTCTGCAGCTGGCTGTCCCAGCCCACGGCACCATGTGCCAAGTGCTCTCCTCAGGGCTCTGCCTGCACACAGGCCCAGAGAAGTTTTCCTGTTTGTAAGGAAAGAATGAAAAAGCCTTAGCAGGTTCCCTAGACAACCAAACCCACATGCTCAGTCCAGGCTGCCTGCAATGATGTCCCCTTTCTACAAGGGACACTGTGAGCAGGAATGATCTCTGGGAGCAGAATTCTCGCAGTCTTTCCATGGAATTCTCTGTCCCTGTCTTTGCCTGGCTCTCTGTTGCAGATGGAAGCTGCTGGTGCCATTCTCTGCTTGAAGCCCTCGTTTGATGCAAGCAGATGCTCCCAGGTGTGTTCAGCAGCTGTTGCTCAGTGTTGATGCAAAGCTTTTGTGTTCCTCATGGAAGCAAGGAGCCATTGTGACACTGCAGGGGCTCATGGCATCAAGGAGACAATTGTGACAGTACAGAACCTCCTAGAAATAAGACTCCATGATGACACCGTGGGGAATCATGGAACCACATGGAAATGTGTTCCTCATGAGACGCAGCAGGGCCTTGTTGGAACCAAAGACACCTCTGCAAAAAGCAGGGTAGCTCACAGAACCAAGGAGTCCATTGTTACAATAGAAAACCTATGGAAGCAAGGAGACCATGGTGACACAGTGAGGCCACATGGAAGCCACGGAGCCATTGTGACCCAGTGGGGCCTCATGGAATCAAGGAGACCATGGTGACACAGGTGATGTACATGAAGGCAAGGAGCCATTGTGACACAGTGGGGCCTCATGGAATCAAGGAGACCATGGTGACACAGGTGATGCACATGAAGCCAAGGAGCCATTGTGACCCAGTGGGGCCTCATGGAATCAAGGAGACCATGGTGACACAGGTGATGCACATGAAGCCAAGGAGCCATTGTGACCCAGTGGGGCCTCCTGGAATCAAGGAGACCATTGTGACACAGTGGGGCCACATGGAAGCCAAGGAGCCATTGTGACCCAGTGGGGCCTCATGGAATCAAGGAGACCATGGTGACACAGGTGATGCACATGAAGCCAAGGAGCCATTGTGACACAGTGGGGCCTCATGGAATCAAGGAGACCATGGTGACACAGGTGATGCACATGAAGCCAAGGAGCCATTGTGACCCAGTGGGGCCTCATGGAATCAAGGAGACCATGGTGACACAGGTGATGCACATGAAGCCAAGGAGCCACTGTGACACAGCGGGGCTTCTTCCCTTCAGCTCTGCAGCTGGCTGTCCCAGCCCACAGCACCATGTGCCAAGTGCTCTCCTCAGGGCTCTGCCTGCACACAGGCCCAGAGAAGTTTTCCTGTTTGTAAGGAAAGAATGAAAAAGCCTGAGCAGGTTCCCTAGACAACCAAACCCACATGCTCAGTCCAGGCTGCCTGCAGTGATGTCCCCTTTCTACAAGGGACACTGTGAGCAGGAATGATGTCTGGGAGCAGAATTCTCGCAGTCTTTCCACGGAATTCTCTGTCCCTGTCCTTTCCCTGGCTCTCTGTTGCAGATGGAAGCTGCTGGTGCCATTCTCTGCTTGAAGCCCTCGTTTGATGCAAGCAGATGCTCCCAGGTGTGTTCAGCAGCTGTTGCTCAGTGTTGATGCAAAGCTTTTGTGTTCCTCATGGAAGCAAGGAGCCATTGTGACACTGCAGGGGCTCATGGCAACAAGGAGACAATTGTGACACTACAGAAACTCCTAGAAACAAGGCTCCATGGTGACACCGTGGGGAATCATGGAACCACATGGAAATGTGTTCCTCATGAGACACAGCAGGGCCTTGTTGGAACCAAAGACACCTCTGCAAAAAGTAGGGTAGCTCACAGAACCAAGGAGTCCATTGTTACAATAGAAAACCTATGGAAGCAAGGGGCCATTGTGACACAGTGGGGCCACGTGGAAGCCAAGGAGCCATTGTGACACAGTGGGGCCTCATGGAATCAAGGAGACCATGGTGACACAGGTGATGCACATGAAGCCAAGGAGCCATTGTGACACAGCGGGGCTTCTTCCCTTCAGCTCTGCAGCTGGCTGTCCCAGCCCACAGCACCATGTGCCAAGTGCTCTCCTCAGGGCTCTGCCTGCACACAGGCCCAGAGAAGTTTTCCTGTTTGTAAGGAAAGAATGAAAAAGCCTTAGCAGGTTCCCTAGACAACCAAACCCACATGCTCAGTCCAGGCTGCCTGCAATGATGTCCCCTTTCTACAAGGGACACTGTGAGCAGGAATGATCTCTGGGAGCAGAATTCTCGCAGTCTTTCCACGGAATTCCCTGTCCCTTCCCTTTGCTGGCTCTCTGTTGCAGATGGAAGCTGCTGGTGCCACTCTCTGCTTGAAGCCCTCTTTTGATGCAAGCAGATGCTCCCAGGTGTGTTCAGCAGCTGTTGCTCAGTGTTGATGCAAAGCTTTTGTGTTCCTCATGGAAGCAAGGAGCCATTGTGACACTGCAGGGGCTCATGGCATCAAGGAGACAATTGTGACAGTACAGAACCTCCTAGAAACAAGCCTCCATGGTGACACCGTGGCGAATCATGGAACCACATGGAAATGTGTTCCTCATGAGACGCAGCAGGGCCTTGTTGGAACCAAAGACACCTCTGCAAAAAGCAGGGTAGCTCACAGAACCAAGGAGTCCATTGTTACAATAGAAAACCTATGGAAGCAAGGAGACCATTGTGACACAGTGGGGCCACATGGAAGCCACGGAGCCATTGTGACCCAGTGGGGCCTCATGGAATCAAGGAGACCATGGTGGCACAGGTGATGCACATGAAGCCATGGAGCCATTGTGACCCAGTGGGGCGTCATGGAATCAAGGAGACCATTGTGACACAGGTGATGCACATGAAGCCAAGGAGCCATTGTGACCCAGTGGGGCCTCATGGAATCAAGGAGACCATGGTGACACAGGTGATGCACATGAAGCCAAGGAGCCATTGTGACCCAGTGGGGCCTCATGGAATCAAGGAGACCATGGTGACACAGGTGATGCACATGAAGCCAAGGAGCCATTGTGACACAGTGGGGCCTCATGGAATCAAGGAGACCATGGTGACACAGGTGATGCACATGAAGCCAAGGAGCCATTGTGACCCAGCGGGGCCTCATGGAATCAAGGAGACCATGGTGACACAGGTGATTCACATGAAGCCAAGGAGCCATTGTGACACAGTGGGGGCTCATGGAATCAAGGAGACCATTGTGACACAGGTGATGCACATGAAGCCAAGGAGCCATTGTGACCCAGTGGGGCCTCATGGAATCAAGGAGACCATGGTGACACAGGTGATGCACATGAAGCCAAGGAGCCATTGTGACACAGCGGGGCTTCTTCCCTTCAGCTCTGCAGCTGGCTGTCCCAGCCCACGGCACCATGTGCCAAGTGCTCTCCTCAGGGCTCTGCCTGCACACAGGCCCAGAGAACTTTTCCTGTTTGTAAGGAAAGAATGAAAAAGCCTGAGCAGGTTCCCTAGACTACCAAACCCACATGCTCAGTCCAGGCTGCCTGCAATGATGTCCCCTTTCTACAAGGGACACTGTGAGCAGGAATGATGTCTGGGAGCAGAATTCTCGCAGTCTTTCCACGGAATTCCCTGTCCCTGCCCTTTGCCTGGCTCTCTGTTGCAGATGGAAGCTGCTGGTGCCTTTCTCAGCTTGAAGCCCTCGTTTGATGCAAGCAGATGCTCCCAGGTGTGTTCCGCAGCTGTTGCTCAGTGTTGATGCAAAGCTTTTGTGTTCCTCATGGAAGCAAGGAGCCATTGTGACACTGCAGGGGCTCATGGCATCAAGGAGACAATTGTGACAGTACAGAACCTCCTAGAAACAAGGCTCCATGATGACACCGTGGGGAATCATGGAACCACATGGAAATGTGTTCCTCATGAGACGCAGCAGGGCCTTGTTGGAACCAAAGACACCTCTGCAAAAAGCAGGGTAGCTCACAGAACCAAGGAGTCCATTGTTACAATAGAAAACCTATGGAAGCAAGGAGACCATTGTGACACAGTGAGGCCACATGGAAGCCACAGAGCCATTGTGACCCAGTGGGGCCTCATGGAATCAAGGAGACCATGGTGACACAGGTGATGCACATGAAGCCAAGGAGCCATTGTGACCCAGTGGGGCCTCATGGAATCAAGGAGACCATGGTGACACAGGTGATGCACATGAAGCCAAGCAGCCATTGTGACCCAGTGGGGCCTCATGGAATCAAGGAGACCATGGTGACACAGGTGATTCACATGAAGCCAAGGATCCATTGTGACACAGTGGGGCCTCATGGAATCAAGGAGACCATGGTGACACAGGTGATGCACATGAAGTCAAGGAGCCATTGTGACCCAGTGGGGCCTCATGGAATCAAGGAGACCATGGTGACACAGGTGATGCACATGAAGCCAAGGAGCCATTGTGACACAGCGGGGCTTCTTCCCTTCAGCTCTGCAGCTGGCTGTCCCAGACCGAGTCACTATGTGCCAAGTACTCTCCTCAGGGCTCTGCCTGCACACAGGCCCAGAGAAGTTTTCCTGTTTGTAAGGAAAGAATGAAAAAGCCTGAGCAGGTTCCCTAGACAACCAAACCCACATGCTCAGTCCAGGCTGCCTGCAATGATGTCCCCTTTCTACAAGGGACACTGTGAGCAGGAATGATGTCTGGGAGCAGAATTCTCGCAGTCTTTCCACGGAATTCTCTGTCCCTGTCCTTTCCCTGGCTCTCTGTTGCAGATGGAAGCTGCTGGTGCCTTTCTCAGCTTGAAGCCCTCGTTTGATGCAAGCAGATGCTCCCAGGTGTGTTCAGCAGCTGTTGCTCAGTGTTGATGCAAAGCTTTTGTGTTCCTCATGGAAGCAAGGAGCCATTGTGACACTGCAGGGGCTCATGGCATCAAGGAGACAATTGTGACAGTACAGAACCTCCAAGAAACAAGGTTCCATGGTGACACCGTGGGGAATCATGGAACCACATGGAAATGTGTTCCTCATGAGACACAGCAGGGCCTTGTTGGAACCAAAGACACCTCTGCAAAAAGCAGGGTAGCTCACAGAACCAAGGAGTCCATTGTTACAATAGAAAACCTATGGAAGCAAGGAGACCATTGTGACACAGTGGGGCCACATGGAAGCCAAGGAGCCATTGTGACCCAGTGGGGCCTCATGGAATCAAGGAGACCATGGTGACACAGGTGATGCACATGAAGCCAAGGAGCCATTGTGACACAGTGGGGCCTCATGGAATCAAGGAGACCATGGTGACACAGGTGATGCACATGAAGCCAAGGAGCCATTGTGACACAGCGGGGCTTCTTCCCTTCAGCTCTGCAGCTGGCTGTCCCAGCCCACAGCACCATGTGCCAAGTGCTCTCCTCAGGGCTCTGCCTGCACACAGGCCCAGAGAAGTTTTCCTGTCTGTAAGGAAAGAATGAAAAAGCCTGAGCAGGTTTCCTAAACAACAAACCCCACATGCTGAGTCCAGGCTGCCTGCAATGATGTCCCCTTTCTACAAGGGACACTGTGAGCAGGAATGATCTCTGGGAGCAGAATTTTCG
Organism: Corvus hawaiiensis; assembly: GCF_020740725.1. Taxonomy (NCBI): domain Eukaryota; kingdom Metazoa; phylum Chordata; class Aves; order Passeriformes; family Corvidae; genus Corvus; species Corvus hawaiiensis. The sequence continues at coordinate 22,353,245 of NC_063224.1, forward strand.
CAGTCTTTCCACTGAATTCTCTGTCCCTGTCCTTTGCCTGGCTCTCTGTTGCAGATGGAAGCTGCTGGTGCCATTCTCTGCTTGAAGCCCTCTTTTGATGCAAGCAGATGCTCCCAGGTGTGTTCCGCAGCTGTTGCTCAGTGTTGATGCAAAGCTTTTGTGTTCCTCATGGAAGCAAGGAGCCATTGTGACACTGCAGGGGCTCATGGCATCAAGGAGACAATTGTGACACTACAGAACCTCCCAGAAATAAGACTCCATGATGACACCGTGGGGAATCATGGAACCACATGGAAATGTGTTCCTCATGAGACGCAGCAGGGCCTTGTTGGAACCAAAGACACCTCTGCAAAACGCAGGGTAGCTCACAGAACCAAGGAGTCCATTGTTACAATAGAAAACCTATGGAAGCAAGGTGACCATGGTGACACAGGTGATGCACATGAAGCCAAGGAGCCATTGTGACACAGTGGGGGCTCATGGAATCAAGGAGACCATGGTGACACAGGTGATGCACATGAAGCCAAGGAGCCATTGTGACCCAGTGGGGCCTCATGGAATCAAGGAGACCATGGTGACACAGGTGATGCACATGAAGCCAAGGAGCCATTGTGACACCGCGGGGCTTCTTCCCTTCAGCTCTGCAGCTGGCTGTCCCAGCCCACGGCACCATGTGCCAAGTGCTCTCCTCAGGGCTCTGCCTGCACACAGGCCCAGAGAAGTTTTCCTGTTTGTAAGGAAAGAATGAAAAAGCCTTAGCAGGTTCCCTAGACAACCAAACCCACATGCTCAGTCCAGGCTGCCTGCAATGATGTCCCCTTTCTACAAGGGACACTGTGAGCAGGAATGATCTCTGGGAGCAGAATTCTCGCAGTCTTTCCACGGAATTCCCTGTCCCTGTCCTTTGCCTGGCTCTCTGTTGCAGATGGAAGCTGCTGGTGCCTTTCTCAGCTTGAAGCCCTCTTTTGATGCAAGCAGATGCTCCCAGGTGTGTTCAGCAGCTGTTGCTCAGTGTTGATGCAAAGCTTTTGTGTTCCTCATGGAAGCAAGGAGCCATTGTGACACTGCAGGGGCTCATGGCATCAAGGAGACAATTGTGACACTACAGAACCTCCTAGAAACAAGGCTCCATGATGACACCGTGGGGAATCATGGAACCACATGGAAATGTGTTCCTCATGAGACACAGCAGGGCCTTGTTGGAACCAAAGACACCTCTGCAAAAAGCAGGGTAGCTCACAGAACCAAGGAGTCCATTGTTACAATAGAAAACCTATGGAAGCAAGGAGACCATTGTGACACAGTGGGGCCACATGGAAGCCAAGGAGCCATTGTGACCCAGTGGGGCCTCATGGAATCAAGGAGACCATGGTGACACAGGTGATGCACATGAAGCCAAGGAGCCATTGTGACACAGTGGGGCCTCATGGAATCAAGGAGACCATGGTGACACAGGTGATGCACATGAAGCCAAGGAGCCATTGTGACACAGTGGGGCCTCATGGAATCAAGGAGACCATGGTGACACAGGTGATGAACATGAAGCCAAGGAGCCATTGTGACCCAGTGGGGCCTCATGGAATCAAGGAGACCATGGTGACACAGGTGATGCACATGAAGCCAAGGAGCCATTGTGACACAGTGGGGCCTCATGGAATCAAGGAGACCATTGTGACACTGCAGGTGATGCACATGAAGCCAAGGAGCCATTGTGACACAGTGGGGCCTCATGGAATCAAGGAGACCATGGTGACACAGGTGATGCACATGAAGCCAAGGATCCATTGTGACACAGTGGGGCCTCATGGAATCAAGGAGACCATGGTGACACAGGTGATGCACATGAAGCCAAGGAGCCATTGTGACACAGCGGGGCCTCATGGGATCAAGGAGACCATGGTGACACAGGTGATTCACATGAAGCCAAGGAGCCATTGTGACCCAGTGGGGCCTCATGGAATCAAGGAGACCATGGTGACACAGGTGATGCACATGAAGCCAAGGAGCCATTGTGACACAGCAGGGCTTCTTCCCTTCAGCTCTGCAGCTGGCTGTCCCAGCCCACAGCACATTGTGCCAAGTGCTCTCCTCAGGGCTCTGCCTGCACACAGGCCCAGAGAAGTTTTCCTGTTTGTAAGGAAAGAATGAAAAAGCCTGAGCAGGTTCCCTAGACAACCAAACCCACATGCTGAGTCCAGGCTGCCTGCAATGATGTCCCCTTTCTACAAGGGACACTGTGAGCAGGAATGATGTCTGGGAGCAGAATTCTCGCAGTCTTTCCACGGAATTCCCTGTCCCTGCCCTTTGCCTGGCTCTCTGTTGCAGATGGAAGCTGCTGGTGCCTTTCTCAGCTTGAAGCCCTCTTTTGATGCAAGCAGATGCTCCCAGGTGTGTTCAGCAGCTGTTGCTCAGTGTTGATGCCAAGCTTTTGTGTTCCTCATGGAAGCAAGGAGCCATTGTGACACTGCAGGGGCTCATGGCATCAAGGAGACAATTGTGACACTACAGAACCTCCTAGAAACAAGGCTCCATGATGACACCGTGGGGAATCATGGAACCACATGGAAATGTGTTCCTCATGAGACACAGCAGGGCCTTGTTGGAACCAAAGACACCTCTGCAAAAAGCAGGGTAGCTCACAGAACCAAGGAGTCCATTGTTACAATAGAAAACCTATGGAAGCAAGGAGACCATTGTGACACAGTGGGGCCACATGGAATCAAGGAGACCATGGTGACACAGGTGATGCACATGAAGCCAAGGAGCCATGGTGACACAGTGGGGCCTCATGGAATCAAGGAGACCATGGTGACACAGGTGATGCACATGAAGCCAAGGAGCCATTGTGACACAGTGGGGCCTCATGGAATCAAGGAGACCATGGTGACACAGGTGATGAACATGAAGCCAAGGAGCCATTGTGACCCAGTGGGGCCTCATGGAATCAAGGAGAACATGGTGACACAGGTGATGCACATGAAGCCAAGGATCCATTGTGACACAGTGGGGCCTCATGGAATCAAGGAGACCATGGTGACACAGGTGATGCACATGAAGCCAAGGAGCCATTGTGACACAGCGGGGCTTCTTCCCTTCAGCTCTGCAGCTGGCTGTCCCAGCCCACAGCACATTGTGCCAACTGCTCTCCTCAGGGCTCTGCCTGCACACAAGCCCAGAGAAGTTTTCCTGTTTGTAAGGAAAGAATGAAAAAGCCTGAGCAGGTTCCCTAGACAACCAAACCCACATGCTCAGTCCAGGCTGCCTGCAATGATGTCCCCTTTCTACAAGGGACACTGTGAGCAGGAATGATCTCTGGTAGCAGAATTCTCGCAGTCTTTCCACTGAATTCTCTGTCCCTGTCCTTTCCCTGGCTCTCTGTTGCAGATGGAAGCTGCTGGTGCCTTTCTCAGCTTGAAGCCCTCGTTTGATGCAAGCAGATGCTCCCAGGTGTGTTCAGCAGCTGTTGCTCAGTGTTGATGCAAAGCTTTTGTGTTCCTCATGGAAGCAAGGAGCCATTGTGACACTGCAGGGGCTCATGGCATCAAGGAGACAATTGTGACAGTACAGAACCTCCAAGAAACAAGGTTCCATGGTGACACCGTGGGGAATCATGGAACCACATGGAAATGTGTTCCTCATGAGACACAGCAGGGCCTTGTTGGAACCAAAGACACCTCTGCAAAAAGCAGGGTAGCTCACAGAACCAAGGAGTCCATTGTTACAATAGAAAACCTATGGAAGCAAGGAGACCATTGTGACACAGTGGGGCCACATGGAAGCCAAGGAGCCATTGTGACCCAGTGGGGCCTCATGGAATCAAGGAGACCATGGTGACACAGGTGATGCACATGAAGCCAAGGAGCCATTGTGACCCAGTGGGGCCTCATGGAATCAAGGAGACCATGGTGACACAGGTGATGCACATGAAGCCAAGGAGCCATTGTGACACAGCGGGGCTTCTTCCCTTCAGCTCTGCAGCTGGCTGTCCCAGCCCACAGCACCATGTGCCAAGTGCTCTCCTCAGGGCTCTGCCTGCACACAGGCCCAGAGAAGTTTTCCTGTCTGTAAGGAAAGAATGAAAAAGCCTGAGCAGGTTTCCTAAACAAGAAACCCCACATGCTGAGTCCAGGCTGCCTGCAATGATGTCCCCTTTCAACAAGGGACACTGTGAGCAGGAATGATCTCTGGGAGCAGAATTTTCGCAGTCTTTCCACTGAATTCTCTGTCCCTGTCCTTTGCCTGGCTCTCTCTTGCAGATGGAAGCTGCTGGTGCCTTTCTCTGCTTGAAGCCCTCGTTTGATGCAAGCAGATGCTCCCAGGTGTGTTCCGCAGCTGTTGCTCAGTGTTGATGCAAAGCTTTTGTGTTCCTCATGGAAGCAAGGAGCCATTGTGACACTGCAGGGGCTCATGGCATCAAGGAGACAATTGTGACAGTACAGAACCTCCTAGAAATAAGACTCCATGATGACACCGTGGGGAATCATGGAACCACATGGAAATGTGTTCCTCATGAGACGCAGCAGGGCCTTGTTGGAACCAAAGACACCTCTGCAAAAAGCAGGGTAGCTCACAGAACCAAGGAGTCCATTGTTACAATAGAAAACCTATGGAATCAAGGAGACCATGGTGACACAGGTGATGCACATGAAGCCAAGGAGCCATTGTGACCCAGTGGGGGCTCATGGAATCAAGGAGACCATGGTGACACAGGTGATGCACATGAAGCCAAGGAGCCATTGTGACCCAGTGGGGCCTCATGGAATCAAGGAGACCATGGTGACACAGGTGATGCACATGAAGCCAAGGAGCCATTGTGACACCGCGGGGCTTCTTCCCTTCAGCTCTGCAGCTGGCTGTCCCAGCCCACGGCACCATGTGCCAAGTGCTCTCCTCAGGGCTCTGCCTGCACACAGGCCCAGAGAAGTTTTCCTGTTTGTAAGGAAAGAATGAAAAAGCCTGAGCAGGTTCCCTAGACAACCAAACCCACATGCTCAGTCCAGGCTGCCTGCAATGATGTCCCCTTTCTACAAAGGACACTGTGAGCAGGAATGATGTCTGGGAGCAGAATTCTCGCAGTCTTTCCACGGAATTCCCTGTCCCTGCCCTTTGCCTGGCTCTCTGTTGCAGATGGAAGCTGCTGGTGCCTTTCTCAGCTTGAAGCCCTCTTTTGATGCAAGCAGATGCTCCCAGGTGTGTTCAGCAGCTGTTGCTCAGTGTTGATGCCAAGCTTTTGTGTTCCTCATGGAAGCAAGGAGCCATTGTGACACTGCAGGGGCTCATGGCATCAAGGAGACAATTGTGACACTACAGAACCTCCTAGAAACAAGGCTCCATGATGACACCGTGGGGAATCATGGAACCACATGGAAATGTGTTCCTCATGAGACACAGCAGGGCCTTGTTGGAACCAAAGACACCTCTGCAAAAAGCAGGGTAGCTCACAGAACCAAGGAGTCCATTGTTACAATAGAAAACCTATGGAAGCAAGGAGACCATTGTGACACAGTGGGGCCACATGGAATCAAGGAGACCATGGTGACACAGGTGATGCACATGAAGCCAAGGAGCCATTGTGACACAGTGGGGCCTCATGGAATCAAGGAGACCATGGTGACACAGGTGAGGCACATGAAGCCAAGGAGCCATTGTGACACAGTGGGGCCTCATGGAATCAAGGAGATCATGGTGACACAGGTGATGCACATGAAGCCAAGGATCCATTGTGACACAGTGGGGGCTCATGGAATCAAGGAGACCATTGTGACACTGCAGGTGATGCACATGAAGCCAAGGAGCCATTGTGACACAGTGGGGCCTCATGGAATCAAGGAGACCATGGTGACACAGGTGATGCACATGAAGCCAAGGATCCATTGTGACCCAGTGGGGCCTCATGGAATCAAGGAGACCATGGTGACACAGGTGATGCACATGAAGCCAAGGAGCCATTGTGACCCAGTGGGGCCTCATGGAATCAAGGAGACCATGGTGACACAGGTGATGCACATGAAGCCAAGGAGCCATTGTGACCCAGTGGGGCCTCATGGAATCAAGGAGACCATGGTGACACAGGTGATGCACATGAAGCCAAGGAGCCATTGTGACACAGCGGGGCTTCTTCCCTTCAGCTCTGCAGCTGGCTGTCCCAGCCCACAGCACCATGTGCCAAGTGCTCTCCTCAGGGCTCTGCCTGCACACAGGCCCAGAGAAGTTTTCCTGTCTGTAAGGAAAGAATGAAAAAGCCTGAGCAGGTTTCCTAAACAACAAACCCTACATGCTCAGTCCAGGCTGCCTGCAATGATGTCCCCTTTCTACAAGGGACACTGTGAGCAGGAATGATCTCTGGGAGCAGAATTCTCGCAGTCTTTCCACTGAATTCTCTGTCCCTGTCCTTTGCCTGGCTCTCTGTTGCAGATGGAAGCTGCTGGTGCCATTCTCTGCTTGAAGCCCTCGTTTGATGCAAGCAGATGCTCCCAGGTGTGTTCCGCAGCTGTTGCTCAGTGTTGATGCAAAGCTTTTGTGTTCCTCATGGAAGCAAGGAGCCATTGTGACACTGCAGGGGCTCATGGCATCAAGGAGACAATTGTGACAGTACAGAACCTCCTAGAAATAAGACTCCATGATGACACCGTGGGGAATCATGGAACCACATGGAAATGTGTTCCTCATGAGACGCAGCAGGGCCTTGTTGGAACCAAAGACACCTCTGCAAAAAGCAGGGTAGCTCACAGAACCAAGGAGTCCATTGTTACAATAGAAAACCTATGGAAGCAAGGAGACCATGGTGACACAGTGAGGCCACATGGAAGCCACGGAGCCATTGTGACCCAGTGGGGCCTCATGGAATCAAGGAGACCATGGTGACACAGGTGATGCACATGAAGCCAAGGAGCCATTGTGACCCAGTGGGGCCTCATGGAATCAAGGAGACCATTGTGACACTGCAGGTGATGCACATGAAGCCAAGGAGCCATTGTGACCCAGTGGGGCCTCATGGAATCAAGGAGACCATGGTGACACAGGTGATGCACATGAAGCCAAGGAGCCATTGTGACACAGTGGGGCCTAATGGAATCAAGGAGACCATGGTGACACAGGTGATGCACATGAAGCCAAGGAGCCATTGTGACCCAGCGGGGCCTCATGGAATCAAGGAGACCATGGTGACACAGGTGATGCACATGAAGCCAAGGAGCCATTGTGACACAGTGAGGCCTCATGGAATCAAGGAGACCATGGTGACACAGGTGATGCACATGAAGCCAAGGAGCCATTGTGACACAGCGGGGCCTCATGGAATCAAGGAGACCATGGTGACACAGGTGATTCACATGAAGCCAAGGAGCCATTGTGACACAGTGGGGGCTCATGGAATCAAGGAGACCATTGTGACACAGGTGATGCACATGAAGCCAAGGAGCCATTGTGACAAATTGGGGCCTCATGGGATCAAGGAGACCATGGTGACACAGGTGATGCACATGAAGTCAAAGAGCCATTGTGACACAGTGGGGCCTCATGGGATCAAGGAGACCATGGTGACACAGGTGATGCACATGAAGCCAAGGAGCCATTGTGACACCGCGGGGCTTCTTCCCTTCAGCTCTGCAGCTGGCTGTCCCAGCCCACGGCACCATGTGCCAAGTGGTCTCCTCAGGGCTCTGCCTGCACACAGGCCCAGAGAAGTTTTCCTGTTTGTAAGGAAAGAATGAAAAAGCCTGAGCAGGTTCCCTAGACAACCAAACCCACATGCTCAGTCCAGGCTGCCTGCAATGATGTCCCCTTTCTACAAGGGACACTGTGAGCAGGAATGATGTCTGGGAGCAGAATTCTCGCAGTCTTTCCACGGAATTCCCTGTCCCTGCCCTTTGCCTGGCTCTCTGTTGCAGATGGAAGCTGCTGGTGCCTTTCTCAGCTTGAAGCCCTCTTTTGATGCAAGCAGATGCTCCCAGGTGTGTTCAGCAGCTGTTGCTCAGTGTTGATGCCAAGCTTTTGTGTTCCTCATGGAAGCAAGGAGCCATTGTGACACTGCAGGGGCTCATGGCATCAAGGAGACAATTGTGACACTACAGAACCTCCTAGAAACAAGGCTCCATGATGACACCGTGGGGAATCATGGAACCACATGGAAATGTGTTCCTCATGAGACACAGCAGGGCCTTGTTGGAACCAAAGACACCTCTGCAAAAAGCAGGGTAGCTCACAGAACCAAGGAGTCCATTGTTACAATAGAAAACCTATGGAAGCAAGGAGACCATTGTGACACAGTGAGGCCACATGGAAGCCACGGAGCCATTGTGACCCAGTGGGGCCTCATGGAATCAAGGAGACCATGGTGACACAGGTGATGCACATGAAGCCAAGGAGCCATTGTGACACAGTGGGGCCTCATGGAATCAAGGAGACCATGGTGACACAGGTGATGCACATGAAGCCAAGGAGCCATTGTGACACAGCGGGGCCTCATGGAATCAAGGAGACCATGGTGACACAGGTGATGCACATGAAGCCAAGGAGCCATTGTTACACAGCGGGGCCTCATGGGATCAAGGAGACCATGGTGACACAGGTGATGCACATGAAGTCAAAGAGCCATTGTGACACAGTGGGGCCTCATGGGATCAAGGAGACCATGGTGACACAGGTGATGCACATGAAGCCAAGGAGCCATTGTGACACCGCGGGGCTTCTTCCCTTCAGCTCTGCAGCTGGCTGTCCCACACCGAGGCACCATGTGCCAAGTGCTCTCCTCAGGGCTCTGCCTGCACACAGGCCCAGAGAAGTTTTCCTGTTTGTAAGGAAAGAATGAAAAAGGCTGTGGAGGTTCCCTAGACAACCAAACCCACATGCTCAGTCCAGGCTGCCTGCAATGATGTCCCCTTTCTACAAGGGATACTGTGAGCAGGAATGATGTCTGGGAGCAGAATTCTCGCAGTCTTTCCACGGAATTCCCTGTCCCTGTCCTTTGCCTGGCTCTCTGTTGCAGATGGAAGCTGCTGGTGCCTTTCTCAGCTTGAAGCCCTCTTTTGATGCAAGCAGATGCTCCCAGGTGTGTTCAGCAGCTGTTGCTCAGTGTTGATGCAAAGCTTTTGTGTTCCTCATGGAAGCAAGGAGCCATTGTGACACTGCAGGGGTTCATGGCATCAAGGAGACAATTGTGACACTACAGAACCTCCTAGAAACAAGGCTCCATGATGACACCGTGGGGAATCATGGAACCACATGGAAATGTGTTCCTCATGAGACACAGCAGGGCCTTGTTGGAAACAAAGACACCTCTGCAAAAAGCAGGGTAGCTCACAGAACCAAGGAGTCCATTGTTACAATAGAAAACCTATGGAAGCAAGGAGACCATTGTGACACAGTGGGGCCTCATGGAATCAAGGAGACCATGGTGACACAGGTGATGCACATGAAGCCAAGGAGCCATTGTTACCCAGTGGGGCCTCATGGAATCAAGGAGACCATGGTGACACAGGTGATGCACATGAAGCCAAGGAGCCATTGTGACCCAGTGGGGCCTCATGGAATCAAGGAGACCATGGTGACACAGGTGATGCACATGAAGCCAAGGAGCCATTGTGACCCAGTGGGGCCTCATGGAATCAAGGAGACCATGGTGACACAGGTGATGAACATGAAGCCAAGGTTCCATTGTGAAACAGTGGGGGCTCATGGAATCAAGGAGACCATTGTGACACTGCAGGTGATGCACATGAAGCCAAGGAGCCATTGTGACACAGTGGGGCCTCATGGAATCAAGGAGACCGTGGTGACACAGGTGATTCACATGAAGCCAAGGAGCCATTGTGACCCAGCGGGGCTTCTTCCCTTCAGCTCTGCAGCTGGCTGTCCCAGCCCACAGCACCATGTGCCAAGTGCTCTCCTCAGGGCTCTGCGTGCACACAGGCCCAGAGAAGTTTTCCTGTTTGTAAGGAAAGAATGAAAAAGCCTGAGCAGGTTCCCTAGACAACCAAACCCACATGCTCAGTCCAGGCTGCCTGCAATGATGTCCCCTTTCTACAAGGGACACTGTGAGCAGGAATGATGTCTGGGAGCAGAATTCTCGCAGTCTTTCCACTGAATTCTCTGTCCCTGTCCTTTCCCTGGCTCTCTGTTGCAGATGGAAGCTGCTGCTGCCATTCTCTGCTTGAAGCCCTCTTTTGATGCAAGCAGATGCTCCCAGGTGTGTTCAGCAGCTGTTGCTCAGTGCAGATGCAAAGCTTTTGTGTTCCTCATGGAAGCAAGGAGCCATTGTGACACTGCAGGGGCTCATGGCATCAAGGAGACAATTGTGACAGTACAGAACCTCCTAGAAACAAGCCTCCATGGTGACACCGTGGCGAATCATGGAACCACATGGAAATGTGTTCCTCATGAGACGCAGCAGGGCCTTGTTGGAACCAAAGACACCTCTGCAAAAAGCAGGGTAGCTCACAGAACCAAGGAGTCCATTGTTACAATAGAAAACCTATGGAAGCAAGGGGCCATTGTGACACAGTGGGGCCACGTGGAAGCCAAGGAGCCATTGTGACCCAGTGGGGCCTCATGGAATCAAGGAGACCATGGTGACACAGGTGATGCACATGTAGTCAAGGAGCCATTGTGACCCAGTGGGGCCTCATGGAATCAAGGAGACCATGGTGACACAGGTGATGCACATGAAGCCAAGGAGCCATTGTGACACAGCGGGGCTTCTTCCCTTCAGCTCTGCAGCTGGCTGTCCCAGCCCACAGCACCATGTGCCAAGTACTCTCCTCAGGGCTCTGCCTGCACACAGGCCCAGAGAAGTTTTCCTGTCTGTAAGGAAAGAATGAAAAAGCCTGAGCAGGTTTCCTAAACAACAAACCCCACATGCTCAGTCCAGGCTGCCTGCAATGATGTCCCCTTTCTACAAGGGACACTGTGAGCAGGAATGATCTCTGGGAGCAGAATTCTCGCAGTCTTTCCACTGAATTCTCTGTCCCTGTCCTTTGCCTGGCTCTCTGTTGCAGATGGAAGCTGCTGGTGCCATTCTCTGCTTGAAGCCCTCGTTTGATGCAAGCAGATGCTCCCAGGTGTGTTCCGCAGCTGTTGCTCAGTGTTGATGCAAAGCTTTTGTGTTCCTCATGGAAGCAAGGAGCCATTGTGACACTGCAGGGGCTCATGGCATCAAGGAGACAATTGTGACAGTACAGAACCTCCTAGAAATAAGACTCCATGATGACACCGTGGGGAATCATGGAACCACATGGAAATGTGTTCCTCATGAGACGCAGCAGGGCCTTGCTGGAACCAAAGACACCTCTGCAAAAAGCAGGGTAGCTCACAGAACCAAGGAGTCCATTGTTACAATAGAAAACCTATGGAAGCAAGGAGACCATTGTGACACAGTGAGGCCACATGGAAGCCACGGAGCCATTGTGACACAGTGGGGCCTCATGGAATCAAGAAGACCATGGTGACACAGGTGATTCACATGAAGCCAAGGAGCCATTGTGACACAGTGGGGCCTCATGGAATCAAGGAGACCATGGTGACACAGGTGATGCACATGAAGCCAAGGAGCCATTGTGACACAGTGGGGCCTCATGGAATCAAGGAGACCATGGTGACACAGGTGATGCACATGAAGCCAAGGAGCCATTGTGACCCAGTGGGGCCTCATGGAATCAAGGAGACCATGGTGACACAGGTGATGCACATGAAGCCAAGGAGCCATTGTGACCCAGTGGGGCCTCATGGAATCAAGGAGACCATGGTGACACAGGTGATTCACATGAAGCAAAGGAGCCATTGTGACACAGTGGGGGCTCATGGAATCAGGGAGACCATTGTGACACAGGTGATTCACATGAAGCCAAGGAGCCATTGTGACACAGTGGGGCCTCATGGAATCAAGGAGACCATTGTGACACAGGTGATGCACATGAAGCCAAGGAGCCATTGTGACACAGCGGGGCCTCATGGGATCAAGGAGACCATGGTGACACAGGTGATGCACATGAAGCCAAGGAGCCATTGTGACACCGCGGGGCTTCTTCCCTTCAGCTCTGCAGCTGGCTGTCCCAGCCCACTGCACCATGTGCCAAGTGCTCTCCTCAGGGCTCTGCCTGCACACAGGCCCAGAGAAGTTTTCCTGTTTGTAAGGAAAGAATGAAAAAGCCTGAGCAGGTTCCCTAGACAACCAAACCCACATGCTCAGTCCAGGCTGCCTGCAATGATGTCCCCTTTCTACAAGGGACACTGTGAGCAGGAATGATCTCTGGGAGCAGAATTTTCGCAGTCTTTCCACTGAATTCTCTGTCCCTGTCCTTTGCCTGGCTCTCTCTTGCAGATGGAAGCTGCTGGTGCCTTTCTCTGCTTGAAGCCCTCGTTTGATGCAAGCAGATGCTCCCAGGTGTGTTCCGCAGCTGTTGCTCAGTGTTGATGCAAAGCTTTTGTGTTCCTCATGGAAGCAAGGAGCCATTGTGACACTGCAGGGGCTCATGGCATCAAGGAGACAATTGTGACAGTACAGAACCTCCTAGAAATAAGACTCCATGATGACACCGTGGGGAATCATGGAACCACATGGAAATGTGTTCCTCATGAGACGCAGCAGGGCCTTGTTGGAACCAAAGACACCTCTGCAAAAAGCAGGGTAGCTCACAGAACCAAGGAGTCCATTGTTACAATAGAAAACCTATGGAAGCAAGGAGACCATTGTGACACAGTGAGGCCACATGGAAGCCACGGAGCCATTGTGACCCAGTGGGGCCTCATGGAATCAAGGAGACCATGGTGACACAGGTGATGCACATGAAGCCAAGGAGCCATTGTGACCCAGTGGGGCCTCATGGAATCAAGGAGACCATGGTGACACAGGTGATGCACATGTAGTCAAGGAGCCATTGTGACCCAGTGGGGCCTCATGGAATCAAGGAGACCATGGTGACACAGGTGATGCACATGAAGCCAAGGAGCCATTGTGACCCAGTGGGGCCTCATGGAATCAAGGAGACCATGGTGACACAGGTGATGCACATGAAGCCAAGGAGCCATTGTGACCCAGTGGGGCCTCATGGAATCAAGGAGACCATGGTGACACAGGTGATGCACATGAAGCCAAGGAGCCATTGTGACACAGTGGGGCCTCATGGAATCAAGGAGACCATGGTGACACAGGTGATTCACATGAAGCCAAGGAGCCATTGTGACACAGTGGGGGCTCATGGAATCAGGGAGACCATTGTGACACAGGTGATTCACATGAAGCCAAGGAGCCATTGTGACACAGTGGGGGCTCATGGAATCAAGGAGACCATTGTGACACCGGTGATGCACATGAAGCCAAGGAGCCATTGTGACACAGCGGGGCCTCATGGGATCAAGGAGACCATGGTGACACAGGTGATGCACATGAAGTCAAAGAGCCATTGTGACACAGTGGGGCCTCATGGGATCAAGGAGACCATGGTGACACAGGTGATGCACATGAAGCCAAGGAGCCATTGTGACACCGCGGGGCTTCTTCCCTTCAGCTCTGCAGCTGGCTGTCCCAGCCCACGGCACCATGTGCCAAGTGCTCTCCTCAGGGCTCTGCCTGCACACAGGCCCAGAGAAGTTTTCCTGTTTGTAAGGAAAGAATGAAAAAGCCTGAGCAGGTTCCCTAGACAACCAAACCCACATGCTCAGTCCAGGCTGCCTGCAATGATGTCCCCTTTCTACAAGGGACACTGTGAGCAGGAATGATGTCTGGGAGCAGAATTCTCGCAGTCTTTCCACGGAATTCCCTGTCCCTGCCCTTTGCCTGGCTCTCTGTTGCAGATGGAAGCTGCTGGTGCCTTTCTCAGCTTGAAGCCCTCTTTTGATGCAAGCAGATGCTCCCAGGTGTGTTCAGCAGCTGTTGCTCAGTGTTGATGCAAAGCTTTTGTGTTCCTCATGGAAGCAAGGAGCCATTGTGACACTGCAGGGGCTCATGGCATCAAGGAGACAATTGTGACAGTACAGAACCTCCTAGAAACAAGGCTCCATGATGACACCGTGGGGAATCATGGAACCACATGGAAATGTGTTCCTCATGAGACACAGCAGGGCCTTGTTGGAACCAAAGACACCTCTGCAAAAAGCAGGGTAGCTCACAGAACCAAGGAGTCCATTGTTACAATAGAAAACCTATGGAAGCAAGGAGACCATTGTGACACAGTGGGGCCACATGGAAGCCAAGGAGCCATTGTGACCCAGTGGGGCCTCATGGAATCAAGGAGACCATAGTGACACAGGTGATGCACATGAAGCCAAGGAGCCATTGTGACCCAGTGGGGCCTCATGGAATCAAGGAGACCATGGTGACACAGGTGATGCACATGAAGCCAAGGAGCCATTGTGACCCAGTGGGGCCTCATGGAATCAAGGAGACCATGGTGACACAGATGATGAACATGAAGCCAAGGAGCCATTGTGACCCAGTGGGGCCTCATGGAATCAAGGAGACCATGGTGACACAGGTGATGCACATGAAGCCAAGGATCCATTGTGACACAGTGGGGGCTCATGGAATCAAGGAGACCATTGTGACACTGCAGGTGATGCACATGAAGCCAAGGAGCCATTGTGACACAGTGGGGCCTCATGGAATCAAGGAGACCATGGTGACACAGGTGATGCACATGAAGCCAAGGTTCCATTGCGACACAGTGGGGCCTCATGGAATCAAGGAGACCATTGTGACACAGGTGATGCACATGAAGCCAAGGAGCCATTGTGACACAACGGGGCCTCATGGAATCAAGGAGACCATGGTGACACAGGTGATGCACATGAAGCCAAGGAGCCATTGTGACACAGTGGGGCCTCATGGAATCAAGGAGACCATGGTGACACAGGTGATGCACATGAAGCCAAGGAGCCATTGTGACACAGCGGGGCTTCTTCCCTTCAGCTCTGCAGCTGGCTGTCCCAGCCCACGGCACCATGTGCCAAGTGCTCTCCTCAGGGCTCTGCCTGCACACAGGCCCAGAAAAGTTTTCCTGTTTGTAAGGAAAGAATGAAAAAGCCTGAGCAGGTTCCCTAGACAACCAAACCCACATGCTCAGTCCAGGCTGCCTGCAATGATGTCCCCTTTCTACAAGGGACACTGTGAGCAGGAATGATGTCTGGGAGCAGAATTCTCGCAGTCTTTCCACGGAATTCCCTGTCCCTGCCCTTTGCCTGGCTCTCTGTTGCAGATGGAAGCTGCTGGTGCCTTTCTCAGCTTGAAGCCCTCTTTTGATGCAAGCCGATGCTCCCAGGTGTGTTCAGCAGCTGTTGCTCAGTGTTGATGCAAAGCTTTTGTGTTCCTCATGGAAGCAAGGAGCCATTGTGACACTGCAGGGGCTCATGGCATCAAGGAGACAATTGTGACACTACAGAACCTCCTAGAAGTATGACTCCATGATGACACCGTGGGGAATCATGGAACCACATGGAAATGTGTTCCTCATGAGACGCAGCAGGGCCTTGTTGGAACCAAAGACACCTCTGCAAAAAGCAGGGTAGCTCACAGAACCAAGGAGTCCATTGTTACAATAGAAAACCTATGGAAGCAAGGAGACCATTGTGACACAGTGAGGCCACATGGAAGCCACGGAGCCATTGTGACCCAGTGGGGCCTCATGGAATCAAGGAGACCATGGTGACACAGGTGATGCACATGAAGCCAAGGAGCCATTGTGACCCAGTGGGGCCTCATGGAATCAAGGAGACCATGGTGACACAGGTGATGCACATGAAGCCAAGGAGCCATTGTGACACAGCGGGGCCTCATGGAATCAAGGAGACCATGGTGACACAGGTGATGCACATGAAGCCAAGGAGCCATTGTGACACAGCGGGGCCTCATGGAATCAAGGAGACCATGGTGACACAGGTGATTCACATGAAGCCAAGGAGCCATTGTGACACTGCAGGGGCTCATGGCATCAAGGAGACAATTGTGACAGTACAGAACCTCCTAGAAACAAGCCTCCATGGTGACACCGTGGCGAATCATGGAACCACATGGAAATGTGTTCCTCATGAGACACAGCAGGGCCTTGTTGGAACCAAAGACACCTCTGCAAAAAGCAGGGTAGCTCACAGAACCAAGGAGTCCATTGTTACAATAGAAAACCTATGGAAGCAAGGGGCCATTGTGACACAGTGGGGCCACGTGGAAGCCAAGGAGCCATTGTGACCCAGTGGGGCCTCATGGAATCAAGGAGACCATGGTGACACAGGTGATGCACATGAAGCCAAGGAGCCATTGTGACACAGTGGGGCCTCATGGAATCAAGGAGACCATGGTGACACAGGTGATGCACATGAAGCCAAGGAGCCATTGTGACACCGCGGGGCTTCTTCCCTTCAGCTCTGCAGCTGGCTGTCCCAGCCCACAGCACCATGTGCCAAGTACTCTCCTCAGGGCTCTGCCTGCACACAGGCCCAGAGAAGTTTTCCTGTCTGTAAGGAAAGAATGAAAAAGCCTGAGCAGGTTTCCTAAACAACAAACCCCACATGCTGAGTCCAGGCTGCCTGCAATGATGTCCCCTTTCTACAAGGGACACTGTGAGCAGGAATGATCTCTGGGAGCAGAATTTTCGCAGTCTTTCCACTGAATTCTCTGTCCCTGTCCTTTGCCTGGCTCTCTGTTGCAGATGGAAGCTGCTGGTGCCATTCTCTGCTTGAAGCCCTCGTTTGATGCAAGCAGATGCTCCCAGGTGTGTTCCGCAGCTGTTGCTCAGTGTTGATGCAAAGCTTTGTGTTCCTCATGGAAGCAAGGAGCCATTGTGACACTGCAGGGGCTCATGGGATCAAGGAGACAATTGTGACAGTACAGAACCTCCTAGAAATAAGACTCCATGATGACACCGTGGGGAATCATGGAACCACATGGAAATGTGTTCCTCATGAGACGCAGCAGGGCCTTACTGGAACCAAAGACACCTCTGCAAAAAGCAGGGTAGCTCACAGAACCAAGGAGTCCATTGTTACAATAGAAAACCTATGGAAGCAAGGAGACCATTGTGACACAGTGAGGCCACATGGAAGCTAAGGAGCCATTGTGACACAGTGGGGCCTCATGGAATCAAGAAGACCATGGTGACACAGGTGATTCACATGAAGCCAAGGAGCCATTGTGACACAGTGGGGCCTCATGGAATCAAGGAGACCATGGTGACACAGGTGATGCACATGAAGCCAAGGAGCCATTGTGACACAGTGGGGCCTCATGGAATCAAGGAGACCATGGTGACACAGGTGATGCACATGAAGCCAAGGAGCCATTGTGACCCAGTGGGGCCTCATGGAATCAAGGAGACCATGGTGACACAGGTGATGCACATGAAGCCAAGGAGCCATTGTGACCCAGTGGGGCCTCATGGAATCAAGGAGACCATGGTGACACAGGTGATGCACATGAAGCCAAGGAGCCATTGTGACACAGCGGGGCCTCATGGAATCAAGGAGACCATGGTGACACAGGTGATGCACATGAAGCCAAGGAGCCATTGTGACACAGTGGGGTCTCATGGAATCAAGGAGACCATGGTGACACAGGTGATGCACATGAAGCCAAGGAGCCATTGTGACACAGTGGGGCCTCATGGAATCAAGGAGACCATGGTGACACAGGTGATGCACATGAAGCCAAGCAGCCATTGTGACACAGTGGGGCCTCATGGAATCAAGGAGACCATGGTGACACAGGTGATGCACATGAAGCCAAGGAGCCATTGTGACCCTGTGGGGCCTCATGGAATCAAGGAGACCATGGTGACACAGGTGATTCACATGAAGCCAAGGATCCATTGTGACACAGTGGGGCCTCATGGAATCAAGGAGACCATGGTGACACAGGTGATGCACATGAAGCCAAGGAGCCATTGTGACACAACGGGGCCTCATGGAATCAAGGAGACCATGGTGACACAGGTGATTCATATGAAGCCAAGGAGCCATTGTGACACAGGGGGGCCTCATGGAATCAAGGAGACCATGGTGACACAGGTGATGCACATGAAGCCAAGGAGCCATTGTGACACAGCGGGGGCTCATGGAATCAAGGAGACCATGGTGACATAGGTGATTCACATGAAGCAAAGGAGCCATTGTGACACAGTGGGGGCTCATGGAATCAGGGAGACCATTGTGACACAGGTGATTCACATGAAGCCAAGGAGCCATTGTGACACAGTGGGGCCTCATGGAATCAAGGAGACCATTGTGACACAGGTGATGCACATGAAGCCAAGGAGCCATTGTGACACCGCGGGGCTTCTTCCCTTCAGCTCTGCAGCTGGCTGTCCCAGCCCACAGCACCATGTGCCAAGTGCTCTCCTCAGGGCTCTGCCTGCACACAGGCCCAGAGAAGTTTTCCTGTTTGTAAGGAAAGAATGAAAAAGCCTGAGCAGGTTCCCTAGACAACCAAACCCACATGCTGAGTCCAGGCTGCCTGCAATGATGTCCCCTTTCAACAAGGGACACTGTGAGCAGGAATGATCTCTGGGAGCAGAATTTTCGCAGTCTTTCCACTGAATTCTCTGTCCCTGTCCTTTGCCTGGCTCTCTCTTGCAGATGGAAGCTGCTGGTGCCTTTCTCTGCTTGAAGCCCTCGTTTGATGCAAGCAGATGCTCCCAGGTGTGTTCCGCAGCTGTTGCTCAGTGTTGATGCAAAGCTTTTGTGTTCCTCATGGAAGCAAGGAGCCATTGTGACACTGCAGGGGCTCATGGCATCAAGGAGACAATTGTGACACTACAGAACCTCC
This sequence comes from Corvus hawaiiensis, assembly GCF_020740725.1. Taxonomy (NCBI): domain Eukaryota; kingdom Metazoa; phylum Chordata; class Aves; order Passeriformes; family Corvidae; genus Corvus; species Corvus hawaiiensis. Next base: position 22,371,990 of record NC_063224.1, read on the forward strand.
TAGAAATAAGACTCCATGATGACACCGTGGGGAATCATGGAACCACATGGAAATGTGTTCCTCATGAGACGCAGCAGGGCCTTGTTGGAACCAAAGACACCTCTGCAAAAAGCAGGGTAGCTCACAGAACCAAGGAGTCCATTGTTACAATAGAAAACCTATGGAAGCAAGGAGACCATTGTGACACAGTGAGGCCACATGGAAGCCACGGAGCCATTGTGACCCAGTGGGGCCTCATGGAATCAAGGAGACCATGGTGACACAGGTGATGCACATGAAGCCAAGGAGCCATTGTGACACAGTGGGGCCTCATGGAATCAAGGAGACCATGGTGACACAGGTGATGCACATGTAGTCAAGGAGCCATTGTGACCCAGTGGGGCCTCATGGAATCAAGGAGACCATGGTGACACAGGTGATGCACATGAAGCCAAGGAGCCATTGTGACCCAGTGGGGGCTCATGGAATCAAGGAGACCATGGTGACACAGGTGATGCACATGAAGCCAAGGAGCCATTGTGACCCAGTGGGGCCTCATGGAATCAAGGAGACCATGGTGACACAGGTGATGCACATGAAGCCAAGGAGCCATTGTGACACAGTGGGGCCTCATGGAATCAAGGAGACCATGGTGACACAGGTGATGCACATGAAGCCAAGGAGCCATTGTGACACAGTGGGGGCTCATGGAATCAGGGAGACCATTGTGACACAGGTGATTCACATGAAGCCAAGGAGCCATTGTGACACAGTGGGGGCTCATGGAATCAAGGAGACCATTGTGACACAGGTGATGCACATGAAGCCAAGGAGCCATTGTGACACAGCGGGGCCTCATGGGATCAAGGAGACCATGGTGACACAGGTGATGCACATGAAGTCAAAGAGCCATTGTGACACAGTGGGGCCTCATGGGATCAAGGAGACCATGGTGACACAGGTGATGCACATGAAGCCAAGGATCCATTGTGACACAGTGGGGCCTCATGGAATCAGGGAGACCATTGTGACACAGGTGATTCACATGAAGCCAAGGAGCCATTGTGACGCAGTGGGGGCTCATGGAATCAAGGAGACCATTGTGACACAGGTGATGCACATGAAGCCAAGGAGCCATTGTGACACAGCGGGGCCTCATGGGATCAAGGAGACCATGGTGACACAGGTGATGCACATGAAGTCAAAGAGCCATTGTGACCCAGTGGGGCCTCATGGGATCAAGGAGACCATGGTGACACAGGTGATGCACATGAAGCCAAGGAGCCATTGTGACACCTCGGGGCTTCTTCCCTTCAGCTCTGCAGCTGGCTGTCCCAGCCCACGGCACATTGTGCCAACTGCTCTCCTCAGGGCTCTGCCTGCACACAGGCCCAGAGAAGTTTTCCTGTTTGTAAGGAAAGAATGAAAAAGCCTGAGAAGGTTCCCTAGACAACCAAACCCACATGCTCAGTCCAGCCTGCCTGCAGTGATGTCCCCTTTCTACAAGGGACACTGTGAGCAGGAATGATGTCTGGGAGCAGAATTCTCGCAGTCTTTCCACTGAATTCTCTGTCCCTGTCCTTTGCCTGGCTCTCTGTTGCAGATGGAAGCTGCTGGTGCCATTCTCTGCTTGAAGCCCTCGTTTGATGCAAGCAGATGCTCCCAGGTGTGTTCCGCAGCTGTTGCTCAGTGTTGATGCAAAGCTTTTGTGTTCCTCATGGAAGCAAGGAGCCATTGTGACACTGCAGGGGCTCATGGCATCAAGGAGACAATTGTGACAGTACAGAACCTCCTAGAAGTATGACTCCATGATGACACCGTGGGGAATCATGGAACCACATGGAAATGTGTTCCTCATGAGACACAGCCGGCCCTTGTTGGAACCAAAGACACCTCTGCAAAAAGCAGGGTAGCTCACAGAACCAAGGAGTCCATTGTTACAATAGAAAACCTATGGAAGCAAGGAGACCATTGTGACACAGTGAGGCCACATGAAAGCCACGGAGCCATTGTGACCCAGTGGGGCCTCATGGAATCAAGGAGACCATGGTGACACAGGTGATGCACATGAAGCCAAGGAGCCATTGTGACCCAGTGGGGCCTCATGGAATCAAGGAGACCATGGTGACACAGGTGATGCACATGAAGCCAAGGAGCCATTGTGACACAGTGGGGCCTCATGGAATCAAGGAGACCATGGTGACACAGGTGATTCACATGAAGCCAAGGAGCCATTGTGACACAGTGGGGCCTCATGGAATCAAGGAGACCATGGTGACACAGGTGATGCACATGAAGCCAAGGAGCCATTGTGACACAGTGGGGTCTCATGGAATCAAGGAGACCATGGTGACACAGGTGATGCACATGAAGCCAAGGAGCCATTGTGACACAGCGGGGCCTCATGGAATCAAGGAGACCATGGTGACACAGGTGATGCACATGAAGCCAAGGAGCCATTGTGACACAGTGGGGCCTCATGGGATCAAGGAGACCATGGTGACACAGGTGATGCACATGAAGCCAAGGAGCCATTGTGACACCGCGGGGCTTCTTCCCTTCAGCTCTGCAGCTGGCTGTCCCACACCAAGGCACCATGTGCCAAGTGCTCTCCTCAGGGCTCTGCCTGCACACAGGCCCAGAGAAGTTTTCCTGTTTGTAAGGAAAGAATGAAAAAGCCTGAGCAGGTTCCCTAGACAACCAAACCCACATGCTCAGTCCAGGCTGCCTGCAATGATGTCCCCTTTCTACAAGGGATACTGTGAGCAGGAATGATGTCTGGGAGCAGAATTCTCGCAGTCTTTCCACGGAATTCCCTGTCCCTGTCCTTTGCCTGGCTCTCTGTTGCAGATGGAAGCTGCTGGTGCCTTTCTCAGCTTGAAGCCCTCTTTTGATGCAAGCAGATGCTCCCAGGTGTGTTCAGCAGCTGTTGCTCAGTGTTGATGCAAAGCTTTTGTGTTCCTCATGGAAGCAAGGAGCCATTGTGACACTGCAGGGGTTCATGGCATCAAGGAGACAATTGTGACACTACAGAACCTCCTAGAAACAAGGCTCCATGATGACACCGTGGGGAATCATGGAACCACATGGAAATGTGTTCCTCATGAGACACAGCAGGGCCTTGTTGGAACCAAAGACACCTCTGCAAAAAGCAGGGTAGCTCACAGAACCAAGGAGTCCATTGTTACAATAGAAAACCTATGGAAGCAAGGAGACCATTGTGACACAGTGGGGCCTCATGGAATCAAGGAGACCATGGTGACACAGGTGATGCACATGAAGCCAAGGAGCCATTGTGACCCAGTGGGGCCTCATGGAATCAAGGAGACCATGGTGACACAGGTGATGAACATGAAGCCAAGGTTCCATTGTGAAACAGTGGGGGCTCATGGAATCAAGGAGACCATTGTGACACTGCAGGTGATGCACATGAAGCCAAGGAGCCATTGTGACACAGTGGGGCCTCATGGAATCAAGGAGACCATGGTGACACAGGTGATTCACATGAAGCCAAGGAGCCATTGTGACACAGTGGGGCCTCATGGAATCAAGGAGACCATGGTGACACAGGTGATGCACATGAAGCCAAGGAGCCATTGTGACACAGCGGGGCTTCTTCCCTTCCGCTCTGCAGCTGGCTGTCCCAGCCCACAGCACCATGTGCCAAGTACTCTCCTCAGGGCTCTGCCTGCACACAGGCCCAGAGAAGTTTTCCTGTTTGTAAGGAAAGAATGAAAAAGCCTGAGCAGGTTCCCTAGACAACCAAACCCACATGCTCAGTCCAGGCTGCCTGCAATGATGTCCCCTTTCTACAAGGGACACTGTGACAGGAATGATCTCTGGGAGCAGAATTCCCGCAGTCTTTCCACTGAATTCTCTGTCCCTGTCCTTTCCCTGGCTCTCTGTTGCAGATGGAAGCTGCTGGTGCCATTCTCTGCTTGAAGCCCTCTTTTGATGCAAGCAGATGCTCCCAGGTGTGTTCAGCAGCTGTTGCTCAGTGCTGATGCAAAGCTTTTGTGTTCCTCATGGAAGCAAGGAGCCATTGTGACACTGCAGGGGCTCATGGCATCAAGGAGACAATTGTGACAGTACAGAACCTCCTAGAAACAAGGCTCCATGGTGACACCGTGGCGAATCATGGAACCACATGGAAATGTGTTCCTCATGAGACACAGCAGGGCCTTGTTGGAACCAAAGACACCTCTGCAAAAAGCAGGGTAGCTCACAGAACCAAGGAGTCCATTGTTACAATAGAAAACCTATGGAAGCAAGGGGCCATTGTGACACAGTGGGGCCACGTGGAAGCCAAGGAGCCATTGTGACCCAGTGGGGCCTCATGGAATCAAGGAGACCATGGTGACACAGGTGATGCACATGAAGCCAAGGAGCCATTGTGACACAGTGGGGCCTCATGGAATCAAGGAGACCATGGTGACACAGGTGATGCACATGAAGCCAAGGAGCCATTGTGACACAGCGGGGCTTCTTCCCTTCAGCTCTGCAGCTGGCTGTCCCAGCCCACAGCACCATGTGCCAAGTACTCTCCTCAGGGCTCTGCCTGCACACAGGCCCAGAGAAGTTTTCCTGTTTGTAAGGAAAGAATGAAAAAGCCTGAGCAGGTTCCCTAGACAACCAAACCCACATGCTCAGTCCAGGCTGCCTGCAATGATGTCCCCTTTCTACAAGGGACACTGTGAGCAGGAATGATGTCTGGGAGCAGAATTCTCGCAGTCTTTCCACGGAATTCCCTGACCCTGCCCTTTGCCTGGCTCTCTGTTGCAGATGGAAGCTGCTGGTGCCTTTCTCAGCTTGAAGCCCTCGTTTGATGCAAGCAGATGCTCCCAGGTGTGTTCAGCAGCTGTTGCTCAGTGTTGATGCAAAGCTTTTGTGTTCCTCATGGAAGCAAGGAGCCATTGTGACACTGCAGGGGCTCATGGCATCAAGGAGACAATTGTGACACTACAGAACCTCCTAGAAACAAGGCTCCATGATGACACCGTGGGGAATCATGGAACCACATGGAAATGTGTTCCTCATGAGACACAGCAGGGCCTTGTTGGAACCAAAGACACCTCTGCAAAAAGCAGGGTAGCTCACAGAACCAAGGAGTCCATTGTTACAATAGAAAACCTATGGAAGCAAGGAGACCATTGTGACACAGTGGGGCCACATGGAAGCCAAGGAGCCATTGTGACCCAGTGGGGCCTCATGGAATCAAGGAGACCATGGTGACACAGGTGATGCACATGAAGCCAAGGAGCCATTGTGACCCAGTGGGGCCTCATGGAATCAAGGAGACCATTGTGACACTGCAGGTGATGCACATGAAGCCAAGGAGCCATTGTGACACAGTGGGGCCTCATGGAATCAAGGAGACCATGGTGACACAGGTGATGCACATGAAGCCAAGGATCCATTGTGACACAGTGGGGCCTCATGGAATCAAGGAGACCATTGTGACACAGGTGATGCACATGAAGCCAAGGAGCCATTGTGACACAACGGGGCCTCATGGAATCAAGGAGACCATGGTGACACAGGTGATTCACATGAAGCCAAGGAGCCATTGTGACACAGTGGGGCCTCATGGAATCAAGGAGACCATGGTGACACAGGTGATGCACATGAAGCCAAGGAGCCATTGTGACACAGCAGGGCTTCTTCCCTTCAGCTCTGCAGCTGGCTGTCCCAGCCCACAGCACATTGTGCCAACTGCTCTCCTCAGGGCTCTGCCTGCACACAGGCCCAGAGAAGTTTTCCTGTTTGTAAGGAAAGAATGAAAAAGCCTGAGCAGGTTCCCTAGACAACCAAACCCACATGCTCAGTCCAGGCTGCCTGCAATGATGTCCCCTTTCTACAAAGGACACTGTGAGCAGGAATGATGTCTGGGAGCAGAATTCTCGCAGTCTTTCCACGGAATTCCCTGTCCCTGCCCTTTGCCTGGCTCTCTGTTGCAGATGGAAGCTGCTGGTGCCTTTCTCAGCTTGAAGCCCTCTTTTGATGCAAGCAGATGCTCCCAGGTGTGTTCAGCAGCTGTTGCTCAGTGTTGATGCAAAGCTTTTGTGTTCCTCATGGAAGCAAGGAGCCATTGTGACACTGCAGGGGCTCATGGCATCAAGGAGACAATTGTGACAGTACAGAACCTCCTAGAAACAAGGCTCCATGATGACACCGTGGGGAATCATGGAACCACATGGAAATGTGTTCCTCATGAGACACAGCAGGGCCTTGTTGGAACCAAAGACACCTCTGCAAAAAGCAGGGTAGCTCACAGAACCAAGGAGTCCATTGTTACAATAGAAAACCTATGGAAGCAAGGAGACCATTGTGACACAACGGGGCCTCATGGAATCAAGGAGACCATGGTGACACAGGTGATGCACATGAAGCCAAGGAGCCATTGTGACACAGTGGGGCCTCATGGAATCAAGGAGACCATGGTGACACAGGTGATGCACATGAAGCCAAGGAGCCATTGTGACCCAGTGGGGCCTCATGGAATCAAGGAGACCATGGTGACACAGGTGATGCACATGAAGCCAAGGAGCCATTGTGACACAGTGGGGCCTCATGGAATCAAGGAGACCATGGTGACACAGGTGATGAACATGAAGCCAAGGAGCCATTGTGACCCAGTGGGGCCTCATGGAATCAAGGAGACCATGGTGACACAGGTGATGCACATGAAGCCAAGGAGCCATTGTGACACAGTGGGGGCTCATGGAATCAAGGAGACCATTGTGACACTGCAGGTGATGCACATGAAGCCAAGGAGCCATTGTGACCCAGTGGGGCCTCATGGAATCAAGGAGACCATGGTGACACAGGTGATGCACATGAAGCCAAGGATCCATTGTGACACAGTGGGGCCTCATGGAATCAAGGAGACCATGGTGACACAGGTGATGCACATGAAGCCAAGGAGCCATTGTGACACAACGGGGCCTCATGGAATCAAGGAGACCATGGTGACACAGGTGATGCACATGAAGCCAAGGAGCCATTGTGACACAGTGGGGCCTCATGGAATCAAGGAGACCATGGTGACACAGGTGATGCACATTTAGTCAAGGAGCCATTGTGACACAGTGGGGCCTCATGGAATCAAGGAGACCATGGTGACACAGGTGATGCACATGAAGCCAAGGAGCCATTGTGACACAGCGGGGCTTCTTCCCTTCAGCTCTGCAGCTGGCTGTCCCAGCCCACAGCACATTGTGCCAAGTGCTCTCCTCAGGGCTCTGCCTGCACACAGGCCCAGAGAAGTTTTCCTGTTTGTAAGGAAAGAATGAAAAAGCCTGAGCAGGTTCCCTAGACAACCAAACCCACATGCTCAGTCCAGCCTGCCTGCAATGATGTCCCCTTTCTACAAGGGACACTGTGAGCAGGAATGATGTCTGGGAGCAGAATTCTCGCAGTCTTTCCACGGAATTCTCTGTCCCTGTCCTTTGCCTGGCTCTCTGTTGCAGATGGAAGCTGCTGGTGCCATTCTCTGCTTGAAGCCCTCGTTTGATGCAAGCAGATGCTCCCAGGTGTGTTCAGCAGCTGTTGCTCAGTGCTGATGCAAAGCTTTTGTGTTCCTCATGGATGCAAGGAGCCATTGTGACACTGCAGGGGCTCATGGCATCAAGGAGACAATTGTGACAGTACAGAACCTCCTAGAAATAAGACTCCATGATGACACCGTGGGGAATCATGGAACCACATGGAAATGTGTTCCTCATGAGACACAGCAGGGCCTTGTTGGAACCAAAGACACCTCTGCAAAAAGCAGGGTAGCTCACAGAACCAAGGAGTCCATTGTTACAATAGAAAACCTATGGAAGCAAGGAGACCATTGTGACACAGTGCGGCCACATGGAAGTCACGGAGCCATTGTGACCCAGTGGGGCCTCATGGAATCAAGGAGACCATGGTGACACAGGTGATGCACATGAAGCCAAGGAGCCATTGTGACCCAGTGGGGCCTCATGGAATCAAGGAGACCATGGTGACACAGGTGATGCACATGAAGCCAAGGAGCCATTGTGACCCAGCGGGGCTTCTTCCCTTCAGCTCTGCAGCTGGCTATCCCAGCCCACAGCACCATGTGCCAAGTGCTCTCCTCAGGGCTCTGCCTGCACACAGGCCCAGAGAAGTTTTCCTGTCTGTAAGGAAAGAATGAAAAAGCCTGAGCAGGTTTCCTAAACAACAAACCCCACATGCTGAGTCCAGGCTGCCTGCAATGATGTCCCCTTTCTACAAGGGACACTGTGAGCAGGAATGATCTCTGGGAGCAGAATTTTCGCAGTCTTTCCACTGAATTCTCTGTCCCTGTCCTTTGCCTGGCTCTCTGTTGCAGATGGAAGCTGCTGGTGCCATTCTCTGCTTGAAGCCCTCGTTTGATGCAAGCAGATGCTCCCAGGTGTGTTCAGCAGCTGTTGCTCAGTGTTGATGCAAAGCTTTTGTGTTCCTCATGGAAGCAAGGAGCCATTGTGACACTGCAGGGGCTCATGGCATCAAGGAGACAATTGTGACAGTACAGAACCTCCTAGAAATAAGACTCCATGATGACACCGTGGGGAATCATGGAACCACATGGAAATGTGTTCCTCATGAGACACAGCAGGGCCTTGTTGGAACCAAAGACACCTCTGCAAAAAGCAGGGTAGCTCACAGAACCAAGGAGTCCATTGTTACAATAGAAAACCTATGGAAGCAAGGAGACCATGGTGACACAGTGAGACCACATGAAAGCCACGGAGCCATTGTGACCCAGTGGGGCCTCATGGAATCAAGGAGACCATGGTGACACAGGTGATGCACATGAAGCCAAGGAGCCATTGTGACCCAGTGGGGCCTCATGGAATCAAGGAGACCATGGTGACACAGGTGATGCACATGAAGCCAAGGAGCCATTGTGACACAGTGGGGCCTCATGGAATCAAGGAGACCATGGTGACACAGGTGATGCACATGAAGCCAAGGAGCCATTGTGACCCAGTGGGGCCTCATGGAATCAAGGAGACCATGGTGACACAGGTGATGCACATGAAGCCAAGGAGCCATTGTGACACAGTGGGGTCTCATGGAATCAAGGAGACCATGGTGACACAGGTGATGCACATGAAGCCAAGGAGCCATTGTGACACAGCGGGGCCTCATGGGATCAAGGAGACCATGGTGACACAGGTGATGCACATGAAGTCAAAGAGCCATTGTGACACAGTGGGGCCTCATGGAATCAAGGAGACCATGGTGACACAGGTGATGCACATGAAGCCAAGGAGCCATTGTGACACCGCGGGGCTTCTTCCCTTCAGCTCTGCAGCTGGCTGTCCCAGCCCACGGCACCATGTGCCAAGTGCTCTCCTCAGGGCTCTGCCTGCACACAGGCCCAGAGAAGTTTTCCTGTTTGTAAGGAAAGAATGAAAAAGCCTGAGCAGGTTCCCTAGACAACCAAACCCACATGCTCAGTCCAGGCTGCCTGCAATGATGTCCCCTTTCCACAAGGGACACTGTGAGCAGGAATGATCTCTGGGAGCAGAATTCTCGCAGTCTTTCCACTGAATTCTCTCTCCCTGTCCTTTGCCTGGCTCTCTGTTGCAGATGGAAGCTGCTGGTGCCTTTCTCAGCTTGAAGCCCTCTTTTGATGCAAGCAGATGCTCCCAGGTGTGTTCCGCAGCTGTTGCTCAGTGTTGATGCAAAGCTTTTGTGTTCCTCATGGAAGCAAGGAGCCATTGTGACACTGCAGGGGCTCATGGCATCAAGGAGACAATTGTGACAGTACAGAACCTCCTAGAAATAAGACTCCATGATGACACCGTGGGGAATCATGGAACCACATGGAAATGTGTTCCTCATGAGACACAGCAGGGCCTTGTTGGAACCAAAGACACCTCTGCAAAAAGCAGGGTAGCTCACAGAACCAAGGAGTCCATTGTTACAATAGAAAACCTATGGAAGCAAGGAGACCATTGTGACACAGTGGGGCCACATGAAAGCCACGGAGCCATTGTGACCCAGTGGGGCCTCATGGAATCAAGGAGACCATGGTGACACAGGTGATGCACATGAAGCCAAGGAGCCATTGTGACCCAGTGGGGCCTCATGGAATCAAGGAGACCATGGTGACACAGGTGATGCACATGAAGCCAAGGAGCCATTGTGACACAGTGGGGCCTCATGGAATCAAGGAGACCATGGTGACACAGGTGATGCACATGTAGTCAAGGAGCCATTGTGACCCAGTGGGGCCTCATGGAATCAAAGAGACCATGGTGACACAGGTGATGCACATGAAGCCAAGGAGCCATTGTGACACAGCGGGGCTTCTTCCCTTCAGCTCTGCAGCTGGCTGTCCCAGCCCACAGCACCATGTGCCAAGTGCTCTCCTCAGGGCTCTGCCTGCACACAGGCCCAGAGAAGTTTTCCTGTTTGTAAGGAAAGAATGAAAAAGCCTGAGCAGGTTCCCTAGACAACCAAACCCACATGCTCAGTCCAGGCTGCCTGCAATGATGTCCCCTTTCTACAAGGGACACTGTGAGCAGGAATGATGTCTGGGAGCAGAATTCTCGCAGTCTTTCCACGGAATTCTCTGTTCCTGTCCTTTGCCTGGCTCTCTGTTGCAGATGGAAGCTGCTGGTGCCATTCTCAGCTTGAAGCCCTCGTTTGATGCAAGCAGATGCTCCCAGGTGTGTTCAGCAGCTGTTGCTCAGTGTTGATGCAAAGCTTTTGTGTTCCTCATGGAAGCAAGGAGCCATTGTGACACTGCAGGGGCTCATGGCATCAAGGAGACAATTGTGACAGTACAGAACCTCCTAGAAACAAGGCTCCATGGTGCCACCGTGGCGAATCATGGAACCACATGGAAATGTGTTCCTCATGAGACACAGCAGGGCCTTGTTGGAACCAAAGACACCTCTGCAAAAAGCAGGGTAGCTCACAGAACCAAGGAGTCCATTGTTACAATAGAAAACCTATGGAAGCAAGGAGACCATTGTGACACAGTGGGGCCTCATGGAAGCCAAGGAGCCATTGTGACCCAGTGGGGCCTCATGGAATCAAGGAGACCATTGTGAGGCAGGTGATGCACATGAAGCCAAGGAGCCATTGTGACCCAGTGGGGCCTCATGGAATCAAGGAGACCATGGTGACACAGGTGATGCACATGAAGCCAAGGAGCCATTGTGACCCAGTGGGGCCTCATGGAATCAAGGAGACCATGGTGACACAGGTGATGCACATGAAGCCAAGGAGCCATTGTGACACAGTGGGGCCTCATGGAATCAAGGAGACCATGGTGACACACGTGATGCACATGAAGACAAGGAGCCATTGTGACCCAGTGGGGCCTCATGGAATCAAGGAGACCATGGTGACACAGGTGATGCACATGTAGTCAAGGAGCCATTGTGACCCAGTGGGGCCTCATGGAATCAAGGAGACCATGGTGACACAGGTGATGCACATGAAGCCAAGGAGCCATTGTGACACAGCGGGGCTTCTTCCCTTCAGCTCTGCAGCTGGCTGTCCCAGCCCACAGCACCATGTGCCAAGTGCTCTCCTCAGGGCTCTGCCTGCACACAGGCCCAGAGAAGTTTTCCTGTTTGTAAGGAAAGAATGAAAAAGCCTGAGCAGGTTCCCTAGACAACCAAACCCACATGCTCAGTCCAGGCTGCCTGCAATGATGTCCCCTTTCTACAAGGGACACTGTGAGCAGGAATGATGTCTGGGAGCAGAATTCTCGCAGTCTTTCCACGGAATTCTCTGTTCCTATCCTTTGCCTGGCTCTCTGTTGCAGATGGAAGCTGCTGGTGCCATTCTCTGCTTGAAGCCCTCGTTTGATGCAAGCAGATGCTCCCAGGTGTGTTCAGCAGCTGTTGCTCAGTGTTGATGCAAAGCTTTTGTGTTCCTCATGGAAGCAAGGAGCCATTGTGACACTGCAGGGGCTCATGGCATCAAGGAGACAATTGTGACACTACAGAACCTCCTAGAAGTATGACTCCATGATGACACCGTGGGGAATCATGGAACCACATGGAAATGTGTTCCTCATGAGACGCAGCAGGGCCTTGTTGGAACCAAAGACACCTCTGCAAAAAGCAGGGTAGCTCACAGAACCAAGGAGTCCATTGTTACAATAGAAAACCTATGGAAGCAAGGGGCCATTGTGACACAGTGGGGCCACATGGAAGCCAAGGAGCCATTGTGACCCAGTGGGGCCTCATGGAATCAAGGAGACCATGGTGACACAGGTGATGCACATGAAGCCAAGGAGCCATTGTGACCCAGTGGGGCCTCATGGAATCAAGGAGACCATGGTGACACAGGTGATGCACATGAAGCCAAGGAGCCATTGTGACACAGCGGGGCTTCTTCCCTTCAGCTCTGCAGCTGGCTGTCCCAGGCCACAGCACCATGTGCCAAGTGCTCTCCTCAGGGCTCTGCCTGCACACAGGCCCAGAGAAGTTTTCCTGTTTGTAAGGAAAGAATGAAAAAGCCTGAGCAGGTTTCCTAAACAACAAACCCCACATGCTGAGTCCAGGCTGCCTGCAATGATGTCCCCTTTCTACAAGGGACACTGTGAGCAGGAATGATCTCTGGGAGCAGAATTTTCGCAGTCTTTCCACGGAATTCTCTGTCCCTGTCCTTTGCCTGGCTCTCTGTTGCAGATGGAAGCTGCTGGTGCCTTTCTCAGCTTGAAGCCCTCTTTTGATGCAAGCAGATGCTCCCAGGTGTGTTCAGCAGCTGTTGCTCAGTGTTGATGCCAAGCTTTTGTGTTCCTCATGGAAGCAAGGAGCCATTGTGACACTGCAGGGGCTCATGGGATCAAGGAGACAATTGTGACAGTACAGAACCTCCTAGAAATAAGACTCCATGATGACACCGTGGGGAATCATGGAACCACATGGAAATGTGTTCCTGATGAGACACAGCCGGGCCTTGTTGGAACCAAAGACACCTCTGCAAAAAGCAGGGTAGCTCACAGAACCAAGGAGTCCATTGTTACAATAGAAAACCTATGGAAGCAAGGAGACCATGGTGACACAGTGGGGCCACATGGAAGCCAAGGAGCCATTGTGACCCAGTGGGGCCTCATGGAATCAAGGAGACCATGGTGACACAGGTGATGCACATGAAGCCAAGGAGCCATTGTGACACAGTGGGGGCTCATGGAATCAAGGAGACCATTGTGACACAGGTGATGCACATGAAGCCAAGGAGCCATTGTGACACAGTGGGGCCTCATGGAATCAAGGAGACCATGGTGACACAGGTGATGCACATGAAGCCAAGGAGCCATTGTGACACAGCGGGGCCTCATGGAATCAAGGAGACCATGGTGACACAGGTGATGCACATGAAGCCAAGGAGCCATTGTGACCCAGTGGGGCCTCATGGATTCAAGGAGACCATGGTGACAGAGGTGATGCACATGAAGCCAAGGAGCCATTGTGACCCAGTGGGGCCTCATGGAATCAAGGAGACCATGGTGACACAGGTGATGCACATGAAGCCAAGGAGCCATTGTGACCCAGTGGGGCCTCATGGAATCAAGGAGACCATGGTGACACAGGTGATGCACATGAAGCCAAGGAGCCATTGTGACACAGCGGGGCTTCTTCCCTTCAGCTCTGCAGCTGGCTGTCCCACACCGAGGCACCATGTGCCAAGTGCTCTCCTCAGGGCTCTGCCTGCACACAGGCCCAGAGAAGTTTTCCTGTTTGTAAGGAAAGAATGAAAAAGCCTGAGCAGGTTCCCTAGACAACCAAACCCACATGCTCAGTCCAGGCTGCCTGCAATGATGTCCCCTTTCTACAAGGGACACTGTGAGCAGGAATGATGTCTGGGAGCAGAATTCTCGCAGTCTTTCCACTGAATTCTCTGTCCCTGTCCTTTGCCTGGCTCTCTGTTGCAGATGGAAGCTGCTGGTGCCATTCTCAGCTTGAAGCCCTCGTTTGATGCAAGCAGATGCTCCCAGGTGTGTTCAGCAGCTGTTGCTGTGTTGATGCAAAGCTTTTGTGTTCCTCATGGAAGCAAGGAGCCATTGTGACACTGCAGGGGCTCATGGCATCAAGGAGACAATTGTGGCACTACAGAACATCCTAGAAACAAGGCTCCATGGTGACACCGTGGGGAATCATGGAACCACATGGAAATGTGTTCCTCATGCGACAAAACAGGGCCTTGTTGGAACCAAACACACCTCTGCAAAAAGCAGGGTAGCTCACAGAACCAAGGAGTCCATTGTTACAATAGAAACCCTATGGAAGCAAGGGGCCATTGTGACACAGTGGGGCCACGTGGAAGCCAAGGAGCCATTGTGACCCAGTGGGGCCTCATGGAATCAAGGAGACCATGGTGACACAGGTGATGCACATGAAGCCAAGGAGCCATTGTGACCCAGTGGGGCCTCATGGAATCAAGGAGACCATGGTGACACAGGTGATGCACATGAAGCCAAGGAGCCATTGTGACACAGTGGGGCCTCATGGAATCAAGGAGACCATGGTGACACAGGTGATGCACATGAAGCCAAGGAGCCATTGTGACCCAGTGGGGCCTCATGGAATCAAGGAGACCATGGTGACACAGGTGATGCACATGAAGCCAAGGAGCCATTGTGACCCAGTGGGGCCTCATGGAATCAAGGAGACCATGGTGACACAGGTCATGCACATGAAGCCAAGGAGCCATTGTGACACAGCGGGGCTTCTTCCCTTCAGCTCTGCAGCTGGCTGTCCCACACCGAGGCACCATGTGCCAAGTGCTCTCCTCAGGGCTCTGCCTGCACACAGGCCCAGAGAAGTTTTCCTGTTTGTAAGGAAAGAATGAAAAAGCCTGAGCAGGTTCCCTAGACAACCAAACCCACATGCTCAGTCCAGGCTGCCTGCAATGATGTCCCCTTTCTACAAGGGACACTGTGAGCAGGAATGATGTCTGGGAGCAGAATTCTCGCAGTCTTTCCACTGAATTCTCTGTCCCTGTCCTTTGCCTGGCTCTCTGTTGCAGATGGAAGCTGCTGCTGCCATTCTCAGCTTGAAGCCCTCTTTTGATGCAAGCAGATGCTCCCAGGTGTGTTCAGCAGCTGTTGCTCAGTGTTGATGCCAAGCTTTTGTGTTCCTCATGGAAGCAAGGAGCCATTGTGACACTGCAGGGGCTCATGGCATCAAGGAGACAATTGTGACACTACAGAACCTCCTAGAAGTATGACTCCATGATGACACCGTGGGGAATCATGGAACCACATGGAAATGTGTTCCTCATGAGACGCAGCAGGGCCTTGTTGGAACCAAAGACACCTCTGCAAAAAGCAGGGTAGCTCACAGAACCAAGGAGTCCATTGTTACAATAGAAAACTTATGGAAGCAAGGGGCCATTGTGACACAGTGGGGCCACATGGAAGCCAAGGAGCCATTGTGACCCAGTGGGGCCTCATGGAATCAAGGAGACCATGGTGACACAGGTGATGCACATGAAGCCAAGGAGCCATTGTGACCCAGTGGGGCCTCATGGAATCAAGGAGACCATGGTGACACAGGTGATGCACATGAAGCCAAGGAGCCATTGTGACACAGTGGGGCTTCTTCCCTTCAGCTCTGCAGCTGGCTGTCCCAGCCCACAGCACCATGTGCCAAGTGCTCTCCTCAGGGCTCTGCCTGCACACAGGCCCAGAGAAGTTTTCCTGTTTGTAAGGAAAGAATGAAAAAGCCTGAGCAGGTTTCCTAAACAACAAACCCCACATGCTGAGTCCAGGCTGCCTGCAATGTTGTCCCCTTTCTACAAGGGACACTGTGAGCAGGAATGATCTCTGGGAGCAGAATTTTCGCAGTCTTTCCACGGAATTCTCTGTCCCTGTCCTTTGCCTGGCTCTCTGTTGCAGATGGAAGCTGCTGCTGCCTTTCTCACCTTAAAGGCCTCGTTTGATGCAAGCAGATGCTCCCAGGTGTGTTCAGCAGCTGTTGCTCAGTGTTGATGCAAAGCTTTTGTGTTCCTCATGGAAGCAAGGAGCCATTGTGACACTGCAGGGGCTCATGGCATCAAGGAGACAATTGTGACAGTACAGAACCTCCTAGAAACAAGGTTCCACGGTGACACCGTGGGGAATCATGGAACCACATGGAAATGTGTTCCTCATGAGACACAGCAGGGCCTTGTTGGAACCAAAGACACCTCTGCAAAAAGCAGGGTAGCTCACAGAACCAAGGAGTCCATTGTTACAATAGAAAACCTATGGAAGCAAGGAGACCATGGTGACACAGTGGGGCCACATGGAAGCCAAGGAGCCATTGTGACCCAGTGGGGCCTCATGGAATCAAGGAGACCATGGTGACACAGGTGATGCACATGAAGCCAAGGAGCCATTGTGACACAACGGGGCCTCATGGAATCAAGGAGACCATGGTGACACAGGTGATGCACATGAAGCCAAGGAGCCATTGTGACACAGCGGGGCCTCATGGAATCAAGGAGACCATGGTGACACAGGTGATTCACATGAAGCAAAGGAGCCATTGTGACACAGTGGGGCCTCATGGAATCAGGGAGACCATTGTGACACAGGTGATTCACATGAAGCCAAGGAGCCATTGTGACACAGTGGGGCCTCATGGAATCAAGGAGACCATTGTGACACAGGTGATGCACATGAAGCCAAGGAGCCATTGTGACACAGTGGGGCCTCATGGAATCAAGGAGACCATTGTGACCCAGTGGGGCCTCATGGAATCAAGGAGACCATGGTGACACAGGTGATGCACATGTAGTCAAGGAGCCATTGTGACCCAGTGGGGCCTCATGGAATCAAGGAGATTATGGTGACACAGGTGATGCACATGAAGCCAAGGAGCCATTGTGACCCAGCGGGGCTTCTTCCCTTCAGCTCTGCAGCTGGCTGTCCCAGCCCACAGCACATTGTGCCAACTGCTCTCCTCAGGGCTCTGCCTGCACACAGGCCCAGAGAAGTTTTCCTGTTTGTAAGGAAAGAATGAAAAAGCCTGAGCAGGTTCCCTAGACAACCAAACCCACATGCTCAGTCCAGGCTGCCTGCAATGATGTCCCCTTTCTACAAGGGACACTGTGAGCAGGAATGATGTCTGGGAGCAGAATTCTCGCAGTCTTTCCACGGAATTCTCTGTCCCTGTCCTTTGCCTGGCTCTCTGTTGCAGATGGAAGCTGCTGGTGCCATTCTCTGCTTGAAGCCCTCTTTTGATGCAAGCAGATGCTCCCAGGTGTGTTCAGCAGCTGTTGCTCAGTGCTGATGCAAAGCTTTTGTGTTCCTCATGGAAGCAAGGAGCCATTGTGACACTGCAGGGGCTCATGGCATCAAGGAGACAATTGTGACACTACAGAACCTCCTAGAAACAAGGCTCCATGGTGACACCGTGGGGAATCATGGAACCACATGGAAATGTGTTCCTCATGAGACACAGCAGGGCCTTGTTGGAACCAAAGACACCTCTGCAAAAAGCAGGGTAGCTCACAGAACCAAGGAGTCCATTGTTACAATAGAAAACCTATGGAAGCAAGGAGACCATTGTGACACAGTGAGGCCACATGGAAGCCACGGAGCCATTGTGACCCAGTGGGGCCTCATGGAATCAAGGAGACCATGGTGACACAGGTGATGCACATGAAGCTAAGGAGCCATTGTGACCCAGTGGGGCCTCATGGAATCAAGGAGACCATGGTGACACAGGTGATGCACATGAAGCCAAGGAGCCATTGTGACCCAGTGGGGCCTCATGGAATCAAGGAGACCATGGTGACACAGGTGATGCACATGAAGCCAAGGAGCCATTGTGACACAGCGGGGTCTCATGGAATCAAGGAGACCATGGTGACACAGGTGATGCACATGAAGCCAAGGAGCCATTGTGACACAGCGGGGCCTCATGGAATCAAGGAGACCATGGTGACACAGGTGATTCACATGAAGCCAAGGAGCCATTGTGACACAGTGGGGGCTCATGGAATCAAGGAGACCATTGTGACACAGGTGATGCACATGAAGCCAAGTAGCCATTGTGACACAGTGGGGGCTCATGGAATCAAGGAGACCATGGTGACACAGGTGATGCACATGAAGCCAAGGAGCCATTGTGACACAGCGGGGCTTCTTCCCTTCAGCTCTGCAGCTGGCTGTCCCAGCCCACAGCACATTGTGCCAAGTGCTCTCCTCAGGGCTCTGCCTGCACACAGGCCCAGAGAAGTTTTCCTGTTTGTAAGGAAAGAATGAAAAAGCCTGAGCAGGTTCCCTAGACAACCAAACCCACATGCTCAGTCCAGGCTGCCTGCAATGATGTCCCCTTTCTACAAGGGACACTGTGAGCAGGAATGATGTCTGGGAGCAGAATTCTCGCAGTCTTTCCACTGAATTCTCTGTCCCTGTCCTTTGCCTGGCTCTCTGTTGCAGATGGAAGCTGCTGGTGCCATTCTCTGCTTGAAGCCCTCGTTTGATGCAAGCAGATGCTCCCAGGTGTGTTCAGCAGCTGTTGCTCAGTGTTGATGCAAAGCTTTTGTGTTCCTCATGGAAGCAAGGAGCCATTGTGACACTGCAGGGGCTCATGGCATCAAGGAGACAATTGTGACAGTACAGAACCTCCTAGAAATAAGACTCCATGATGACACCGTGGGGAATCATGGAACCACATGGAAATGTGTTCCTCATGAGACACAGCAGGGCCTTGTTGGAACCAAAGACACCTCTGCAAAAAGCAGGGTAGCTCACAGAACCAAGGAGTCCATTGTTACAATAGAAAACCTATGGAAGCAAGGAGACCATGGTGACACAGTGAGGCCACATGAAAGCCACGGAGCCATTGTGACCCAGTGAGGCCTCATGGAATCAAGGAGACCATGGTGACACAGGTGATGCACATGAAGCCAAGGAGCCATTGTGACCCAGTGGGGCCTCATGGAATCAAGGAGACCATGGTGACACAGGTGATGCACATGAAGCCAAGGAGCCATTGTGACACAGTGGGGCCTCATGGAATCAAGGAGACCATGGTGACACAGGTGATGCACATGAAGCCAAGGAGCCATTGTGACCCAGTGGGGCCTCATGGAATCAAGGAGACCATGGTGACACAGGTGATGCACATGAAGCCAAGGAGCCATTGTGACACAGTGGGGTCTCATGGAATCAAGGAGACCATGGTGACACAGGTGATGCACATGAAGCCAAGGAGCCATTGTGACCCAGTGGGGCCTCATGGAATCAAGGAGACCATTGTGACACAGGTGATTCACATGAAGCCAAGGAGCCATTGTGACACAGTGGGGGCTCGTGGAATCAAGGAGACCATTGTGACACAGGTGATGCACATGAAGCCAAGGAGCCATTGTTACACAGCGGGGCCTCATGGGATCAAGGAGACCATGGTGACACAGGTGATGCACATGAAGCCAAGGAGCCATTGTGACACCGCGGGGCTTCTTCCCTTCAGCTCTGCAGCTGGCTGTCCCAGCCCACGGCACCATGTGCCAAGTGCTCTCCTCAGGGCTCTGCCTGCACACAGGCCCAGAGAAGTTTTCCTGTTTGTAAGGAAAGAATGAAAAAGCCTGAGCAGGTTCCCTAGACAACCAAACCCACATGCTCAGTCCAGCCTGCCTGCAATGATGTCCCCTTTCCACAAGGGACACTGTGAGCAGGAATGATCTCTGGGAGCAGAATTCTCGCAGTCTTTCCACTGAATTCTCTGTCCCTGTCCTTTGCCTGGCTCTCTGTTGCAGATGGAAGCTGCTGGTGCCTTTCTCAGCTTGAAGCCCTCGTTTGATGCAAGCAGATGCTCCCAGGTGTGTTCCGCAGCTGTTGCTCAGTGTTGATGCAAAGCTTTTGTGTTCCTCAGGGAAGCAAGGAGCCATTGTGACACTGCAGGGGCTCATGGCATCAAGGAGACAATTGTGACAGTACAGAACCTCCTAGAAATAAGACTCCATGATGACACCGTGGGGAATCATGGAACCACATGGAAATGTGTTCCTCATGAGACACAGCAGGGCCTTGTTGGAACCAAAGACACCTCTGCAAAAAGCAGGGTAGCTCACAGAACCAAGGAGTCCATTGTTACAATAGAAAACCTATGGAAGCAAGGAGACCATTGTGACACAGTGGGGCCACATGAAAGCCACGGAGCCATTGTGACCCAGTGGGGCCTCATGGAATCAAGGAGACCATGGTGACACAGGTGATGCACATGAAGCCAAGGAGCCATTGTGACCCAGTGGGGCCTCATGGAATCAAGGAGACCATGGTGACACAGGTGATGCACATGAAGCCAAGGAGCCATTGTGACCCAGTGGGGCCTCATGGAATCAAGGAGACCATGGTGACACAGGTGATGCACATGAAGCCAAGGAGCCATTGTGACACAGCGGGGCTTCTTCCCTTCAGCTCTGCAGCTGGCTGTCCCAGCCCACAGCACCATGTGCCAAGTGCTCTCCTCAGGGCTCTGCCTGCACACAGGCCCAGAGAAGTTTTCCTGTTTGTAAGGAAAGAATGAAAAAGCCTGAGCAGGTTCCCTAGACAACCAAACCCACATGCTCAGTCCAGGCTGCCTGCAATGATGTCCCCTTTCTACAAGGGACACTGTGAGCAGGAATGATGTCTGGGAGCAGAATTCTCGCAGTCTTTCCACGGAATTCTCTGTTCCTGTCCTTTGCCTGGCTCTCTGTTGCAGATGGAAGCTGCTGGTGCCATTCTCAGCTTGAAGCCCTCGTTTGATGCAAGCAGATGCTCCCAGGTGTGTTCAGCAGCTGTTGCTCAGTGTTGATGCAAAGCTTTTGTGTTCCTCATGGAAGCAAGGAGCCATTGTGACACTGCAGGGGCTCATGGCATCAAGGAGACAATTGTGACAGTACAGAACCTCCTAGAAACAAGGCTCCATGGTGCCACCGTGGCGAATCATGGAACCACATGGAAATCTGTTCCTCATGAGACACAGCAGGGCCTTGTTGGAACCAAAGACACCTCTGCAAAAAGCAGGGTAGCTCACAGAACCTAGGAGTCCATTGTTACAATAGAAAACCTATGGAAGCAAGGAGACCATTGTGACACAGTGGGGCCTCATGGAAGCCAAGGAGCCATTGTGACCCAGTGGGGCCTCATGGAATCAAGGAGACCATGGTGACACAGGTGATGCACATGAAGCCAAGGAGCCATTGTGACACAGTGGGGCTTCTTCCCTTCAGCTCTGCAGCTGGCTGTCCCAGCCCACAGCACCATGTGCCAAGTGCTCTCCTCAGGGCTCTGCCTGCACACAGGCCCAGAGAAGTTTTCCTGTTTGTAAGGAAAGAATGAAAAAGCCTGAGCAGGTTTCCTAAACAACAAACCCCACATGCTGAGTCCAGGCTGCCTGCAATGTTGTCCCCTTTCTACAAGGGACACTGTGAGCAGGAATGATCTCTGGGAGCAGAATTTTCGCAGTCTTTCCACGGAATTCTCTGTCCCTGTCCTTTGCCTGGCTCTCTGTTGCAGATGGAAGCTGCTGCTGCCTTTCTCACCTTAAAGGCCTCGTTTGATGCAAGCAGATGCTCCCAGGTGTGTTCAGCAGCTGTTGCTCAGTGTTGATGCAAAGCTTTTGTGTTCCTCATGGAAGCAAGGAGCCATTGTGACACTGCAGGGGCTCATGGCATCAAGGAGACAATTGTGACAGTACAGAACCTCCTAGAAACAAGGTTCCACGGTGACACCGTGGGGAATC
This sequence comes from Corvus hawaiiensis, assembly GCF_020740725.1. Classification (NCBI taxonomy): domain Eukaryota; kingdom Metazoa; phylum Chordata; class Aves; order Passeriformes; family Corvidae; genus Corvus; species Corvus hawaiiensis. Next base: position 22,393,658 of record NC_063224.1, read on the forward strand.
ATGGAACCACATGGAAATGTGTTCCTCATGAGACACAGCAGGGCCTTGTTGGAACCAAAGACACCTCTGCAAAAAGCAGGGTAGCTCACAGAACCAAGGAGTCCATTGTTACAATAGAAAACCTATGGAAGCAAGGAGACCATGGTGACACAGTGGGGCCACATGGAAGCCAAGGAGCCATTGTGACCCAGTGGGGCCTCATGGAATCAAGGAGACCATGGTGACACAGGTGATGCACATGAAGCCAAGGAGCCATTGTGACACAACGGGGCCTCATGGAATCAAGGAGACCATGGTGACACAGGTGATGCACATGAAGCCAAGGAGCCATTGTGACACAGCGGGGCCTCATGGAATCAAGGAGACCATGGTGACACAGGTGATTCACATGAAGCAAAGGAGCCATTGTGACACAGTGGGGCCTCATGGAATCAGGGAGACCATTGTGACACAGGTGATTCACATGAAGCCAAGGAGCCATTGTGACACAGTGGGGCCTCATGGAATCAAGGAGACCATTGTGACACAGGTGATGCACATGAAGCCAAGGAGCCATTGTGACACAGTGGGGCCTCATGGAATCAAGGAGACCATTGTGACCCAGTGGGGCCTCATGGAATCAAGGAGACCATGGTGACACAGGTGATGCACATGTAGTCAAGGAGCCATTGTGACCCAGTGGGGCCTCATGGAATCAAGGAGATTATGGTGACACAGGTGATGCACATGAAGCCAAGGAGCCATTGTGACCCAGCGGGGCTTCTTCCCTTCAGCTCTGCAGCTGGCTGTCCCAGCCCACAGCACATTGTGCCAACTGCTCTCCTCAGGGCTCTGCCTGCACACAGGCCCAGAGAAGTTTTCCTGTTTGTAAGGAAAGAATGAAAAAGCCTGAGCAGGTTCCCTAGACAACCAAACCCACATGCTCAGTCCAGCCTGCCTGCAATGATGTCCCCTTTCTACAAGGGACACTGTGACAGGAATGATGTCTGGGAGCAGAATTCTCGCAGTCTTTCCACTGAATTCTCTGTCCCTGTCCTTTGCCTGGCTCTCTGTTGCAGATGGAAGCTGCTGGTGCCATTCTCTGCTTGAAGCCCTCTTTTGATGCAAGCAGATGCTCCCAGGTGTGTTCAGCAGCTGTTGCTCAGTGCTGATGCAAAGCTTTTGTGTTCCTCATGGAAGCAAGGAGCCATTGTGACACTGCAGGGGCTCATGGCATCAAGGAGACAATTGTGACACTACAGAACCTCCTAGAAACAAGGCTCCATGGTGACACCGTGGGGAATCATGGAACCACATGGAAATGTGTTCCTCATGAGACACAGCAGGGCCTTGTTGGAACCAAAGACACCTCTGCAAAAAGCAGGGTAGCTCACAGAACCAAGGAGTCCATTGTTACAATAGAAAACCTATGGAAGCAAGGAGACCATTGTGTCACAGTGAGGCCACATGGAAGCCACGGAGCCATTGTGACCCAGTGGGGCCTCATGGAATCAAGGAGACCATGGTGACACAGGTGATGCACATGAAGCCAAGGAGCCATTGTGACCCAGTGGGGCCTCATGGAATCAAGGAGACCATGGTGACACAGGTGATGCACATGAAGCCAAGGATCCATTGTGACACAGCGGGGCCTCATGGAATCAAGGAGACCATGGTGACACAGGTGATGCACATGAAGCCAAGGAGCCATTGTGACACAGTGGGGTCTCATGGAATCAAGGAGACCATGGTGACACAGGTGATGCACATGAAGCCAAGGAGCCATTGTGACACAGCGGGGCCTCATGGAATCAAGGAGACCATGGTGACACAGGTGATTCACATGAAGCCAAGGAGCCATTGTGACACAGTGGGGGCTCATGGAATCAAGGAGACCATTGTGACACAGGTGATGCACATGAAGCCAAGGAGCCATTGTGACACAGTGGGGGCTCATGGAATCAAGGAGACCATGGTGACACAGGTGATGCACATGAAGCCAAGGAGCCATTGTGACACAGCGGGGCTTCTTCCCTTCAGCTCTGCAGCTGGCTGTCCCAGCCCACAGCACATTGTGCCAACTGCTCTCCTCAGGGCTCTGCCTGCACACAGGCCCAGAGAAGTTTTCCTGTTTGTAAGGAAAGAATGAAAAAGCCTGAGCAGGTTCCCTAGACAACCAAACCCACATGCTCAGTCCAGGCTGCCTGCAATGATGTCCCCTTTCTACAAGGGACACTGTGAGCAGGAATGATGTCTGGGAGCAGAATTCTCGCAGTCTTTCCACTGAATTCTCTGTCCCTGTCCTTTGCCTGGCTCTCTGTTGCAGATGGAAGCTGCTGGTGCCATTCTCTGCTTGAAGCCCTCGTTTGATGCAAGCAGATGCTCCCAGGTGTGTTCAGCAGCTGTTGCTCAGTGTTGATGCAAAGCTTTTGTGTTCCTCATGGAAGCAAGGAGCCATTGTGACACTGCAGGGGCTCATGGCATCAAGGAGACAATTGTGACAGTACAGAACCTCCTAGAAATAAGACTCCATGATGACACCGTGGGGAATCATGGAACCACATGGAAATGTGTTCCTCATGAGACACAGCAGGGCCTTGTTGGAACCAAAGACACCTCTGCAAAAAGCAGGGTAGCTCACAGAACCAAGGAGTCCATTGTTACAATAGAAAACCTATGGAAGCAAGGAGACCATGGTGACACAGTGAGGCCACATGAAAGCCACGGAGCCATTGTGACCCAGTGGGGCCTCATGGAATCAAGGAGACCATGGTGACACAGGTGATGCACATGAAGCCAAGGAGCCATTGTGACCCAGTGGGGCCTCATGGAATCAAGGAGACCATGGTGACACAGGTGATGCACATGAAGCCAAGGAGCCATTGTGACACAGTGGGGCCTCATGGAATCAAGGAGACCATGGTGACACAGGTGATGCACATGAAGCCAAGGAGCCATTGTGACCCAGTGGGGCCTCATGGAATCAAGGAGACCATGGTGACACAGGTGATGCACATGAAGCCAAGGAGCCATTGTGACACAGTGGGGTCTCATGGAATCAAGGAGACCATGGTGACACAGGTGATGCACATGAAGCCAAGGAGCCATTGTGACCCAGTGGGGCCTCATGGAATCAAGGAGACCATTGTGACACAGGTGATTCACATGAAGCCAAGGAGCCATTGTGACACAGTGGGGGCTCGTGGAATTAAGGAGACCATTGTGACACAGGTGATGCACATGAAGCCAAGGAGCCATTGTTACACAGCGGGGCCTCATGGGATCAAGGAGACCATGGTGACACAGGTGATGCACATGAAGTCAAAGAGCCATTGTGACACAGTGGGGCCTCATGGAATCAAGGAGACCATGGTGACACAGGTGATGCACATGAAGCCAAGGAGCCATTGTGACACCGCGGGGCTTCTTCCCTTCAGCTCTGCAGCTGGCTGTCCCAGCCCACGGCACCATGTGCCAAGTGCTCTCCTCAGGGCTCTGCCTGCACACAGGCCCAGAGAAGTTTTCCTGTTTGTAAGGAAAGAATGAAAAAGCCTGAGCAGGTTCCCTAGACAACCAAACCCACATGCTCAGTCCAGCCTGCCTGCAATGATGTCCCCTTTCCACAAGGGACACTGTGAGCAGGAATGATCTCTGGGAGCAGAATTCTCGCAGTCTTTCCACTGAATTCTCTCTCCCTGTCCTTTGCCTGGCTCTCTGTTGCAGATGGAAGCTGCTGGTGCCTTTCTCAGCTTGAAGCCCTCGTTTGATGCAAGCAGATGCTCCCAGGTGTGTTCCGCAGCTGTTGCTCAGTGTTGATGCAAAGCTTTTGTGTTCCTCAGGGAAGCAAGGAGCCATTGTGACACTGCAGGGGCTCATGGCATCAAGGAGACAATTGTGACAGTACAGAACCTCCTAGAAATAAGACTCCATGATGACACCGTGGGGAATCATGGAACCACATGGAAATGTGTTCCTCATGAGACACAGCAGGGCCTTGTTGGAACCAAAGACACCTCTGCAAAAAGCAGGGTAGCTCACAGAACCAAGGAGTCCATTGTTACAATAGAAAACCTATGGAAGCAAGGAGACCATTGTGACACAGTGGGGCCACATGAAAGCCACGGAGCCATTGTGACCCAGTGGGGCCTCATGGAATCAAGGAGACCATGGTGACACAGGTGATGCACATGAAGCCAAGGAGCCATTGTGACCCAGTGGGGCCTCATGGAATCAAGGAGACCATGGTGACACAGGTGATGCACATGAAGCCAAGGAGCCATTGTGACCCAGTGGGGCCTCATGGAATCAAGGAGACCATGGTGACACAGGTGATGCACATGAAGCCAAGGAGCCATTGTGACACAGCGGGGCTTCTTCCCTTCAGCTCTGCAGCTGGCTGTCCCAGCCCACAGCACCATGTGCCAAGTGCTCTCCTCAGGGCTCTGCCTGCACACAGGCCCAGAGAAGTTTTCCTGTTTGTAAGGAAAGAATGAAAAAGCCTGAGCAGGTTCCCTAGACAACCAAACCCACATGCTCAGTCCAGGCTGCCTGCAATGATGTCCCCTTTCTACAAGGGACACTGTGAGCAGGAATGATGTCTGGGAGCAGAATTCTCGCAGTCTTTCCACGGAATTCTCTGTTCCTGTCCTTTGCCTGGCTCTCTGTTGCAGATGGAAGCTGCTGGTGCCATTCTCAGCTTGAAGCCCTCGTTTGATGCAAGCAGATGCTCCCAGGTGTGTTCAGCAGCTGTTGCTCAGTGTTGATGCAAAGCTTTTGTGTTCCTCATGGAAGCAAGGAGCCATTGTGACACTGCAGGGGCTCATGGCATCAAGGAGACAATTGTGACAGTACAGAACCTCCTAGAAACAAGGCTCCATGGTGCCACCGTGGCGAATCATGGAACCACATGGAAATCTGTTCCTCATGAGACACAGCAGGGCCTTGTTGGAACCAAAGACACCTCTGCAAAAAGCAGGGTAGCTCACAGAACCAAGGAGTCCATTGTTACAATAGAAAACCTATGGAAGCAAGGAGACCATTGTGACACAGTGGGGCCTCATGGAAGCCAAGGAGCCATTGTGACCCAGTGGGGCCTCATGGAATCAAGGAGACCATGGTGACACAGGTGATGCACATGAAGCCAAGGAGCCATTGTGACCCAGTGGGGCCTCATGGAATCAAGGAGACCATGGTGACACAGGTGATGCACATGAAGCCAAGGAGCCATTGTGACACAGTGGGGCCTCATGGAATCAAGGAGACCATGGTGACACACGTGATGCACATGAAGCCAAGGAGCCATTGTGACCCAGTGGGGCCTCATGGAATCAAGGAGACCATGGTGACACAGGTGATGCACATGTAGTCAAGGAGCCATTGTGACCCAGTGGGGCCTCATGGAATCAAGGAGACCATGGTGACACAGGTGATGCACATGAAGCCAAGGAGCCATTGTGACACAGCGGGGCCTCATGGAATCAAGGAGACCATGGTGACACAGGTGATGCACATGAAGCCAAGGAGCCATTGTGACCCAGTGGGGCCTCATGGAATCAAGGAGACCATGGTGACACAGGTGATGCACATGAAGCCAAGGAGCCATTGTGACCCAGCGGGGCTTCTTCCCTTCAGCTCTGCAGCTGGCTGTCCCACACCGAGGCACCATGTGCCAAGTGCTCTCCTCAGGGCTCTGCCTGCACACAGGCCCAGAGAAGTTTTCCTGTTTGTAAGGAAAGAATGGAAAAGCCTGAGCAGGTTTCCTAAACATCAAACCCCACATGCTGAGTCCAGGCTGCCTGCAATGATGTCCCCTTTCTACAAGGGACACTGTGACAGGAATGATGTCTGGGAGCAGAATTCTCGCAGTCTTTCCACGGAATTCTCTGTCCCTGTCCTTTGCCTGGCTCTCTGTTGCAGATGGAAGCTGCTGGTGCCATTCTAAGCTTGAAGCCCTCTTTTGATGCAAGCAGATGCTCCCAGGTGTGTTCAGCAGCTGTTGCTGTGTTGATGCAAAGCTTTTGTGTTCCTCATGGAAGCAAGGAGCCATTGTGACACTGCAGGGGCTCATGGCATCAAGGAGACAATTGTGGCACTACAGAACATCCTAGAAACAAGGCTCCATGGTGACACCGTGGGGAATCATGGAACCACATGGAAATGTGTTCCTCATGCGACAAAACAGGGCCTTGTTGGAACCAAACACACCTCTGCAAAAAGCAGGGTAGCTCACAGAACCAAGGAGTCCATTGTTACAATAGAAACCCTATGGAAGCAAGGGGCCATTGTGACACAGTGGGGCCACGTGGAAGCCAAGGATCCATTGTGACCCAGTGGGGCCTCATGGAATCAAGGAGACCATGGTGACACAGGTGATGCACATGAAGCCAAGGAGCCATTGTGACCCAGTGGGGCCTCATGGAATCAAGGAGACCATGGTGACACAGGTGATGCACATGAAGCCAAGGAGCCATTGTGACAAAGTGGGGCCTCATGGAATCAAGGAGACCATGGTGACACAGGTGATGCACATGAAGCCAAGGAGCCATTGTGACCCAGTGGGGCCTCATGGAATCAAGGAGACCATGGTGACACAGGTGATGCACATGAAGCCAAGGAGCCATTGTGACCCAGTGGGGCCTCATGGAATCAAGGAGACCATGGTGACACAGGTGATGCACATGAAGCCAAGGAGCCATTGTGACCCAGCGGGGCTTCTTCCCTTCAGCTCTGCAGCTGGCTGTCCCAGACCGAGGCACCATGTGCCAAGTGCTCTCCTCAGGGCTCTGCCTGCACATAGGCCCAGAGAAGTTTTCCTGTTTGTAAGGAAAGAATGGAAAAGCCTGAGCAGGTTTCCTAAACAACAAACCCCACATGCTGAGTCCAGGCTGCCTGCAATGATGTCCCCTTTCTACAAGGGACACTGTGAGCAGGAATGATCTCTGGGAGCAGAATTCTCGCAGTCTTTCCACTGAATTCTCTGTCCCTGTCCTTTGCCTGGCTCTCTGTTGCAGATGGAAGCTGCTGCTGCCATTCTCAGCTTGAAGCCCTCGTTTGATGCAAGCAGATGCTCCCAGGTGTGTTCAGCAGCTGTTGCTCAGTGTTGATGCCAAGCTTTTGTGTTCCTCATGGAAGCAAGGAGCCATTGTGACACTGCAGGGGCTCATGGCATCAAGGAGACAATCGTGACACTACAGAACCTCCTAGAAACAAGGCTCCATGGTGACACCGTGGGGAATCATGGAACCACATGGAAATGTGTTCCTCATGAGACACAGCAGGGCCTTGTTGGAACCAAAGACACCTCTGCAAAAAGCAGGGTAGCTCACAGAACCAAGGAGTCCACTGTTACAATAGAAAACCTATGGAAGCAAGGAGCCATGGTGACACAGTGGGGCCTCATGGAAGCCACGGAGCCATTGTGACACAGTGAGGCCTCATGGAATCAAGGAGACCATGGTGACACAGGTGATGCACATGAAGCCAAGGAGCCATTGTGACCCAGTGGGGCCTCATGGAATCAAGGAGACCATGGTGACACAGGTGATGCACATGAAGCCAAGGAGCCATTGTGACACAGTGGGGCCTCATGGAATCAAGGAGACCATGGTGACACAGGTGATGCACATGAAGCCAAGGAGCCATTGTGACCCAGTGGGGCCTCATGGAATCAAGGAGACCATGGTGACACAGGTGATGCACATGAAGCCAAGGAGCCATTGTGACCCAGTGGGGCCTCATGGAATCAAGGAGACCATGGTGACACAGGTGATGCACATGAAGCCAAGGATCCATTGTGACACAGCGGGGCCTCATGGAATCAAGGAGACCATGGTGACACAGGTGATGCACATGAAGCCAAGGAGCCATTGTGACACAGTGGGGTCTCATGGAATCAAGGAGACCATGGTGACACAGGTGATGCACATGAAGCCAAGGAGCCATTGTGACACAGCGGGGCCTCATGGAATCAAGGAGACCATGGTGACACAGGTGATTCACATGAAGCCAAGGAGCCATTGTGACACAGTGGGGGCTCATGGAATCAAGGAGACCATTGTGACACAGGTGATGCACATGAAGCCAAGGAGCCATTGTGACACAGTGGGGGCTCATGGAATCAAGGAGACCATGGTGACACAGGTGATGCACATGAAGCCAAGGAGCCATTGTGACACAGCGGGGCTTCTTCCCTTCAGCTCTGCAGCTGGCTGTCCCAGCCCACAGCACATTGTGCCAACTGCTCTCCTCAGGGCTCTGCCTGCACACAGGCCCAGAGAAGTTTTCCTGTTTGTAAGGAAAGAATGAAAAAGCCTGAGCAGGTTCCCTAGACAACCAAACCCACATGCTCAGTCCAGGCTGCCTGCAATGATGTCCCCTTTCTACAAGGGACACTGTGAGCAGGAATGATGTCTGGGAGCAGAATTCTCGCAGTCTTTCCACTGAATTCTCTGTCCCTGTCCTTTGCCTGGCTCTCTGTTGCAGATGGAAGCTGCTGGTGCCATTCTCTGCTTGAAGCCCTCGTTTGATGCAAGCAGATGCTCCCAGGTGTGTTCAGCAGCTGTTGCTCAGTGTTGATGCAAAGCTTTTGTGTTCCTCATGGAAGCAAGGAGCCATTGTGACACTGCAGGGGCTCATGGCATCAAGGAGACAATTGTGACAGTACAGAACCTCCTAGAAATAAGACTCCATGATGACACCGTGGGGAATCATGGAACCACATGGAAATGTGTTCCTCATGAGACACAGCAGGGCCTTGTTGGAACCAAAGACACCTCTGCAAAAAGCAGGGTAGCTCACAGAACCAAGGAGTCCATTGTTACAATAGAAAACCTATGGAAGCAAGGAGACCATGGTGACACAGTGAGGCCACATGAAAGCCACGGAGCCATTGTGACCCAGTGGGGCCTCATGGAATCAAGGAGACCATGGTGACACAGGTGATGCACATGAAGCCAAGGAGCCATTGTGACCCAGTGGGGCCTCATGGAATCAAGGAGACCATGGTGACACAGGTGATGCACATGAAGCCAAGGAGCCATTGTGACACAGTGGGGCCTCATGGAATCAAGGAGACCATGGTGACACAGGTGATGCACATGAAGCCAAGGAGCCATTGTGACCCAGTGGGGCCTCATGGAATCAAGGAGACCATGGTGACACAGGTGATGCACATGAAGCCAAGGAGCCATTGTGACACAGTGGGGTCTCATGGAATCAAGGAGACCATGGTGACACAGGTGATGCACATGAAGCCAAGGAGCCATTGTGACCCAGTGGGGCCTCATGGAATCAAGGAGACCATTGTGACACAGGTGATTCACATGAAGCCAAGGAGCCATTGTGACACAGTGGGGGCTCGTGGAATCAAGGAGACCATTGTGACACAGGTGATGCACATGAAGCCAAGGAGCCATTGTTACACAGCGGGGCCTCATGGGATCAAGGAGACCATGGTGACACAGGTGATGCACATGAAGTCAAAGAGCCATTGTGACACAGTGGGGCCTCATGGAATCAAGGAGACCATGGTGACACAGGTGATGCACATGAAGCCAAGGAGCCATTGTGACACCGCGGGGCTTCTTCCCTTCAGCTCTGCAGCTGGCTGTCCCAGCCCACGGCACCATGTGCCAAGTGCTCTCCTCAGGGCTCTGCCTGCACACAGGCCCAGAGAAGTTTTCCTGTTTGTAAGGAAAGAATGAAAAAGCCTGAGCAGGTTCCCTAGACAACCAAACCCACATGCTCAGTCCAGCCTGCCTGCAATGATGTCCCCTTTCCACAAGGGACACTGTGAGCAGGAATGATCTCTGGGAGCAGAATTCTCGCAGTCTTTCCACTGAATTCTCTCTCCCTGTCCTTTGCCTGGCTCTCTGTTGCAGATGGAAGCTGCTGGTGCCTTTCTCAGCTTGAAGCCCTCGTTTGATGCAAGCAGATGCTCCCAGGTGTGTTCCGCAGCTGTTGCTCAGTGTTGATGCAAAGCTTTTGTGTTCCTCAGGGAAGCAAGGAGCCATTGTGACACTGCAGGGGCTCATGGCATCAAGGAGACAATTGTGACAGTACAGAACCTCCTAGAAATAAGACTCCATGATGACACCGTGGGGAATCATGGAACCACATGGAAATGTGTTCCTCATGAGACACAGCAGGGCCTTGTTGGAACCAAAGACACCTCTGCAAAAAGCAGGGTAGCTCACAGAACCAAGGAGTCCATTGTTACAATAGAAAACCTATGGAAGCAAGGAGACCATTGTGACACAGTGGGGCCACATGAAAGCCACGGAGCCATTGTGACCCAGTGGGGCCTCATGGAATCAAGGAGACCATGGTGACACAGGTGATGCACATGAAGCCAAGGAGCCATTGTGACCCAGTGGGGCCTCATGGAATCAAGGAGACCATGGTGACACAGGTGATGCACATGAAGCCAAGGAGCCATTGTGACCCAGTGGGGCCTCATGGAATCAAGGAGACCATGGTGACACAGGTGATGCACATGAAGCCAAGGAGCCATTGTGACACAGCGGGGCTTCTTCCCTTCAGCTCTGCAGCTGGCTGTCCCAGCCCACAGCACCATGTGCCAAGTGCTCTCCTCAGGGCTCTGCCTGCACACAGGCCCAGAGAAGTTTTCCTGTTTGTAAGGAAAGAATGAAAAAGCCTGAGCAGGTTCCCTAGACAACCAAACCCACATGCTCAGTCCAGGCTGCCTGCAATGATGTCCCCTTTCTACAAGGGACACTGTGAGCAGGAATGATGTCTGGGAGCAGAATTCTCGCAGTCTTTCCACGGAATTCTCTGTTCCTGTCCTTTGCCTGGCTCTCTGTTGCAGATGGAAGCTGCTGGTGCCATTCTCAGCTTGAAGCCCTCGTTTGATGCAAGCAGATGCTCCCAGGTGTGTTCAGCAGCTGTTGCTCAGTGTTGATGCAAAGCTTTTGTGTTCCTCATGGAAGCAAGGAGCCATTGTGACACTGCAGGGGCTCATGGCATCAAGGAGACAATTGTGACAGTACAGAACCTCCTAGAAACAAGGCTCCATGGTGCCACCGTGGCGAATCATGGAACCACATGGAAATCTGTTCCTCATGAGACACAGCAGGGCCTTGTTGGAACCAAAGACACCTCTGCAAAAAGCAGGGTAGCTCACAGAACCAAGGAGTCCATTGTTACAATAGAAAACCTATGGAAGCAAGGAGACCATTGTGACACAGTGGGGCCTCATGGAAGCCAAGGAGCCATTGTGACCCAGTGGGGCCTCATGGAATCAAGGAGACCATGGTGACACAGGTGATGCACATGAAGCCAAGGAGCCATTGTGACCCAGTGGGGCCTCATGGAATCAAGGAGACCATGGTGACACAGGTGATGCACATGAAGCCAAGGAGCCATTGTGACACAGTGGGGCCTCATGGAATCAAGGAGACCATGGTGACACACGTGATGCACATGAAGCCAAGGAGCCATTGTGACCCAGTGGGGCCTCATGGAATCAAGGAGACCATGGTGACACAGGTGATGCACATGTAGTCAAGGAGCCATTGTGACCCAGTGGGGCCTCATGGAATCAAGGAGACCATGGTGACACAGGTGATGCACATGAAGCCAAGGAGCCATTGTGACACAGCGGGGCCTCATGGAATCAAGGAGACCATGGTGACACAGGTGATGCACATGAAGCCAAGGAGCCATTGTGACCCAGTGGGGCCTCATGGAATCAAGGAGACCATGGTGACACAGGTGATGCACATGAAGCCAAGGAGCCATTGTGACCCAGCGGGGCTTCTTCCCTTCAGCTCTGCAGCTGGCTGTCCCACACCGAGGCACCATGTGCCAAGTGCTCTCCTCAGGGCTCTGCCTGCACACAGGCCCAGAGAAGTTTTCCTGTTTGTAAGGAAAGAATGGAAAAGCCTGAGCAGGTTTCCTAAACATCAAACCCCACATGCTGAGTCCAGGCTGCCTGCAATGATGTCCCCTTTCTACAAGGGACACTGTGACAGGAATGATGTCTGGGAGCAGAATTCTCGCAGTCTTTCCACGGAATTCTCTGTCCCTGTCCTTTGCCTGGCTCTCTGTTGCAGATGGAAGCTGCTGGTGCCATTCTAAGCTTGAAGCCCTCTTTTGATGCAAGCAGATGCTCCCAGGTGTGTTCAGCAGCTGTTGCTGTGTTGATGCAAAGCTTTTGTGTTCCTCATGGAAGCAAGGAGCCATTGTGACACTGCAGGGGCTCATGGCATCAAGGAGACAATTGTGGCACTACAGAACATCCTAGAAACAAGGCTCCATGGTGACACCGTGGGGAATCATGGAACCACATGGAAATGTGTTCCTCATGCGACAAAACAGGGCCTTGTTGGAACCAAACACACCTCTGCAAAAAGCAGGGTAGCTCACAGAACCAAGGAGTCCATTGTTACAATAGAAACCCTATGGAAGCAAGGGGCCATTGTGACACAGTGGGGCCACGTGGAAGCCAAGGATCCATTGTGACCCAGTGGGGCCTCATGGAATCAAGGAGACCATGGTGACACAGGTGATGCACATGAAGCCAAGGAGCCATTGTGACCCAGTGGGGCCTCATGGAATCAAGGAGACCATGGTGACACAGGTGATGCACATGAAGCCAAGGAGCCATTGTGACAAAGTGGGGCCTCATGGAATCAAGGAGACCATGGTGACACAGGTGATGCACATGAAGCCAAGGAGCCATTGTGACCCAGTGGGGCCTCATGGAATCAAGGAGACCATGGTGACACAGGTGATGCACATGAAGCCAAGGAGCCATTGTGACCCAGTGGGGCCTCATGGAATCAAGGAGACCATGGTGACACAGGTGATGCACATGAAGCCAAGGAGCCATTGTGACCCAGCGGGGCTTCTTCCCTTCAGCTCTGCAGCTGGCTGTCCCAGACCGAGGCACCATGTGCCAAGTGCTCTCCTCAGGGCTCTGCCTGCACATAGGCCCAGAGAAGTTTTCCTGTTTGTAAGGAAAGAATGGAAAAGCCTGAGCAGGTTTCCTAAACAACAAACCCCACATGCTGAGTCCAGGCTGCCTGCAATGATGTCCCCTTTCTACAAGGGACACTGTGAGCAGGAATGATCTCTGGGAGCAGAATTCTCGCAGTCTTTCCACTGAATTCTCTGTCCCTGTCCTTTGCCTGGCTCTCTGTTGCAGATGGAAGCTGCTGCTGCCATTCTCAGCTTGAAGCCCTCGTTTGATGCAAGCAGATGCTCCCAGGTGTGTTCAGCAGCTGTTGCTCAGTGTTGATGCCAAGCTTTTGTGTTCCTCATGGAAGCAAGGAGCCATTGTGACACTGCAGGGGCTCATGGCATCAAGGAGACAATCGTGACACTACAGAACCTCCTAGAAACAAGGCTCCATGGTGACACCGTGGGGAATCATGGAACCACATGGAAATGTGTTCCTCATGAGACACAGCAGGGCCTTGTTGGAACCAAAGACACCTCTGCAAAAAGCAGGGTAGCTCACAGAACCAAGGAGTCCACTGTTACAATAGAAAACCTATGGAAGCAAGGAGCCATGGTGACACAGTGGGGCCTCATGGAAGCCACGGAGCCATTGTGACACAGTGAGGCCTCATGGAATCAAGGAGACCATGGTGACACAGGTGATGCACATGAAGCCAAGGAGCCATTGTGACCCAGTGGGGCCTCATGGAATCAAGGAGACCATGGTGACACAGGTGATGCACATGAAGCCAAGGAGCCATTGTGACACAGTGGGGCCTCATGGAATCAAGGAGACCATGGTGACACAGGTGATGCACATGAAGCCAAGGAGCCATTGTGACCCAGTGGGGCCTCATGGAATCAAGGAGACCATGGTGACACAGGTGATGCACATGAAGCCAAGGAGCCATTGTGACACAGCAGGGCTTCTTCCCTTCAGCTCTGCAGCTGGCTGTCCCACACCGAGGCACCATGTGCCAAGTGCTCTCCTCAGGGCTCTGCCTGCACACAGGCCCAGAGAAGTTTTCCTGTTTGTAAGGAAAGAATGAAAAAGCCTGAGCAGGTTCCCTAGACAACCAAACCCACATGCTCAGTCCAGGCTGCCTGCAATGATGTCCCCTTTCTACAAGGGACACTGTGAGCAGGAATGATGTCTGGGAGCAGAATTCTCGCAGTCTTTCCACTGAATTCTCTGTCCCTGTCCTTTGCCTGGCTCTCTGTTGCAGATGGAAGCTGCTGGTGCCATTCTCAGCTTGAAGCCCTCGTTTGATGCAAGCAGATGCTCCCAGGTGTGTTCAGCAGCTGTTGCTCAGTGTTGATGCCAAGCTTTTGTGTTCCTCATGGAAGCAAGGAGCCATTGTGACACTGCAGGGGCTCATGGCATCAAGGAGACAATTGTGACACTACAGAACCTCCTAGAAGTATGACTCCATGATGACACCGTGGGGAATCATGGAACCACATGGAAATGTGTTCCTCATGAGACGCAGCAGGGCCTTGTTGGAACCAAAGACACCTCTGCAAAAAGCAGGGTAGCTCACAGAACCAAGGAGTCCATTGTTACAATAGAAAACTTATGGAAGCAAGGGGCCATTGTGACACAGTGGGGCCACATGGAAGCCAAGGAGCCATTGTGACCCAGTGGGGCCTCATGGAATCAAGGAGACCATGGTGACACAGGTGATGCACATGAAGCCAAGGAGCCATTGTGACCCAGTGGGGCCTCATGGAATCAAGGAGACCATGGTGACACAGGTGATGCACATGAAGCCAAGGAGCCATTGTGACACAGCGGGGCTTCTTCCCTTCAGCTCTGCAGCTGGCTGTCCCAGGCCACAGCACCATGTGCCAAGTGCTCTCCTCAGGGCTCTGCCTGCACACAGGCCCAGAGAAGTTTTCCTGTTTGTAAGGAAAGAATGAAAAAGCCTGAGCAGGTTTCCTAAACAACAAACCCCACATGCTGAGTCCAGGCTGCCTGCAATGATGTCCCCTTTCTACAAGGGACACTGTGAGCAGGAATGATCTCTGGGAGCAGAATTTTCGCAGTCTTTCCACGGAATTCTCTGTCCCTGTCCTTTGCCTGGCTCTCTGTTGCAGATGGAAGCTGCTGCTGCCTTTCTCACCTGAAAGGCCTCGTTTGATGCAAGCAGATGCTCCCAGGTGTGTTCAGCAGCTGTTGCTCAGTGTTGATGCAAAGCTTTTGTGTTCCTCATGGAAGCAAGGAGCCATTGTGACACTGCAGGGGCTCATGGCATCAAGGAGACAATTGTGACAGTACAGAACCTCCTAGAAACAAGGTTCCACGGTGACACCGTGGGGAATCATGGAACCACATGGAAATGTGTTCCTCATGAGACACAGCAGGGCCTTGTTGGAACCAAAGACACCTCTGCAAAAAGCAGGGTAGCTCACAGAACCAAGGAGTCCATTGTTACAATAGAAAACCTATGGAAGCAAGGAGACCATGGTGACACAGGTGATGCACATGAAGCCAAGGAGCCATTGTGACCCAGTGGGGCCTCATGGAATCAAGGAGACCATGGTGACACAGGTGATGCACATGAAGCCAAGGAGCCATTGTGACACAGTGGGGCCTCATGGAATCAAGGAGACCATGGTGACACAGGTGATGCACATGAAGCCAAGGAGCCATTGTGACCCAGTGGGGCCTCATGGAATCAAGGAGACCATGGTGACACACGTGATTCACATGAAGCCAATGATCCATTGTGACACAGTGGGGCCTCATGGAATCAAGGAGACCATGGTGACACAGGTGATGCACATGAAGCCAAGGAGCCATTGTGACACAACGGGGCCTCATGGAATCAAGGAGACCATGGTGACACAGGTGATTCATATGAAGCCAAGGAGCCATTGTGACACAGTGGGGCCTCATGGAATCAAGGAGACCATGGTGACACAGGTGATGCACATGAAGCCAAGGAGCCATTGTGACACAGCGGGGGCTCATGGAATCAAGGAGACCATGGTGACACAGGTGATTCACATGAAGCAAAGGAGCCATTGTGACACAGTGGGGGCTCATGGAATCAGGGAGACCATTGTGACACAGGTGATTCACATGAAGCCAAGGAGCCATTGTGACCCAGTGGGGCCTCATGGAATCAAGGAGACCATGGTGACACAGGTGATGCACATGAAGCCAAGGAGCCATTGTGACCCAGTGGGGCCTCATGGAACCAAGGAGACCATGGTGACACAGGTGATGCACATGAAGCCAAGGAGCCATTGTGACACAGTGGGGCCTCATGGGATCAAGGAGACCATGGTGACACAGGTGATGCACATGAAGCCAAGGAGCCATTGTGACACAGCGGGGCTTCTTCCCTTCAGCTCTGCAGCTGGCTGTCCCAGCCCACGGCACCATGTGCCAAGTGCTCTCCTCAGGGCTCTGCCTGCACACAGGCCCAGAGAAGTTTTCCTGTTTGTAAGGAAAGAATGAAAAAGCCTGAGCAGGTTTCCTAAACAACAAACCCCACATGCTGAGTCCAGGCTGCCTGCAATGATGTCCCCTTTCTACAAGGGACACTGTGAGCAGGAATGATGTCTGGGAGCAGAATTCTCGCAGTCTTTCCACGGAATTCCCTGTCCCTGCCCTTTGCCTGGCTCTCTGTTGCAGATGGAAGCTGCTGGTGCCTTTCTCAGCTTGAAGCCCTCTTTTGATGCAAGCAGATGCTCCCAGGTGTGTTCAGCAGCTGTTGCTCAGTGTTGATGCAAAGCTTTTGTGTTCCTCATGGAAGCAAGGAGCCATTGTGACACTGCAGGGGCTCATGGCATCAAGGAGACAATTGTGACACTACAGAACCTCCTAGAAACAAGGCTCCATGATGACACCGTGGGGAATCATGGAACCACATGGAAATGTGTTCCTCATGAGACACAGCAGGGCCTTGTTGGAACCAAAGACACCTCTGCAAAAAGCAGGGTAGCTCACAGAACCAAGGAGTCCATTGTTACAATAGAAAACCTATGGAAGCAAGGAGACCATTGTGACACAGTGGGGCCACATGGAAGCCAAGGAGCCATTGTGACCCAGTGGGGCCTCATGGAATCAAGGAGACCATGGTGACACAGGTGATGCACATGAAGCCAAGGAGCCATTGTGACCCAGTGGGGCCTCATGGAATCAAGGAGACCATGGTGACACAGGTGATGCACATGAAGCCAAGGAGCCATTGTGACACAGTGGGGCCTCATGGAATCAAGGAGACCATGGTGACACAGGTGATGAACATGAAGCCAAGGAGCCATTGTGACCCAGTGGGGCCTCATGGAATCAAGGAGACCATGGTGACACAGGTGATGCACATGAAGCCAAGGATCCATTGTGACACAATGGGGGCTCATGGAATCAAGGAGACCATTGTGACACTGCAGGTGATGCACATGAAGCCAAGGAGCCATTGTGACACAGTGGGGCCTCATGGAATCAAGGAGACCATGGTGACACAGGTGATGCACATGAAGCCAAGGATCCATTGTGACACAGTGGGGCCTCATGGAATCAAGGAGACCATTGTGACACAGGTGATGCACATGAAGCCAAGGAGCCATTGTGACACAACGGGGCCTCATGGAATCAAGGAGACCATGGTGACACAGGTGATTCACATGAAGCCAAGGAGCCATTGTGACACAGTGGGGCCTCATGGAATCAAGGAGACCATGGTGACACAGGTGATGCACATGAAGCCAAGGAGCCATTGTGACACAGCAGGGCTTCTTCCCTTCAGCTCTGCAGCTGGCTGTCCCAGCCCACAGCACATTGTGCCAACTGCTCTCCTCAGGGCTCTGCCTGCACACAGGCCCAGAGAAGTTTTCCTGTTTGTAAGGAAAGAATGAAAAAGCCTGAGCAGGTTCCCTAGACAACCAAACCCACATGCTCAGTCCAGGCTGCCTGCAATGATGTCCCCTTTCTACAAGGGACACTGTGAGCAGGAATGATGTCTGGGAGCAGAATTCTCGCAGTCTTTCCACGGAATTCCCTGTCGCTGCCCTTTGCCTGGCTCTCTGTTGCAGATGGAAGCTGCTGGTGCCTTTCTCAGCTTGAAGCCCTCTTTTGATGCAAGCAGATGCTCCCAGGTGTGTTCAGCAGCTGTTGCTCAGTGTTGATGCAAAGCTTTTGTGTTCCTCATGGAAGCAAGGAGCCATTATGACACTGCAGGGGCTCATGGCATCAAGGAGACAATTGTGACAGTACAGAACCTCCTAGAAACAAGGCTCCATGATGACACCGTGGGGAATCATGGAACCACATGGAAATGTGTTCCTCATGAGACACAGCAGGGCCTTGTTGGAACCAAAGACACCTCTGCAAAAAGCAGGGTAGCTCACAGAACCAAGGAGTCCATTGTTACAATAGAAAACCTATGGAAGCAAGGAGACCATTTTGACACAACGGGGCCTCATGGAATCAAGGAGACCATGGTGACACAGGTGATGCACATGAAGCCAAGGAGCCATTGTGACACAGTGGGGCCTCATGGAATCAAGGAGACCATGGTGACACAGGTGATGCACATGAAGCCAAGGAGCCATTGTGACACAGTGGGGGCTCATGGAATCAAGGAGGCCATTGTGACACTGCAGGTGATGCACATGAAGCCAAGGAGCCATTGTGACCCAGTGGGGCCTCATGGAATCAAGGAGACCATGGTGACACAGGTGATGCACATGAAGCCAAGGAGCCATTGTGACACAGTGAGGCCTCATGGAATCAAGGAGACCATGGTGACACAGGTGATGCACATGAAGCCAAGGAGCCATTGTGACACAACGGGGCCTCATGGAATCAAGGAGACCATGGTGACACAGGTGATGCACATGAAGCCAAGGAGCCATTGTGACACAGTGGGGCCTCATGGAATCAAGGAGACCATGGTGACACAGGTGATGCACATTTAGTCAAGGAGCCATTGTGACACAGTGGGGCCTCATGGAATCAAGGAGACCATGGTGACACAGGTGATGCACATGAAGCCAAGGAGCCATTGTGACACAGCGGGGCTTCTTCCCTTCAGCTCTGCAGCTGGCTGTCCCAGCCCACAGCACATTGTGCCAACTGCTCTCCTCAGGGCTCTGCCTGCACACAGGCCCAGAGAAGTTTTCCTGTTTGTAAGGAAAGAATGAAAAAGCCTGAGCAGGTTCCCTAGACAACCAAACCCACATGCTCAGTCCAGGCTGCCTGCAATGATGTCCCCTTTCTACAAGGGATACTGTGAGCAGGAATGATCTCTGGGAGCAGAATTCTCGCAGTCTTTCCACTGAATTCCCTGTCCCTGTCCTTTGCCTGGCTCTCTGCTGCAGATGGAAGCTGCTGCTGCCATTCTCAGCTTGAAGCCCTCTTTTGATGCAAGCAGATGCTCCCAGGTGTGTTCAGCAGCTGTTGCTCAGTGTTGATGCAAAGCTTTTGTGTTCCTCATGGAAGCAAGGAGCCATTGTGACACTGCAGGGGTTCATGGCATCAAGGAGACAATTGTGACACTACAGAACCTCCTAGAAACAAGGCTCCATGATGACACCGTGGGGAATCATGGAACCACATGGAAATGTGTTCCTCATGAGACACAGCAGGGCCTTGTTGGAACCAAAGACACCTCTGCAAAAAGCAGGGTAGCTCACAGAACCAAGGAGTCCATTGTTACAATAGAAAACCTATGGAAGCAAGGAGACCATTGTGACACAGTGGGGCCACACGGAAGCCAAGGAGCCATTGTGACACAGTGGGGCCTCATGGAATCAAGGAGACCATGGTGACACAGGTGATGCACATGAAGCCAAGGAGCCATTGTGACCCAGTGGGGCCTCATGGAATCAAGGAGACCATGGTGACACAGGTGATGCACATGAAGCCAAGGAGCCATTGTGACCCAGTGGGGCCTCATGGAATCAAGGAGACCATGGTGACACAGGTGATGCACATGAAGCCAAGGAGCCATTGTGACCCAGTGGGGCCTCATGGAATCAAGGAGACCATGGTGACACAGGTGATTCACATGAAGCCAAGGATCCATTGTGACACAGTGGGGGCTCATGGAATCAAGGAGACCATTGTGACACTGCAGGTGATGCACATGAAGCCAAGGAGCCATTGTGACACAGTGAGGCCTCATGGAATCAAGGAGACCATGGTGACACAGGTGATGCACATGAAGCCAAGGAGCCATTGTGACACAGCGGGGCTTCTTCCCTTCAGCTCTGCAGCTGGCTGTCCCAGCCCACAGCACATTGTGCCAAGTGCTCTCCTCAGGGCTCTGCGTGCACACAGGCCCAGAGAAGTTTTCCTGTCTGTAAGGAAAGAATGAAAAAGCCTGAGCAGGTTTCCTAAACAACAAACCCCACATGCTGAGTCCAGGCTACCTGCAATGATGTCCCCTTTCTACAAGGGACACTGTGAGCAGGAATGATGTCTGGGAGCAGAATTCTCGCAGTCTTTCCACTGAATTCTCTCTCCCTATCCTTTGCCTGGCCCTCTGTTGCAGATGGAAGCTGCTGGTGCCATTCTCTGCTTGAAGCCCTCGTTTGATGCAAGCAGATGCTCCCAGGTGTGTTCCGCAGCTGTTGCTCAGTGTTGATGCAAAGCTTTTGTGTTCCTCATGGAAGCAAGGAGCCATTGTGACACTGCAGGGGCTCATGGGATCAAGGAGACAATTGTGACACTACAGAACCTCCTAGAAATAAGACTCCATGATGACACCGTGGGGAATCATGGAACCACATGGAAATGTGTTCCTCATGAGACACAGCAGGGCCTTGCTGGAACCAAAGACACCTCTGCAAAAAGCAGGGTAGCTCACAGAACCAAGGAGTCCATTGTTACAATAGAAAACCTATGGAAGCAAGGAGACCATTGTGACACAGTGGGGCCACATGAAAGCCACGGAGCCATTGTGACCCAGTGGGGCCTCATGGAATCAAGGAGACCATGGTGACACAGGTGATTCACATGAAGCCAAGGAGCCATTGTGACCCAGTGGGGCCTCATGGAATCAAGGAGACCATGGTGACACAGGTGATGCACATGAAGCCAAGGAGCCATTGTGACACAGTGGGGCCTCATGGAATCAAGGAGACCATGGTGACAAAGGTGATGCACATGAAGCCAAGGAGCCATTGTGACCCAGTGGGGCCTCATGGAATCAAGGAGACCATGGTGACACAGGTGATGCACATGAAGCCACGGAGCCATTGTGACACAGTGGGGCCTCATGGAATCAAGGAGACCATGGTGACACAGGTGATGCACATGAAGCCAAGGAGCCATTGTGACACAGCGGGGCCTCATGGAATCAAGGAGACCATGGTGACACAGGTGATGCACATGAAGCCAAGGAGCCATTGTGACACAGTGGGGTCTCATGGAATCAAGGAGACCATGGTGACACAGGTGATGCACATGAAGCCAAGGAGCCATTGTGACACAGTGGGGCCTCATGGAATCAAGGAGACCATGGTGACACAGGTGATGCACATGAAGTCAAAGAGCCATTGTGACACAGTGGGGCCTCATGGAATCAAGGAGACCATGGTGACACAGGTGATGCACATGAAGCCAAGGATCCATTGTGACACAGTGGGGCCTCATGGAATCAAGGAGACCATGGTGACACAGGTGATGCACATGAAGCCAAGGAGCCATTGTGACACAGCAGGGCTTCTTCCCTTCAGCTCTGCAGCTGGCTGTCCCACACCGAGGCACCATGTGCCAAGTGCTCTCCTCAGGGCTCTGCCTGCACACAGGCCCAGAGAAGTTTTCCTGTTTGTAAGGAAAGAATGAAAAAGCCTGAGCAGGTTCCCTAGACAACCAAACCCACATGCTCAGTCCAGGCTGCCTGCAATGATGTCCCCTTTCTACAAGGGACACTGTGAGCAGGAATGATGTCTGGGAGCAGAATTCTCGCAGTCTTTCCACTGAATTCTCTGTCCCTGTCCTTTGCCTGGCTCTCTGTTGCAGATGGAAGCTGCTGGTGCCATTCTCAGCTTGAAGCCCTCGTTTGATGCAAGCAGATGCTCCCAGGTGTGTTCAGCAGCTGTTGCTCAGTGTTGATGCCAAGCTTTTGTGTTCCTCATGGAAGCAAGGAGCCATTGTGACACTGCAGGGGCTCATGGCATCAAGGAGACAATTGTGACACTACAGAACCTCCTAGAAGTATGACTCCATGATGACACCGTGGGGAATCATGGAACCACATGGAAATGTGTTCCTCATGAGACGCAGCAGGGCCTTGTTGGAACCAAAGACACCTCTGCAAAAAGCAGGGTAGCTCACAGAACCAAGGAGTCCATTGTTACAATAGAAAACTTATGGAAGCAAGGGGCCATTGTGACACAGTGGGGCCACATGGAAGCCAAGGAGCCATTGTGACCCAGTGGGGCCTCATGGAATCAAGGAGACCATGGTGACACAGGTGATGCACATGAAGCCAAGGAGCCATTGTGACCCAGTGGGGCCTCATGGAATCAAGGAGACCATGGTGACACAGGTGATGCACATGAAGCCAAGGAGCCATTGTGACACAGCGGGGCTTCTTCCCTTCAGCTCTGCAGCTGGCTGTCCCAGGCCACAGCACCATGTGCCAAGTGCTCTCCTCAGGGCTCTGCCTGCACACAGGCCCAGAGAAGTTTTCCTGTTTGTAAGGAAAGAATGAAAAAGCCTGAGCAGGTTTCCTAAACAACAAACCCCACATGCTGAGTCCAGGCTGCCTGCAATGATGTCCCCTTTCTACAAGGGACACTGTGAGCAGGAATGATGTCTGGGAGCAGAATTTTCGCAGTCTTTCCACGGAATTCTCTGTCCCTGTCCTTTGCCTGGCTCTCTGTTGCAGATGGAAGCTGCTGCTGCCTTTCTCACCTGAAAGGCCTCGTTTGATGCAAGCAGATGCTCCCAGGTGTGTTCAGCAGCTGTTGCTCAGTGTTGATGCAAAGCTTTTGTGTTCCTCATGGAAGCAAGGAGCCATTGTGACACTGCAGGGGCTCATGGGATCAAGGAGACAATTGTGACAGTACAGAACCTCCTAGAAACAAGGTTCCACGGTGACACCGTGGGGAATCATGGAACCACATGGAAATGTGTTCCTCATGAGACACAGCAGGGCCTTGTTGGAACCAAAGACACCTCTGCAAAAAGCAGGGTAGCTCACAGAACCAAGGAGTCCATTGTTACAATAGAAAACCTATGGAAGCAAGGAGACCATGGTGACACAGGTGATGCACATGAAGCCAAGGAGCCATTGTGACACAACGGGGCCTCATGGAATCAAGGAGACCATGGTGACACAGGTGATTCATATGAAGCCAAGGAGCCATTGTGACACAGTGGGGCCTCATGGAATCAAGGAGACCATGGTGACACAGGTGATGCACATGAAGCCAAGGAGCCATTGTGACACAGCGGGGGCTCATGGAATCAAGGAGACCATGGTGACACAGGTGATTCACATGAAGCAAAGGAGCCATTGTGACACAGTGGGGGCTCATGGAATCAGGGAGACCATTGTGACACAGGTGATTCACATGAAGCCAAGGAGCCATTGTGACCCAGTGGGGCCTCATGGAATCAAGGAGACCATGGTGACACAGGTGATGCACATGAAGCCAAGGAGCCATTGTGACACAGTGGGGCCTCATGGGATCAAGGAGACCATGGTGACACAGGTGATGCACATGAAGCCAAGGAGCCATTGTGACACAGCGGGGCTTCTTCCCTTCAGCTCTGCAGCTGGCTGTCCCAGCCCACGGCACCATGTGCCAAGTGCTCTCCTCAGGGCTCTGCCTGCACACAGGCCCAGAGAAGTTTTCCTGTTTGTAAGGAAAGAATGAAAAAGCCTGAGCAGGTTTCCTAAACAACAAACCCCACATGCTGAGTCCAGGCTGCCTGCAATGATGTCCCCTTTCTACAAGGGACACTGTGAGCAGGAATGATGTCTGGGAGCAGAATTCTCGCAGTCTTTCCACGGAATTCCCTGTCCCTGCCCTTTGCCTGGCTCTCTGTTGCAGATGGAAGCTGCTGGTGCCTTTCTCAGCTTGAAGACCTCTTTTGATGCAAGCAGATGCTCCCAGGTGTGTTCAGCAGCTGTTGCTCAGTGTTGATGCAAAGCTTTTGTGTTCCTCATGGAAGCAAGGAGCCATTGTGACACTGCAGGGGCTCATGGCATCAAGGAGACAATTGTGACACTACAGAACCTCCTAGAAACAAGGCTCCATGATGACACCGTGGGGAATCATGGAACCACATGGAAATGTGTTCCTCATGAGACACAGCAGGGCCTTGTTGGAACCAAAGACACCTCTGCAAAAAGCAGGGTAGCTCACAGAACCAAGGAGTCCATTGTTACAATAGAAAACCTATGGAAGCAAGGAGACCATTGTGACACAGTGGGGCCACATGGAAGCCAAGGAGCCATTGTGACCCAGTGGGGCCTCATGGAATCAAGGAGACCATGGTGACACAGGTGATGCACATGAAGCCAAGGAGCCATTGTGACCCAGTGGGGCCTCATGGAATCAAGGAGACCATGGTGACACAGGTGATGCACATGAAGCCAAGGAGCCATTGTGACACAGTGGGGCCTCATGGAATCAAGGAGACCATGGTGACACAGGTGATGAACATGAAGCCAAGGAGCCATTGTGACCCAGTGGGGCCTCATGGAATCAAGGAGACCATGGTGACACAGGTGATGCACATGAAGCCAAGGATCCATTGTGACACAATGGGGGCTCATGGAATCAAGGAGACCATTGTGACACTGCAGGTGATGCACATGAAGCCAAGGAGCCATTGTGACACAGTGGGGCCTCATGGAATCAAGGAGACCATGGTGACACAGGTGATGCACATGAAGCCAAGGATCCATTGTGACACAGTGGGGCCTCATGGAATCAAGGAGACCATTGTGACACAGGTGATGCACATGAAGCCAAGGAGCCATTGTGACACAACGGGGCCTCATGGAATCAAGGAGACCATGGTGACACAGGTGATGCACATGAAGCCAAGGAGCCATTGTGACCCAGTGGGGCCTCATGGAATCAAGGAGACCATGGTGACACAGGTGATGCACATGAAGCCAAGGAGCCATTGTGACACAGCAGGGCTTCTTCCCTTCAGCTCTGCAGCTGGCTGTCCCAGCCCACAGCACATTGTGCCAACTGCTCTCCTCAGGGCTCTGCCTGCACACAGGCCCAGAGAAGTTTTCCTGTTTGTAAGGAAAGAATGAAAAAGCCTGAGCAGGTTCCCTAGACAACCAAACCCACATGCTCAGTCCAGCCTGCCTGCAATGATGTCCCCTTTCTACAAGGGACACTGTGAGCAGGAATGATGTCTGGGAGCAGAATTCTCGCAGTCTTTCCACGGAATTCCCTGTCGCTGCCCTTTGCCTGGCTCTCTGTTGCAGATGGAAGCTGCTGGTGCCTTTCTCAGCTTGAAGCCCTCTTTTGATGCAAGCAGATGCTCCCAGGTGTGTTCAGCAGCTGTTGCTCAGTGTTGATGCAAAGCTTTTGTGTTCCTCATGGAAGCAAGGAGCCATTGTGACACTGCAGGGGCTCATGGCATCAAGGAGACAATTGTGACAGTACAGAACCTCCTAGAAACAAGGCTCCATGATGACACCGTGGGGAATCATGGAACCACATGGAAATGTGTTCCTCATGAGACACAGCAGGGCCTTGTTGGAACCAAAGACACCTCTGCAAAAAGCAGGGTAGCTCACAGAACCAAGGAGTCCATTGTTACAATAGAAAACCTATGGAAGCAAGGAGACCATTTTGACACAACGGGGCCTCATGGAATCAAGGAGACCATGGTGACACAGGTGATGCACATGAAGCCAAGGAGCCATTGTGACACAGTGGGGCCTCATGGAATCAAGGAGACCATGGTGACACAGGTGATGCACATGAAGCCAAGGAGCCATTGTGACACAGTGGGGGCTCATGGAATCAAGGAGGCCATTGTGACACTGCAGGTGATGCACATGAAGCCAAGGAGCCATTGTGACCCAGTGGGGCCTCATGGAATCAAGGAGACCATGGTGACACAGGTGATGCACATGAAGCCAAGGAGCCATTGTGACACAGTGAGGCCTCATGGAATCAAGGAGACCATGGTGACACAGGTGATGCACATGAAGCCAAGGAGCCATTGTGACACAACGGGGCCTCATGGAATCAAGGAGACCATGGTGACACAGGTGATGCACATGAAGCCAAGGAGCCATTGTGACACAGTGGGGCCTCATGGAATCAAGGAGACCATGGTGACACAGGTGATGCACATTTAGTCAAGGAGCCATTGTGACACAGTGGGGCCTCATGGAATCAAGGAGACCATGGTGACACAGGTGATGCACATGAAGCCAAGGAGCCATTGTGACACAGCGGGGCTTCTTCCCTTCAGCTCTGCAGCTGGCTGTCCCAGCCCACAGCACATTGTGCCAACTGCTCTCCTCAGGGCTCTGCCTGCACACAGGCCCAGAGAAGTTTTCCTGTTTGTAAGGAAAGAATGAAAAAGCCTGAGCAGGTTCCCTAGACAACCAAACCCACATGCTCAGTCCAGGCTGCCTGCAATGATGTCCCCTTTCTACAAGGGATACTGTGAGCAGGAATGATCTCTGGGAGCAGAATTCTCGCAGTCTTTCCACTGAATTCCCTGTCCCTGTCCTTTGCCTGGCTCTCTGCTGCAGATGGAAGCTGCTGCTGCCATTCTCAGCTTGAAGCCCTCTTTTGATGCAAGCAGATGCTCCCAGGTGTGTTCAGCAGCTGTTGCTCAGTGTTGATGCAAAGCTTTTGTGTTCCTCATGGAAGCAAGGAGCCATTGTGACACTGCAGGGGTTCATGGCATCAAGGAGACAATTGTGACACTACAGAACCTCCTAGAAACAAGGCTCCATGATGACACCGTGGGGAATCATGGAACCACATGGAAATGTGTTCCTCATGAGACACAGCAGGGCCTTGTTGGAACCAAAGACACCTCTGCAAAAAGCAGGGTAGCTCACAGAACCAAGGAGTCCATTGTTACAATAGAAAACCTATGGAAGCAAGGAGACCATTGTGACACAGTGGGGCCACACGGAAGCCAAGGAGCCATTGTGACACAGTGGGGCCTCATGGAATCAAGGAGACCATGGTGACACAGGTGATGCACATGAAGCCAAGGAGCCATTGTGACCCAGTGGGGCCTCATGGAATCAAGGAGACCATGGTGACACAGGTGATGCACATGAAGCCAAGGAGCCATTGTGACCCAGTGGGGCCTCATGGAATCAAGGAGACCATGGTGACACAGGTGATGCACATGAAGCCAAGGAGCCATTGTGACCCAGTGGGGCCTCATGGAATCAAGGAGACCATGGTGACACAGGTGATTCACATGAAGCCTAGGATCCATTGTGACACAGTGGGGGCTCATGGAATCAAGGAGACCATTGTGACACTGCAGGTGATGCACATGAAGCCAAGGAGCCATTGTGACACAGTGAGGCCTCATGGAATCAAGGAGACCATGGTGACACAGGTGATGCACATGAAGCCAAGGAGCCATTGTGACACAGCGGGGCTTCTTCCCTTCAGCTCTGCAGCTGGCTGTCCCAGCCCACAGCACATTGTGCCAAGTGCTCTCCTCAGGGCTCTGCGTGCACACAGGCCCAGAGAAGTTTTCCTGTCTGTAAGGAAAGAATGAAAAAGCCTGAGCAGGTTTCCTAAACAACAAACCCCACATGCTGAGTCCAGGCTGCCTGCAATGATGTCCCCTTTCTACAAGGGACACTGTGAGCAGGAATGATGTCTGGGAGCAGAATTCTCGCAGTCTTTCCACTGAATTCTCTCTCCCTATCCTTTGCCTGGCCCTCTGTTGCAGATGGAAGCTGCTGGTGCCATTCTCTGCTTGAAGCCCTCGTTTGATGCAAGCAGATGCTCCCAGGTGTGTTCAGCAGCTGTTGCTCAGTGTTGATGCAAAGCTTTTGTGTTCCTCATGGAAGCAAGGAGCCATTGTGACACTGCAGGGGCTCATGGGATCAAGGAGACAATTGTGACAGTACAGAACCTCCTAGAAATAAGACTCCATGATGACACCGTGGGGAATCATGGAACCACATGGAAATGTGTTCCTCATGAGACACAGCAGGGCCTTGCTGGAACCAAAGACACCTCTGCAAAAAGCAGGGTAGCTCACAGAACCAAGGAGTCCATTGTTACAATAGAAAACCTATGGAAGCAAGGAGACCATTGTGACACAGTGGGGCCACATGAAAGCCACGGAGCCATTGTGACCCAGTGGGGCCTCATGGAATCAAGGAGACCATGGTGACACAGGTGATTCACATGAAGCCAAGGAGCCATTGTGACCCAGTGGGGCCTCATGGAATCAAGGAGACCATGGTGACACAGGTGATGCACATGAAGCCAAGGAGCCATTGTGACACAGTGGGGCCTCATGGAATCAAGGAGACCATGGTGACACAGGTGATGCACATGAAGCCAAGGAGCCATTGTGACCCAGTGGGGCCTCATGGAATCAAGGAGACCATGGTGACACAGGTGATGCACATGAAGCCACGGAGCCATTGTGACACAGTGGGGCCTCATGGAATCAAGGAGACCATGGTGACACAGGTGATGCACATGAAGCCAAGGAGCCATTGTGACACAGTGGGGTCTCATGGAATCAAGGAGACCATGGTGACACAGGTGATGCACATGAAGCCAAGGAGCCATTGTGACACAGTGGGGCCTCATGGAATCAAGGAGACCATGGTGACACAGGTGATGCACATGAAGTCAAAGAGCCATTGTGACACAGTGGGGCCTCATGGAATCAAGGAGACCATGGTGACACAGGTGATGCACATGAAGCCAAGGATCCATTGTGACACAGTGGGGCCTCATGGAATCAAGGAGACCATGGTGACACAGGTGATGCACATGAAGCCAAGGAGCCATTGTGACACCGCGGGGCTTCTTCCCTTCACCTCTGCAGCTGGCTGTCCCAGCCCACAGCACATTGTGCCAAGTGCTCTCCTCAGGGCTCTGCCTGCACACAGGCCCAGAGAAGTTTTCCTGTTTGTAAGGAAAGAATGAAAAAGCCTGAGCAGGTTCCCTAGACAACCAAACCCACATGCTCAGTCCAGGCTGCCTGCAATGATGTCCCCTTTCTACAAGGGACACTGTGAGCAGGAATGATGTCTGGGAGCAGAATTCTCGCAGTCTTTCCACTGAATTCTTTGTCCCTGTCCTTTGCCTGGCTCTCTGTTGCAGATGGAAGCTGCTGCTGCCTTTCTCTGCTTGAAGCCCTCTTTTGATGCAAGCAGATGCTCCCAGGTGTGTTCAGCAGCTGTTGCTCAGTGCTGATGCAAAGCTTTTGTGTTCCTCATGGAAGCAAGGAGCCATTGTGACACTGCAGGGGCTCATGGGATCAAGGAGACAATTGTGACAGTACAGAACCTCCTAGAAACAAGGCTCCATGGTGACACCGTGGCGAATCATGGAACCACATGGAAATGTGTTCCTCATGAGACACAGCAGGGCCTTGTTGGAACCAAAGACACCTCTGCAAAAAGCAGGGTAGCTCACAGAACCAAGGAGTCCATTGTTACAATAGAAAACCTATGGAAGCAAGGGGCCATTGTGACACAGTGGGGCCACATGGAATCAAGGAGACCATGGTGACACAGGTGATGCACATGAAGCCAAGGAGCCATTGTGACCCAGTGGGGTCTCATGGAATCAAGGAGACCATGGTGACACAGGTGATGCACATGAAGCCAAGGAGCCATTGTGACACAGTGGGGCCTCATGGAATCAAGGAGACCATGGTGACACAGGTGATGCACATGAAGCCAAGGAGCCATTGTGACACAGCGGGGCCACATGGAATCAAGGAGACCATGGTGACACAGGTGATGCACATGAAGCCAAGGAGCCATTGTGACACAGTGGGGCCTCATGGAATCAAGGAGACCATGGTGACACAGGTGATGCACATGAAGCCAAGGAGCCATTGTGACACAGCGGGGCCTCATGGAATCAAGGAGACCATGGTGACACAGGTGATTCACATGAAGCCAAGGAGCCATTGTGACACAGTGGGGGCTCATGGAATCAGGGAGACCATTGTGACACAGGTGATTCACATGAAGCCAAGGAGCCATTGTGACACAGTGAGGCCTCATGGAATCAAGGAGACCATTGTGACACAGGTGATGCACATGAAGCCAAGGAGCCATTGTGACACAACGGGGCCTCATGGAATCAAGGAGACCATTGTGACCCAGTGGGGCCTCATGGAATCAAGGAGACCATGGTGACACAGGTGATGCACATGTAGTCAAGGAGCCATTGTGACCCAGTGGGGCCTCATGGAATCAAGGAGATCATGGTGACACAGGTGATGCACATGAAGCCAAGGAGCCATTGTGACACAGCGGGGCTTCTTCCCTTCAGCTCTGCAGCTGGCTGTCCCAGCCCACAGCACATTGTGCCAACTGCTCTCCTCAGGGCTCTGCCTGCACACAGGCCCAGAGAAGTTTTCCTGTTTGTAAGGAAAGAATGAAAAAGCCTGAGCAGGTTCCCTAGACAACCAAACCCACATGCTCAGTCCAGGCTGCCTGCAATGATGTCCCCTTTCTACAAGGGACACTGTGAGCAGGAATGATGTCTGGGAGCAGAATTCTCGCAGTCTTTCCACGGAATTCTCTGTCCCTGTCCTTTGCCTGGCTCTCTGTTGCAGATGGAAGCTGCTGGTGCCATTCTCTGCTTGAAGCCCTCTTTTGATGCAAGCAGATGCTCCCAGGTGTGTTCAGCAGCTGTTGCTCAGTGCTGATGCAAAGCTTTTGTGTTCCTCATGGAAGCAAGGAGCCATTGTGACACTGCAGGGGCTCATGGCATCAAGGAGACAATTGTGACAGTACAGAACCTCCTAGAAACAAGGCTCCATGGTGACACCGTGGGGAATCATGGAACCACATGGAAATGTGTTCCTCATGAGACACAGCAGGGCCTTGTTGGAACCAAAGACACCTCTGCAAAAAGCAGGGTAGCTCACAGAACCAAGGAGTCCATTGTTACAATAGAAAAACTATGGAAGCAAGGAGACCATTGTGACACAGTGAGGCCACATGGAAGCCACGGAGCCATTGTGACCCAGTGGGGCCTCATGGAATCAAGGAGACCATGGTGACACAGGTGATGCACATGAAGCTAAGGAGCCATTGTGACCCAGTGGGGCCTCATGGAATCAAGGAGACCATGGTGACACAGGTGATGCACATGAAGCCAAGGAGCCATTGTGACCCAGTGGGGCCTCATGGAATCAAGGAGACCATGGTGACACAGGTGATGCACATGAAGCCAAGGAGCCATTGTGACCCAGTGGGGCCTCATGGAATCAAGGAGACCATGGTGACACAGGTGATGCACATGAAGCCAAGGAGCCATTGTGACACAGTGGGGTCTCATGGAATCAAGGAGACCATGGTGACACAGGTGATGCACATGAAGCCAAGGAGCCATTGTGACACAGCGGGGCCTCATGGAATCAAGGAGACCATGGTGACACAGGTGATTCACATGAAGCCAAGGAGCCATTGTGACACAGTGGGGGCTCATGGAATCAAGGAGACCATTGTGACACAGGTGATGCACATGAAGCCAAGGAGCCATTGTGACACAGTGGGGGCTCATGGAATCAAGGAGACCATGGTGACACAGGTGATGCACATGAAGCCAAGGAGCCATTGTGACACAGTGGGGCCTCATGGAATCAAGGAGACCATGGTGACACAGGTGATGCACATGAAGCCAAGGAGCCATTGTGACACAGTGGGGTCTCATGGAATCAAGGAGACCATGGTGACACAGGTGATGCACATGAAGCCAAGGAGCCATTGTGACCCAGTGGGGCCTCATGGAATCAAGGAGACCATTGTGACACAGGTGATTCACATGAAGCCAAGGAGCCATTGTGACACAGTGGGGGCTCGTGGAATCAAGGAGACCATTGTGACACAGGTGATGCACATGAAGCCAAGGAGCCATTGTTACACAGCGGGGCCTCATGGGATCAAGGAGACCATGGTGACACAGGTGATGCACATGAAGTCAAAGAGCCATTGTGACACAGTGGGGCCTCATGGAATCAAGGAGACCATGGTGACACAGGTGATGCACATGAAGCCAAGGAGCCATTGTGACACCGCGGGGCTTCTTCCCTTCAGCTCTGCAGCTGGCTGTCCCAGCCCACGGCACCATGTGCCAAGTGCTCTCCTCAGGGCTCTGCCTGCACACAGGCCCAGAGAAGTTTTCCTGTTTGTAAGGAAAGAATGAAAAAGCCTGAGCAGGTTCCCTAGACAACCAAACCCACATGCTCAGTCCAGGCTGCCTGCAATGATGTCCCCTTTCCACAAGGGACACTGTGAGCAGGAATGATCTCTGGGAGCAGAATTCTCGCAGTCTTTCCACTGAATTCTCTCTCCCTGTCCTTTGCCTGGCTCTCTGTTGCAGATGGAAGCTGCTGGTGCCTTTCTCAGCTTGAAGCCCTCTTTTGATGCAAGCAGATGCTCCCAGGTGTGTTCCGCAGCTGTTGCTCAGTGTTGATGCAAAGCTTTTGTGTTCCTCATGGAAGCAAGGAGCCATTGTGACACTGCAGGGGCTCATGGCATCAAGGAGACAATTGTGACAGTACAGAACCTCCTAGAAATAAGACTCCATGATGACACCGTGGGGAATCATGGAACCACATGGAAATGTGTTCCTCATGAGACACAGCAGGGCCTTGTTGGAACCAAAGACACCTCTGCAAAAAGCAGGGTAGCTCACAGAACCAAGGAGTCCATTGTTACAATAGAAAACCTATGGAAGCAAGGAGACCATTTTGACCCAGTGGGGCCTCATGGAATCAAGGAGACCATGGTGACACAGGTGATGCACATGAAGCCAAGGAGCCATTGTGACCCAGTGGGGCCTCATGGAATCAAGGAGACCATGGTGACACAGGTGATGCACATGTAGTCAAGGAGCCATTGTGACCCAGTGGGGCCTCATGGAATCAAAGAGACCATGGTGACACAGGTGATGCACATGAAGCCAAGGAGCCATTGTGACACAGCGGGGCTTCTTCCCTTCAGCTCTGCAGCTGGCTGTCCCAGCCCACAGCACCATGTGCCAAGTGCTCTCCTCAGGGCTCTGCCTGCACACAGGCCCAGAGAAGTTTTCCTGTTTGTAAGGAAAGAATGAAAAAGCCTGAGCAGGTTCCCTAGACAACCAAACCCACATGCTCAGTCCAGGCTGCCTGCAATGATGTCCCCTTTCTACAAGGGACACTGTGAGCAGGAATGATGTCTGGGAGCAGAATTCTCGCAGTCTTTCCACGGAATTCTCTGTTCCTGTCCTTTGCCTGGCTCTCTGTTGCAGATGGAAGCTGCTGGTGCCATTCTCAGCTTGAAGCCCTCTTTTGATGCAAGCAGATGCTCCCAGGTGTGTTCAGCAGCTGTTGCTCAGTGTTGAAGCAAAGCTTTTGTGTTCCTCATGGAAGCAAGGAGCCATTGTGACACTGCAGGGGCTCATGGCATCAAGGAGACAATTGTGACAGTACAGAACCTCCTAGAAACAAGGCTCCATGATGCCACCGTGGCGAATCATGGAACCACATGGAAATGTGTTCCTCATGAGACACAGCAGGGCCTTGTTGGAACCAAAGACACCTCTGCAAAAAGCAGGGTAGCTCACAGAACCAAGGAGTCCATTGTTACAATAGAAAACCTATGGAAGCAAGGAGACTATTGTGACACAGTGGGGCCTCATGGAAGCCAAGGAGCCATTGTGACCCAGTGGGGCCTCATGGAATCAAGGAGACCATTGTGAGGCAGGTGATGCACATGAAGCCAAGGAGCCATTGTGACCCAGTGGGGCCTCATGGAATCAAGGAGACCATGGTGACACAGGTGATGCACATGAAGCCAAGGAGCCATTGTGACCCAGTGGGGCCTCATGGAATCAAGGAGACCATGGTGACACAGGTGATGCACATGAAGCCAAGGAGCCATTGTGACACAGTGGGGCCTCATGGAATCAAGGAGACCATGGTGACACACGTGATGCACATGAAGACAAGGAGCCATTGTGACCCAGTGGGGCCTCATGGAATCAAGGAGACCATGGTGACACAGGTGATGCACATGTAGTCAAGGAGCCATTGTGACCCAGTGGGGCCTCATGGAATCAAGGAGACCATGGTGACACAGGTGATGCACATGAAGCCAAGGAGCCATTGTGACACAGCGGGGCTTCTTCCCTTCAGCTCTGCAGCTGGCTGTCCCACACCGAGGCACCATGTGCCAAGTGCTCTCCTCAGGGCTCTGCCTGCACACAGGCCCAGAGAAGTTTTCCTGTTTGTAAGGAAAGAATGGAAAAGCCTGAGCAGGTTCCCTAGACAACCAAACCCACATGCTGAGTCCAGGCTGCCTGCAATGATGTCCCCTTTCTACAAGGGACACTGTGAGCAGGAATGATGTCTGGGAGCAGAATTCTCGCAGTCTTTCCACGGAATTCTCTGTTCCTATCCTTTGCCTGGCTCTCTGTTGCAGATGGAAGCTGCTGGTGCCATTCTCTGCTTGAAGCCCTCGTTTGATGCAAGCAGATGCTCCCAGGTGTGTTCAGCAGCTGTTGCTCAGTGTTGATGCAAAGCTTTTGTGTTCCTCATGGAAGCAAGGAGCCATTGTGACACTGCAGGGGCTCATGGCATCAAGGAGACAATTGTGACACTACAGAACCTCCTAGAAGTATGACTCCATGATGACACCGTGGGGAATCATGGAACCACATGGAAATGTGTTCCTCATGAGACGCAGCAGGGCCTTGTTGGAACCAAAGACACCTCTGCAAAAAGCAGGGTAGCTCACAGAACCAAGGAGTCCATTGTTACAATAGAAAACTTATGGAAGCAAGGGGCCATTGTGACACAGTGGGGCCACATGGAAGCCAAGGAGCCATTGTGACCCAGTGGGGCCTCATGGAATCAAGGAGACCATGGTGACACAGGTGATGCACATGAAGCCAAGGAGCCATTGTGACCCAGTGGGGTCTCATGGAATCAAGGAGACCATGGTGACACAGGTGATGCACATGAAGCCAAGGAGCCATTGTGACACAGTGGGGCCTCATGGAATCAAGGAGACCATGGTGACACAGGTGATGCACATGAAGCCAAGGAGCCATTGTGACACAGCGGGGCCACATGGAATCAAGGAGACCATGGTGACACAGGTGATGCACATGAAGCCAAGGAGCCATTGTGACACAGTGGGGCCTCATGGAATCAAGGAGACCATGGTGACACAGGTGATGCACATGAAGCCAAGGAGCCATTGTGACACAGCGGGGCCTCATGGAATCAAGGAGACCATGGCGACACAGGTGATTCACATGAAGCAAAGGAGCCATTGTGACACAGTGGGGGCTCATGGAATCAGGGAGACCATTGTGACACAGGTGATTCACATGAAGCCAAGGAGCCATTGTGACACAGTGAGGCCTCATGGAATCAAGGAGACCATTGTGACACAGGTGATGCACATGAAGCCAAGGAGCCATTGTGACACAACGGGGCCTCATGGAATCAAGGAGACCATGGTGACCCAGTGGGGCCTCATGGAATCAAGGAGACCATGGTGACACAGGTGATGCACATGTAGTCAAGGAGCCATTGTGACCCAGTGGGGCCTCATGGAATCAAGGAGACCATGGTGACACAGGTGATGCACATGAAGCCAAGGAGCCATTGTGACACAGCGGGGCTTCTTCCCTTCAGCTCTGCAGCTGGCTGTCCCAGCCCACAGCACATTGTGCCAACTGCTCTCCTCAGGGCTCTGCCTGCACACAGGCCCAGAGAAGTTTTCCTGTTTGTAAGGAAAGAATGAAAAAGCCTGAGCAGGTTCCCTAGACAACCAAACCCACATGCTCAGTCCAGGCTGCCTGCAATGATGTCCCCTTTCTACAAGGGACACTGTGAGCAGGAATGATGTCTGGGAGCAGAATTCTCGCAGTCTTTCCACGGAATTCTCTCTCCCTGTCCTTTGCCTGGCTCTCTGTTGCAGATGGAAGCTGCTGGTGCCATTCTCTGCTTGAAGCCCTCTTTTGATGCAAGCAGATGCTCCCAGGTGTGTTCAGCAGCTGTTGCTCAGTGCTGATGCAAAGCTTTTGTGTTCCTCCTGGAAGCAAGGAGCCATTGTGACACTGCAGGGGCTCATGGCATCAAGGAGACAATTGTGACACTACAGAACCTCCTAGAAACAAGGCTCCATGGTGACACCGTGGGGAATCATGGAACCACATGGAAATGTGTTCCTCATGAGACACAGCAGGGCCTTGTTGGAACCAAAGACACCTCTGCAAAAAGCAGGGTAGCTCACAGAACCAAGGAGTCCATTGTTACAATAGAAAAACTATGGAAGCAAGGAGACCATTGTGACACAGTGAGGCCACATGGAAGCCACGGAGCCATTGTGACCCAGTGGGGCCTCATGGAATCAAGGAGACCATGGTGACACAGGTGATGCACATGAAGCTAAGGAGCCATTGTGACCCAGTGGGGCCTCATGGAATCAAGGAGACCATGGTGACACAGGTGATGCACATGAAGCCAAGGAGCCATTGTGACCCAGTGGGGCCTCATGGAATCAAGGAGACCATGGTGACACAGGTGATGCACATGAAGCCAAGGAGCCATTGTGACACAGCGGGGCCTCATGGAATCAAGGAGACCATGGTGACACAGGTGATGCACATGAAGCCAAGGAGCCATTGTGACACAGTGGGGTCTCATGGAATCAAGGAGACCATGGTGACACAGGTGATGCACATGAAGCCAAGGAGCCATTGTGACACAGCGGGGCCTCATGGAATCAAGGAGACCATGGTGACACAGGTGATTCACATGAAGCCAAGGAGCCATTGTGACACAGTGGGGGCTCATGGAATCAAGGAGACCATTGTGACACAGGTGATGCACATGAAGCCAAGGAGCCATTGTGACACAGTGGGGGCTCATGGAATCAAGGAGACCGTGGTGACACAGGTGATGCACATGAAGCCAAGGAGCCATTGTTACACAGCGGGGCCTCATGGGATCAAGGAGACCATGGTGACACAGGTGATGCACATGAAGTCAAAGAGCCATTGTGACCCAGTGGGGCCTCATGGAATCAAGGAGACCATGGTGACACAGGTGATGCACATGAAGCCAAGGAGCCATTGTGACCCAGTGGGGCCTCATGGAATCAAGGAGACCATGGTGACACAGGTGATGCACATGAAGCCAAGGAGCCATTGTGACCCAGTGGGGCCTCATGGAATCAAGGAGACCATGGTGACACAGGTGATGCACATGAAGCCAAGGAGCCATTGTGACACAGTGGGGCCTCATGGAATCAAGGAGACCATGGTGACACAGGTGATGCACATGAAGCCAAGGAGCCATTGTGACACAGTGGGGTCTCATGGAATCAAGGAGACCATGGTGACACAGGTGATGCACATGAAGCCAAGGAGCCATTGTGACCCAGTGGGGCCTCATGGAATCAAGGAGACCATTGTGACACAGGTGATTCACATGAAGCCAAGGAGCCATTGTGACCCAGTGGGGGCTCGTGGAATCAAGGAGACCATTGTGACACAGGTGATGCACATGAAGCCAAGGAGCCATTGTTACACAGCGGGGCCTCATGGGATCAAGGAGACCATGGTGACACAGGTGATGCACATGAAGTCAAAGAGCCATTGTGACACAGTGGGGCCTCATGGAATCAAGGAGACCATGGTGACACAGGTGATGCACATGAAGCCAAGGAGCCATTGTGACACCGCGGGGCTTCTTCCCTTCAGCTCTGCAGCTGGCTGTCCCAGCCCACGGCACCATGTGCCAAGTGCTCTCCTCAGGGCTCTGCCTGCACACAGGCCCAGAGAAGTTTTCCTGTTTGTAAGGAAAGAATGAAAAAGCCTGAGCAGGTTCCCTAGACAACCAAACCCACATGCTCAGTCCAGGCTGCCTGCAATGATGTCCCCTTTCCACAAGGGACACTGTGAGCAGGAATGATCTCTGGGAGCAGAATTCTCGCAGTCTTTCCACTGAATTCTCTCTCCCTGTCCTTTGCCTGGCTCTCTGTTGCAGATGGAAGCTGCTGGTGCCTTTCTCAGCTTGAAGCCCTCTTTTGATGCAAGCAGATGCTCCCAGGTGTGTTCCGCAGCTGTTGCTCAGTGTTGATGCAAAGCTTTTGTGTTCCTCATGGAAGCAAGGAGCCATTGTGACACTGCAGGGGCTCATGGCATCAAGGAGACAATTGTGACAGTACAGAACCTCCTAGAAATAAGACTCCATGATGACACCGTGGGGAATCATGGAACCACATGGAAATGTGTTCCTCATGAGACACAGCAGGGCCTTGTTGGAACCAAAGACACCTCTGCAAAAAGCAGGGTAGCTCACAGAACCAAGGAGTCCATTGTTACAATAGAAAACCTATGGAAGCAAGGAGACCATTGTGACCCAGTGGGGCCTCATGGAATCAAGGAGACCATGGTGACACAGGTGATGCACATGAAGCCAAGGAGCCATTGTGACCCAGTGGGGCCTCATGGAATCAAGGAGACCATGGTGACACAGGTGATGCACATGAAGCCAAGGAGCCATTGTGACCCAGTGGGGCCTCATGGAATCAAGGAGACCATGGTGACACAGGTGATGCACATGTAGTCAAGGAGCCATTGTGACCCAGTGGGGCCTCATGGAATCAAAGAGACCATGGTGACACAGGTGATGCACATGAAGCCAAGGAGCCATTGTGACACAGCGGGGCTTCTTCCCTTCAGCTCTGCAGCTGGCTGTCCCAGCCCACGGCACCATGTGCCAAGTGCTCTCCTCAGGGCTCTGCCTGCACACAGGCCCAGAGAAGTTTTCCTGTTTGTAAGGAAAGAATGAAAAAGCCTGAGCAGGTTCCCTAGACAACCAAACCCACATGCTCAGTCCAGGCTGCCTGCAATGATGTCCCCTTTCTACAAGGGACACTGTGAGCAGGAATGATGTCTGGGAGCAGAATTCTCGCAGTCTTTCCACGGAATTCTCTGTTCCTGTCCTTTGCCTGGCTCTCTGTTGCAGATGGAAGCTGCTGGTGCCATTCTCAGCTTGAAGCCCTCGTTTGATGCAAGCAGATGCTCCCAGGTGTGTTCAGCAGCTGTTGCTCAGTGTTGATGCAAAGCTTTTGTGTTCCTCATGGAAGCAAGGAGCCATTGTGACACTGCAGGGGCTCATGGCATCAAGGAGACAATTGTGACAGTACAGAACCTCCTAGAAACAAGGCTCCATGATGCCACCGTGGCGAATCATGGAACCACATGGAAATGTGTTCCTCATGAGACACAGCAGGGCCTTGTTGGAACCAAAGACACCTCTGCAAAAAGCAGGGTAGCTCACAGAACCAAGGAGTCCATTGTTACAATAGAAAACCTATGGAAGCAAGGAGACTATTGTGACACAGTGGGGCCTCATGGAAGCCAAGGAGCCATTGTGACCCAGTGGGGCCTCATGGAATCAAGGAGACCATTGTGAGGCAGGTGATGCACATGAAGCCAAGGAGCCATTGTGACCCAGTGGGGCCTCATGGAATCAAGGAGACCATGGTGACACAGGTGATGCACATGAAGCCAAGGAGCCATTGTGACCCAGTGGGGCCTCATGGAATCAAGGAGACCATGGTGACACAGGTGATGCACATGAAGCCAAGGAGCCATTGTGACACAGTGGGGCCTCATGGAATCAAGGAGACCATGGTGACACACGTGATGCACATGAAGACAAGGAGCCATTGTGACCCAGTGGGGCCTCATGGAATCAAGGAGACCATGGTGACACAGGTGATGCACATGTAGTCAAGGAGCCATTGTGACCCAGTGGGGCCTCATGGAATCAAGGAGACCATGGTGACACAGGTGATGCACATGAAGCCAAGGAGCCATTGTGACACAGCGGGGCTTCTTCCCTTCAGCTCTGCAGCTGGCTGTCCCACACCGAGGCACCATGTGCCAAGTGCTCTCCTCAGGGCTCTGCCTGCACACAGGCCCAGAGAAGTTTTCCTGTTTGTAAGGAAAGAATGAAAAAGCCTGAGCAGGTTCCCTAGACAACCAAACCCACATGCTCAGTCCAGGCTGCCTGCAATGATGTCCCCTTTCTACAAGGGACACTGTGAGCAGGAATGATGTCTGGGAGCAGAATTCTCGCAGTCTTTCCACGGAATTCTCTGTTCCTATCCTTTGCCTGGCTCTCTGTTGCAGATGGAAGCTGCTGGTGCCATTCTCTGCTTGAAGCCCTCGTTTGATGCAAGCAGATGCTCCCAGGTGTGTTCAGCAGCTGTTGCTCAGTGTTGATGCAAAGCTTTTGTGTTCCTCATGGAAGCAAGGAGCCATTGTGACACTGCAGGGGCTCATGGCATCAAGGAGACAATTGTGACACTACAGAACCTCCTAGAAGTATGACTCCATGATGACACCGTGGGGAATCATGGAACCACATGGAAATGTGTTCCTCATGAGACGCAGCAGGGCCTTGTTGGAACCAAAGACACCTCTGCAAAAAGCAGGGTAGCTCACAGAACCAAGGAGTCCATTGTTACAATAGAAAACTTATGGAAGCAAGGGGCCATTGTGACCCAGTGGGGCCTCATGGAATCAAGGAGACCATGGTGACACAGGTGATGCACATGAAGCCAAGGAGCCATTGTGACCCAGTGGGGCCTCATGGAATCAAGGAGACCATGGTGACACAGGTGATGCACATGAAGCCAAGGAGCCATTGTGACACAGCGGGGCTTCTTCCCTTCAGCTCTGCAGCTGGCTGTCCCAGGCCACAGCACCATGTGCCAAGTGCTCTCCTCAGGGCTCTGCCTGCACACAGGCCCAGAGAAGTTTTCCTGTTTGTAAGGAAAGAATGAAAAAGCCTGAGCAGGTTTCCTAAACAACAAACCCCACATGCTGAGTCCAGGCTGCCTGCAATGATGTCCCCTTTCTACAAGGGACACTGTGAGCAGGAATGATCTCTGGGAGCAGAATTTTCGCAGTCTTTCCACGGAATTCTCTGTCCCTGTCCTTTGCCTGGCTCTCTGTTGCAGATGGAAGCTGCTGCTGCCTTTCTCAGCTTGAAGCCCTCGTTTGATGCAAGCAGATGCTCCCAGGTGTGTTCAGCAGCTGTTGCTCAGTGTTGATGCAAATCTTTTGTGTTCCTCATGGAAGCAAGGAGCCATTGTGACACTGCAGGGGCTCATGGGATCAAGGAGACAATTGTGACAGTACAGAACCTCCTAGAAACAAGGTTCCACGGTGACACCGTGGGGAATCATGGAACCACATGGAAATGTGTTCCTGATGAGACACAGCCGGGCCTTGTTGGAACCAAAGACACCTCTGCAAAAAGCAGGGTAGCTCACAGAACCAAGGAGTCCATTGTTACAATAGAAAACCTATGGAAGCAAGGAGACCATGGTGACACAGTGGGGCCACATGGAAGCCAAGGAGCCATTGTGACCCAGTGGGGCCTCATGGAATCAAGGAGACCATGGTGACACAGGTGATGCACATGAAGCCAAGGAGCCATTGTGACACAGTGGGGCCTCATGGAATCAAGGAGACCATGGTGACACAGGTGAAGCACATGAAGCCAAGGAGCCATTGTGACACAGCGGGGCCTCATGGAATCAAGGAGACCATGGTGACACAGGTGATGCACATGAAGCCAAGGAGCCATTGTGACCCAGTGGGGCCTCATGGAATCAAGGAGACCATGGTGACACAGGTGATGCACATGAAGCCAAGGAGCCATTGTGACACAGCGGGGCTTCTTCCCTTCAGCTCTGCAGCTGGCTGTCCCACACCGAGGCACCATGTGCCAAGTGCTCTCCTCAGGGCTCTGCCTGCACACAGGCCCAGAGAAGTTTTCCTGTTTGTAAGGAAAGAATGGAAAAGCCTGAGCAGGTTTCCTAAACATCAAACCCCACATGCTGAGTCCAGGCTGCCTGCAATGATGTCCCCTTTCTACAAGGGACACTGTGACAGGAATGATGTCTGGGAGCAGAATTCTCGCAGTCTTTCCACGGAATTCTCTGTCCCTGTCCTTTGCCTGGCTCTCTGTTGCAGATGGAAGCTGCTGCTGCCATTCTAAGCTTGAAGCCCTCTTTTGATGCAAGCAGATGCTCCCAGGTGTGTTCAGCAGCTGTTGCTGTGTTGATGCAAAGCTTTTGTGTTCCTCATGGAAGCAAGGAGCCATTGTGACACTGCAGGGGCTCATGGCATCAAGGAGACAATTGTGGCACTACAGAACATCCTAGAAACAAGGCTCCATGGTGACACCGTGGGGAATCATGGAACCACATGGAAATGTGTTCCTCATGCGACAAAACAGGGCCTTGTTGGAACCAAACACACCTCTGCAAAAAGCAGGGTAGCTCACAGAACCAAGGAGTCCATTGTTACAATAGAAACCCTATGGAAGCAAGGGGCCATTGTGACACAGTGGGGCCTCATGGAATCAAGGAGACCATGGTGACACAGGTGATGCACATGAAGCCAAGGAGCCATTGTGACACAGTGGGGCCTCATGGAATCAAGGAGACCATGGTGACACAGGTGATGCACATGAAGCCAAGGAGCCATTGTGACCCAGTGGGGCCTCATGGAATCAAGGAGACCATGGTGACACAGGTGATGCACATGAAGCCAAGGAGCCATTGTGACCCAGTGGGGCCTCATGGAATCAAGGAGACCATGGTGACACAGGTGATGCACATGAAGCCAAGGAGCCATTGTGACACAGCGGGGCCACATGGAATCAAGGAGACCATGGTGACACAGGTGATGCACATGAAGCCAAGGAGCCATTGTGACACAGTGGGGCCTCATGGAATC
This sequence comes from Corvus hawaiiensis, assembly GCF_020740725.1. Taxonomy (NCBI): domain Eukaryota; kingdom Metazoa; phylum Chordata; class Aves; order Passeriformes; family Corvidae; genus Corvus; species Corvus hawaiiensis. The sequence goes on from NC_063224.1 coordinate 22,436,558, forward strand.
AAGGAGACCATGGTGACACAGGTGATGCACATGAAGCCAAGGAGCCATTGTGACACAGCGGGGCCTCATGGAATCAAGGAGACCATGGTGACACAGGTGATTCACATGAAGCAAAGGAGCCATTGTGACACAGTGGGGGCTCATGGAATCAGGGAGACCATTGTGACACAGGTGATTCACATGAAGCCAAGGAGCCATTGTGACACAGTGAGGCCTCATGGAATCAAGGAGACCATTGTGACACAGGTGATGCACATGAAGCCAAGGAGCCATTGTGACACAACGGGGCCTCATGGAATCAAGGAGACCATGGTGACCCAGTGGGGCCTCATGGAATCAAGGAGACCATGGTGACACAGGTGATGCACATGTAGTCAAGGAGCCATTGTGACCCAGTGGGGCCTCATGGAATCAAGGAGACCATGGTGACACAGGTGATGCACATGAAGCCAAGGAGCCATTGTGACACCGCGGGGCTTCTTCCCTTCACCTCTGCAGCTGGCTGTCCCAGCCCACAGCACATTGTGCCAACTGCTCTCCTCAGGGCTCTGCCTGCACACAGGCCCAGAGAAGTTTTCCTGTTTGTAAGGAAAGAATGAAAAAGCCTGAGCAGGTTCCCTAGACAACCAAACCCACATGCTCAGTCCAGGCTGCCTGCAATGATGTCCCCTTTCTACAAGGGACACTGTGAGCAGGAATGATGTCTGGGAGCAGAATTCTCGCAGTCTTTCCACGGAATTCTCTCTCCCTGTCCTTTGCCTGGCTCTCTGTTGCAGATGGAAGCTGCTGGTGCCATTCTCTGCTTGAAGCCCTCTTTTGATGCAAGCAGATGCTCCCAGGTGTGTTCAGCAGCTGTTGCTCAGTGCTGATGCAAAGCTTTTGTGTTCCTCATGGAAGCAAGGAGCCATTGTGACACTGCAGGGGCTCATGGCATCAAGGAGACAATTGTGACACTACAGAACCTCCTAGAAACAAGGCTCCATGGTGACACCGTGGGGAATCATGGAACCACATGGAAATGTGTTCCTCATGAGACACAGCAGGGCCTTGTTGGAACCAAAGACACCTCTGCAAAAAGCAGGGTAGCTCACAGAACCAAGGAGTCCATTGTTACAATAGAAAAACTATGGAAGCAAGGAGACCATTGTGACACAGTGAGGCCACATGGAAGCCACGGAGCCATTGTGACCCAGTGGGGCCTCATGGAATCAAGGAGACCATGGTGACACAGGTGATGCACATGAAGCTAAGGAGCCATTGTGACCCAGTGGGGCCTCATGGAATCAAGGAGACCATGGTGACACAGGTGATGCACATGAAGCCAAGGAGCCATTGTGACCCAGTGGGGCCTCATGGAATCAAGGAGACCATGGTGACACAGGTGATGCACATGAAGCCAAGGAGCCATTGTGACACAGCGGGGCCTCATGGAATCAAGGAGACCATGGTGACACAGGTGATGCACATGAAGCCAAGGAGCCATTGTGACACAGTGGGGTCTCATGGAATCAAGGAGACCATGGTGACACAGGTGATGCACATGAAGCCAAGGAGCCATTGTGACACAGCGGGGCCTCATGGAATCAAGGAGACCATGGTGACACAGGTGATTCACATGAAGCCAAGGAGCCATTGTGACACAGTGGGGGCTCATGGAATCAAGGAGACCATTGTGACACAGGTGATGCACATGAAGCCAAGGAGCCATTGTGACACAGTGGGGGCTCATGGAATCAAGGAGACCATGGTGACACAGGTGATGCACATGAAGCCAAGGAGCCATTGTTACACAGCGGGGCCTCATGGGATCAAGGAGACCATGGTGACACAGGTGATGCACATGAAGTCAAAGAGCCATTGTGACCCAGTGGGGCCTCATGGAATCAAGGAGACCATGGTGACACAGGTGATGCACATGAAGCCAAGGAGCCATTGTGACCCAGTGGGGCCTCATGGAATCAAGGAGACCATGGTGACACAGGTGATGCACATGAAGCCAAGGAGCCATTGTGACCCAGTGGGGCCTCATGGAATCAAGGAGACCATGGTGACACAGGTGATGCACATGAAGCCAAGGAGCCATTGTGACACAGTGGGGCCTCATGGAATCAAGGAGACCATGGTGACACAGGTGATGCACATGAAGCCAAGGAGCCATTGTGACACAGTGGGGTCTCATGGAATCAAGGAGACCATGGTGACACAGGTGATGCACATGAAGCCAAGGAGCCATTGTGACACAGTGGGGCCTCATGGAATCAAGGAGACCATTGTGACACAGGTGATTCACATGAAGCCAAGGAGCCATTGTGACCCAGTGGGGGCTCGTGGAATCAAGGAGACCATTGTGACACAGGTGATGCACATGAAGCCAAGGAGCCATTGTTACACAGCGGGGCCTCATGGGATCAAGGAGACCATGGTGACACAGGTGATGCACATGAAGTCAAAGAGCCATTGTGACACAGTGGGGCCTCATGGAATCAAGGAGACCATGGTGACACAGGTGATGCACATGAAGCCAAGGAGCCATTGTGACACCGCGGGGCTTCTTCCCTTCAGCTCTGCAGCTGGCTGTCCCAGCCCACGGCACCATGTGCCAAGTGCTCTCCTCAGGGCTCTGCCTGCACACAGGCCCAGAGAAGTTTTCCTGTTTGTAAGGAAAGAATGAAAAAGCCTGAGCAGGTTCCCTAGACAACCAAACCCACATGCTCAGTCCAGGCTGCCTGCAATGATGTCCCCTTTCCACAAGGGACACTGTGAGCAGGAATGATCTCTGGGAGCAGAATTCTCGCAGTCTTTCCACTGAATTCTCTCTCCCTGTCCTTTGCCTGGCTCTCTGTTGCAGATGGAAGCTGCTGGTGCCTTTCTCAGCTTGAAGCCCTCTTTTGATGCAAGCAGATGCTCCCAGGTGTGTTCCGCAGCTGTTGCTCAGTGTTGATGCAAAGCTTTTGTGTTCCTCATGGAAGCAAGGAGCCATTGTGACACTGCAGGGGCTCATGGCATCAAGGAGACAATTGTGACAGTACAGAACCTCCTAGAAATAAGACTCCATGATGACACCGTGGGGAATCATGGAACCACATGGAAATGTGTTCCTCATGAGACACAGCAGGGCCTTGTTGGAACCAAAGACACCTCTGCAAAAAGCAGGGTAGCTCACAGAACCAAGGAGTCCATTGTTACAATAGAAAACCTATGGAAGCAAGGAGACCATTGTGACCCAGTGGGGCCTCATGGAATCAAGGAGACCATGGTGACACAGGTGATGCACATGAAGCCAAGGAGCCATTGTGACCCAGTGGGGCCTCATGGAATCAAGGAGACCATGGTGACACAGGTGATGCACATGAAGCCAAGGAGCCATTGTGACCCAGTGGGGCCTCATGGAATCAAGGAGACCATGGTGACACAGGTGATGCACATGTAGTCAAGGAGCCATTGTGACCCAGTGGGGCCTCATGGAATCAAAGAGACCATGGTGACACAGGTGATGCACATGAAGCCAAGGAGCCATTGTGACACAGCGGGGCTTCTTCCCTTCAGCTCTGCAGCTGGCTGTCCCAGCCCACAGCACCATGTGCCAAGTGCTCTCCTCAGGGCTCTGCCTGCACACAGGCCCAGAGAAGTTTTCCTGTTTGTAAGGAAAGAATGAAAAAGCCTGAGCAGGTTCCCTAGACAACCAAACCCACATGCTCAGTCCAGGCTGCCTGCAATGATGTCCCCTTTCTACAAGGGACACTGTGAGCAGGAATGATGTCTGGGAGCAGAATTCTCGCAGTCTTTCCACGGAATTCTCTGTTCCTGTCCTTTGCCTGGCTCTCTGTTGCAGATAGAAGCTGCTGGGGCCATTCTCAGCTTGAAGCCCTCGTTTGATGCAAGCAGATGCTCCCAGGTGTGTTCAGCAGCTGTTGCTCAGTGTTGATGCAAAGCTTTTGTGTTCCTCATGGAAGCAAGGAGCCATTGTGACACTGCAGGGGCTCATGGCATCAAGGAGACAATTGTGACAGTACAGAACCTCCTAGAAACAAGGCTCCATGATGCCACCGTGGCGAATCATGGAACCACATGGAAATGTGTTCCTCATGAGACACAGCAGGGCCTTGTTGGAACCAAAGACACCTCTGCAAAAAGCAGGGTAGCTCACAGAACCAAGGAGTCCATTGTTACAATAGAAAACCTATGGAAGCAAGGAGACTATTGTGACACAGTGGGGCCTCATGGAAGCCAAGGAGCCATTGTGACCCAGTGGGGCCTCATGGAATCAAGGAGACCATTGTGAGGCAGGTGATGCACATGAAGCCAAGGAGCCATTGTGACCCAGTGGGGCCTCATGGAATCAAGGAGACCATGGTGACACAGGTGATGCACATGAAGCCAAGGAGCCATTGTGACCCAGTGGGGCCTCATGGAATCAAGGAGACCATGGTGACACAGGTGATGCACATGAAGCCAAGGAGCCATTGTGACACAGTGGGGCCTCATGGAATCAAGGAGACCATGGTGACACACGTGATGCACATGAAGACAAGGAGCCATTGTGACCCAGTGGGGCCTCATGGAATCAAGGAGACCATGGTGACACAGGTGATGCACATGTAGTCAAGGAGCCATTGTGACCCAGTGGGGCCTCATGGAATCAAGGAGACCATGGTGACACAGGTGATGCACATGAAGCCAAGGAGCCATTGTGACACAGCGGGGCTTCTTCCCTTCAGCTCTGCAGCTGGCTGTCCCACACCGAGGCACCATGTGCCAAGTGCTCTCCTCAGGGCTCTGCCTGCACACAGGCCCAGAGAAGTTTTCCTGTTTGTAAGGAAAGAATGAAAAAGCCTGAGCAGGTTCCCTAGACAACCAAACCCACATGCTCAGTCCAGGCTGCCTGCAATGATGTCCCCTTTCTACAAGGGACACTGTGAGCAGGAATGATGTCTGGGAGCAGAATTCTCGCAGTCTTTCCACGGAATTCTCTGTTCCTATCCTTTGCCTGGCTCTCTGTTGCAGATGGAAGCTGCTGGTGCCATTCTCTGCTTGAAGCCCTCGTTTGATGCAAGCAGATGCTCCCAGGTGTGTTCAGCAGCTGTTGCTCAGTGTTGATGCAAAGCTTTTGTGTTCCTCATGGAAGCAAGGAGCCATTGTGACACTGCAGGGGCTCATGGCATCAAGGAGACAATTGTGACACTACAGAACCTCCTAGAAGTATGACTCCATGATGACACCGTGGGGAATCATGGAACCACATGGAAATGTGTTCCTCATGAGACGCAGCAGGGCCTTGTTGGAACCAAAGACACCTCTGCAAAAAGCAGGGTAGCTCACAGAACCAAGGAGTCCATTGTTACAATAGAAAACTTATGGAAGCAAGGGGCCATTGTGACACAGTGGGGCCACATGGAAGCCAAGGAGCCATTGTGACCCAGTGGGGCCTCATGGAATCAAGGAGACCATGGTGACACAGGTGATGCACATGAAGCCAAGGAGCCATTGTGACCCAGTGGGGCCTCATGGAATCAAGGAGACCATGGTGACACAGGTGATGCACATGAAGCCAAGGAGCCATTGTGACACAGCGGGGCTTCTTCCCTTCAGCTCTGCAGCTGGCTGTCCCAGGCCACAGCACCATGTGCCAAGTGCTCTCCTCAGGGCTCTGCCTGCACACAGGCCCAGAGAAGTTTTCCTGTTTGTAAGGAAAGAATGAAAAAGCCTGAGCAGGTTTCCTAAACAACAAACCCCACATGCTGAGTCCAGGCTGCCTGCAATGATGTCCCCTTTCTACAAGGGACACTGTGAGCAGGAATGATCTCTGGGAGCAGAATTTTCGCAGTCTTTCCACGGAATTCTCTGTCCCTGTCCTTTGCCTGGCTCTCTGTTGCAGATGGAAGCTGCTGCTGCCTTTCTCAGCTTGAAGCCCTCTTTTGATGCAAGCAGATGCTCCCAGGTGTGTTCAGCAGCTGTTGCTCAGTGTTGATGTAAAGCTTTTGTGTTCCTCATGGAAGCAAGGAGCCATTGTGACACTGCAGGGGCTCATGGGATCAAGGAGACAATTGTGACAGTACAGAACCTCCTAGAAACAAGGTTCCACGGTGACACCGTGGGGAATCATGGAACCACATGGAAATGTGTTCCTGATGAGACACAGCCGGGCCTTGTTGGAACCAAAGACACCTCTGCAAAAAGCAGGGTAGCTCACAGAACCAAGGAGTCCATTGTTACAATAGAAAACCTATGGAAGCAAGGAGACCATGGTGACACAGTGGGGCCACATGGAAGCCAAGGAGCCATTGTGACCCAGTGGGGCCTCATGGAATCAAGGAGACCATGGTGACACAGGTGATGCACATGAAGCCAAGGAGCCATTGTGACACAGTGGGGCCTCATGGAATCAAGGAGACCATGGTGACACAGGTGAAGCACATGAAGCCAAGGAGCCATTGTGACACAGCGGGGCCTCATGGAATCAAGGAGACCATGGTGACACAGGTGATGCACATGAAGCCAAGGAGCCATTGTGACCCAGTGGGGCCTCATGGAATCAAGGAGACCATGGTGACACAGGTGATGCACATGAAGCCAAGGAGCCATTGTGACACAGCGGGGCTTCTTCCCTTCAGCTCTGCAGCTGGCTGTCCCACACCGAGGCACCATGTGCCAAGTGCTCTCCTCAGGGCTCTGCCTGCACACAGGCCCAGAGAAGTTTTCCTGTTTGTAAGGAAAGAATGGAAAAGCCTGAGCAGGTTTCCTAAACATCAAACCCCACATGCTGAGTCCAGGCTGCCTGCAATGATGTCCCCTTTCTACAAGGGACACTGTGACAGGAATGATGTCTGGGAGCAGAATTCTCGCAGTCTTTCCACGGAATTCTCTGTCCCTGTCCTTTGCCTGGCTCTCTGTTGCAGATGGAAGCTGCTGGTGCCATTCTAAGCTTGAAGCCCTCTTTTGATGCAAGCAGATGCTCCCAGGTGTGTTCAGCAGCTGTTGCTGTGTTGATGCAAAGCTTTTGTGTTCCTCATGGAAGCAAGGAGCCATTGTGACACTGCAGGGGCTCATGGCATCAAGGAGACAATTGTGGCACTACAGAACATCCTAGAAACAAGGCTCCATGGTGACACCGTGGGGAATCATGGAACCACATGGAAATGTGTTCCTCATGCGACAAAACAGGGCCTTGTTGGAACCAAACACACCTCTGCAAAAAGCAGGGTAGCTCACAGAACCAAGGAGTCCATTGTTACAATAGAAAACCTATGGAAGCAAGGGGCCATTGTGACACAGTGGGGCCACGTGGAAGCCAAGGAGCCATTGTGACCCAGTGGGGCCTCATGGAATCAAGGAGACCATGGTGACACAGGTGATGCACATGAAGCCAAGGAGCCATTGTGACCCAGTGGGGCCTCATGGAATCAAGGAGACCATGGTGACACAGGTGATGCACATGAAGCCAAGGAGCCATTGTGACCCAGTGGGGCCTCATGGAATCAAGGAGACCATGGTGACACAGGTGATGCACATGAAGCCAAGGAGCCATTGTGACCCAGTGGGGCCTCATGGAATCAAGGAGACCATGGTGACACAGGTGATGCACATGAAGCCAAGGAGCCATTGTGACCCAGTGGGGCCTCATGGAATCAAGGAGACCATGGTGACACAGGTGATGCACATGAAGCCAAGGAGCCATTGTGACCCAGCGGGGCTTCTTCCCTTCAGCTCTGCAGCTGGCTGTCCCAGACCGAGGCACCATGTGCCAAGTGCTCTCCTCAGGGCTCTGCCTGCACATAGGCCCAGAGAAGTTTTCCTGTTTGTAAGGAAAGAATGGAAAAGCCTGAGCAGGTTTCCTAAACAACAAACCCCACATGCTGAGTCCAGGCTGCCTGCAATGATGTCCCCTTTCTACAAGGGACACTGTGAGCAGGAATGATCTCTGGGAGCAGAATTCTCGCAGTCTTTCCACTGAATTCTCTGTCCCTGTCCTTTGCCTGGCTCTCTGTTGCAGATGGAAGCTGCTGCTGCCATTCTCAGCTTGAAGCCCTGGTTTGATGCAAGCAGATGCTCCCAGGTGTGTTCAGCAGCTGTTGCTCAGTGTTGATGCCAAGCTTTTGTGTTCCTCATGGAAGCAAGGAGCCATTGTGACACTGCAGGGGCTCATGGGATCAAGGAGACAATTGTGACACTACAGAACCTCCTAGAAACAAGGCTCCATGGTGACACCGTGGGGAATCATGGAACCACATGGAAATGTGTTCCTCATGAGACACAGCAGGGCCTTGTTGGAACCAAAGACACCTCTGCAAAAAGCAGGGTAGCTCACAGAACCAAGGAGTCCACTGTTACAATAGAAAACCTATGGAAGCAAGGAGCCATGGTGACACAGCGGGGCCTCATGGAAGCCACGGAGCCATTGTGACACAGTGAGGCCTCATGGAATCAAGGAGACCATGGTGACACAGGTGATGCACATGAAGCCAAGGAGCCATTGTGACCCAGTGGGGCCTCATGGAATCAAGGAGACCATGGTGACACAGGTGATGCACATGAAGCCAAGGAGCCATTGTGACCCAGTGGGGCCTCATGGAATCAAGGAGACCATGGTGACACAGGTGATGCACATGAAGCCAAGGAGCCATTGTGACACAGCGGGGCTTCTTCCCTTCAGCTCTGCAGCTGGCTGTCCCACACCGAGGCACCATGTGCCAAGTGCTCTCCTCAGGGCTCTGCCTGCACACAGGCCCAGAGAAGTTTTCCTGTTTGTAAGGAAAGAATGAAAAAGCCTTAGCAGGTTCCCTAGACAACCAAACCCACATGCTCAGTCCAGGCTGCCTGCAATGATGTCCCCTTTCTACAAGGGACACTGTGAGCAGGAATGATCTCTGGGAGCAGAATTCTCGCAGTCTTTCCACTGAATTCTCTGTCCCTGTCCTTTGCCTGGCTCTCTGTTGCAGATGGAAGCTGCTGGTGCCATTCTCAGCTTGAAGCCCTCGTTTGATGCAAGCAGATGCTCCCAGGTGTGTTCAGCAGCTGTTGCTCAGTGTTGATGCCAAGCTTTTGTGTTCCTCATGGAAGCAAGGAGCCATTGTGAACCTGCAGGGGCTCATGGCATCAAGGAGACAATTGTGACACTACAGAACCTCCTAGAAGTATGACTCCATGATGACACCGTGGGGAATCATGGAACCACATGGAAATGTGTTCCTCATGAGACGCAGCAGGGCCTTGTTGGAACCAAAGACACCTCTGCAAAAAGCAGGGTAGCTCACAGAACCAAGGAGTCCATTGTTACAATAGAAAACTTATGGAAGCAAGGGGCCATTGTGACACAGTGGGGCCACATGGAAGCCAAGGAGCCATTGTGACCCAGTGGGGCCTCATGGAATCAAGGAGACCATGGTGACACAGGTGATGCACATGAAGCCAAGGAGCCATTGTGACCCAGTGGGGCCTCATGGAATCAAGGAGACCATGGTGACACAGGTGATGCACATGAAGCCAAGGAGCCATTGTGACACAGCGGGGCTTCTTCCCTTCAGCTCTGCAGCTGGCTGTCCCACACCGAGGCACCATGTGCCAAGTGCTCTCCTCAGGGCTCTGCCTGCACACAGGCCCAGAGAAGTTTTCCTGTTTGTAAGGAAAGAATGAAAAAGCCTGAGCAGGTTTCCTCAACAACAAACCCCACATGCTGAGTCCAGGCTGCCTGCAATGATGTCCCCTTTCTACAAGGGACACTGTGAGCAGGAATGATCTCTGGGAGCAGAATTTTCGCAGTCTTTCCACGGAATTCTCTGTCCCTGTCCTTTGCCTGGCTCTCTGTTGCAGATGGAAGCTGCTGCTGCCTTTCTCACCTGAGAGGCCTCGTTTGATGCAAGCAGATGCTCCCAGGTGTGTTCAGCAGCTGTTGCTCAGTGTTGATGCAAAGCTTTTGTGTTCCTCATGGAAGCAAGGAGCCATTGTGACACTGCAGGGGCTCATGGGATCAAGGAGACAATTGTGACAGTACAGAACATCCTAGAAACAAGGTTCCACGGTGACACCGTGGGGAATCATGGAACCACATGGAAATGTGTTCCTCATGAGACGCAGCAGGGCCTTGTTGGAACCAAAGACACCTCTGCAAAAAGCAGAGTAGCTCACAGAACCAAGGAGTCCATTGTTACAATAGAAACCCTATGGAAGCAAGGAGACCATGGTGACACAGTGGGGCCACATGGAAGCCAAGGAGCCATTGTGACCCAGTGGGGCCTCATGGAATCAAGGAGACCATGGTGACACAGGTGATGCACATGAAGCCAAGGAGCCATTGTGACCCAGTGGGGCCTCATGCAATCAAGGAGACCATGGTGACACAGGTGATGCACATGAAGCCAAGGAGCCATTGTGACACAGCGGGGCCTCATGGAATCAAGGAGACCATGGTGACACAGGTGATTCACATGAAGCAAAGGAGCCATTGTGACACAGTGGGGGCTCATGGAATCAGGGAGACCATTGTGACACAGGTGATTCACATGAAGCCAAGGAGCCATTGTGACACAGTGGGGCCTCATGGAATCAAGGAGACCATTGTGACACAGGTGATGCACATGAAGCCAAGGAGCCATTGTGACACAGTGGGGCCTCATGGAATCAAGGAGACCATTGTGACCCAGTGGGGCCTCATGGAATCAAGGAGACCATGGTGACACAGGTGATGCACATGTAGTCAAGGAGCCATTGTGACCCAGTGGGGCCTCATGGAATCAAGGAGACCATGGTGACACAGGTGATGCACATGAAGCCAAGGAGCCATTGTGACACAGCGGGGCTTCTTCCCTTCAGCTCTGCAGCTGGCTGTCCCAGCCCACAGCACATTGTGCCAACTGCTCTCCTCAGGGCTCTGCCTGCACACAGGCCCAGAGAAGTTTTCCTGTTTGTAAGGAAAGAATGAAAAAGCCTGAGCAGGTTCCCTAGACAACCAAACCCACATGCTCAGTCCAGGCTGCCTGCAATGATGTCCCCTTTCTACAAGGGACACTGTGAGCAGGAATGATGTCTGGGAGCAGAATTCTCGCAGTCTTTCCACGGAATTCTCTGTTCCTGTCCTTTGCCTGGCTCTCTGTTGCAGATGGAAGCTGCTGGTGCCATTCTCTGCTTGAAGCCCTCTTTTGATGCAAGCAGATGCTCCCAGGTGTGTTCAGCAGCTGTTGCTCAGTGCTGATGCAAAGCTTTTGTGTTCCTCATGGAAGCAAGGAGCCATTGTGACACTGCAGGGGCTCATGGCATCAAGGAGACAATTGTGACACTACAGAACCTCCTAGAAACAAGGCTCCATGGTGACACCGTGGGGAATCATGGAACCACATGGAAATGTGTTCCTCATGAGACACAGCAGGGCCTTGTTGGAACCAAAGACACCTCTGCAAAAAGCAGGGTAGCTCACAGAACCAAGGAGTCCATTGTTACAATAGAAAACCTATGGAAGCAAGGAGACCATTGTGACACAGTGAGGCCACATGGAAGCCACGGAGCCATTGTGACCCAGTGGGGCCTCATGGAATCAAGGAGACCATGGTGACACAGGTGATGCACATGAAGCTAAGGAGCCATTGTGACCCAGTGGGGCCTCATGGAATCAAGGAGACCATGGTGACACAGGTGATGCACATGAAGCCAAGGAGCCATTGTGACCCAGTGGGGCCTCATGGAATCAAGGAGACCATGGTGACACAGGTGATGCACATGAAGCCAAGGAGCCATTGTGACACAGCGGGGCCTCATGGAATCAAGGAGACCATGGTGACACAGGTGATGCACATGAAGCCAAGGAGCCATTGTGACACAGTGGGGTCTCATGGAATCAAGGAGACCATGGTGACACAGGTGATGCACATGAAGCCAAGGAGCCATTGTGACACAGCGGGGCCTCATGGAATCAAGGAGACCATGGTGACACAGGTGATTCACATGAAGCCAAGGAGCCATTGTGACACAGTGGGGGCTCATGGAATCAAGGAGACCATTGTGACACAGGTGATGCACATGAAGCCAAGGAGCCATTGTGACACAGTGGGGGCTCATGGAATCAAGGAGACCATGGTGACACAGGTGATGCACATGAAGCCAAGGAGCCATTGTTACACAGCGGGGCCTCATGGGATCAAGGAGACCATGGTGACACAGGTGATGCACATGAAGTCAAAGAGCCATTGTGACCCAGTGGGGCCTCATGGAATCAAGGAGACCATGGTGACACAGGTGATGCACATGAAGCCAAGGAGCCATTGTGACACAGCGGGGCTTCTTCCCTTCAGCTCTGCAGCTGGCTGACCCAGCCCACAGCACATTGTGCCAACTGCTCTCCTCAGGGCTCTGCCTGCACACAGGCCCAGAGAAGTTTTCCTGTTTGTAAGGAAAGAATGAAAAAGCCTGAGCAGGTTCCCTAGACAACCAAACCCACATGCTCAGTCCAGGCTGCCTGCAATGATGTCCCCTTTCTACAAGGGACACTGTGAGCAGGAATGATCTCTGGGAGCAGAATTCTCGCAGTCTTTCCACTGAATTCTCTGTCCCTGTCCTTTGCCTGGCTCTCTGTTGCAGATGGAAGCTGCTGGTGCCATTCTCTGCTTGAAGCCCTCGTTTGATGCAAGCAGATGCTCCCAGGTGTGTTCAGCAGCTGTTGCTCAGTGTTGATGCAAAGCTTTTGTGTTCCTCATGGAAGCAAGGAGCCATTGTGACACTGCAGGGGCTCATGGCATCAAGGAGACAATTGTGACAGTACAGAACCTCCTAGAAATAAGACTCCATGATGACACCGTGGGGAATCATGGAACCACATGGAAATGTGTTCCTCATGAGACACAGCAGGGCCTTGTTGGAACCAAAGACACCTCTGCAAAAAGCAGGGTAGCTCACAGAACCAAGGAGTCCATTGTTACAATAGAAAACCTATGGAAGCAAGGAGACCATGGTGACACAGTGAGGCCACATGAAAGCCACGGAGCCATTGTGACCCAGTGGGGCCTCATGGAATCAAGGAGACCATGGTGACACAGGTGATGCACATGAAGCCAAGGAGCCATTGTGACCCAGTGGGGCCTCATGGAATCAAGGAGACCATGGTGACACAGGTGATGCACATGAAGCCAAGGAGCCATTGTGACCCAGTGGGGCCTCATGGAATCAAGGAGACCATGGTGACACAGGTGATGCACATGAAGCCAAGGAGGCATTGTGACCCAGTGGGGCCTCATGGAATCAAGGAGACCATGGTGACACAGGTGATGCACATGAAGCCAAGGAGCCATTGTGACACAGTGGGGCCTCATGGAATCAAGGAGACCATTGTGACACAGGTGATGCACATGAAGCCAAGGAGCCATTGTTACACAACGGGGCCTCATGGGATCAAGGAGACCATGGTGACACAGGTGATGCACATGAAGTCAAAGAGCCATTGTGACACAGTGGGGCCTCATGGAATCAAGGAGACCATGGTGACACAGGTGATGCACATGAAGCCAAGGAGCCATTGTGACACCGCGGGGCTTCTTCCCTTCAGCTCTGCAGCTGGCTGTCCCAGCCCACGGCACCATGTGCCAAGTGCTCTCCTCAGGGCTCTGCCTGCACACAGGCCCAGAGAAGTTTTCCTGTTTGTAAGGAAAGAATGAAAAAGCCTGAGCAGGTTCCCTAGACAACCAAACCCACATGCTCAGTCCAGGCTGCCTGCAATGATGTCCCCTTTCCACAAGGGACACTGTGAGCAGGAATGATCTCTGGGAGCAGAATTCTCGCAGTCTTTCCACTGAATTCTCTGTTCCTGTCCTTTGCCTGGCTCTCTGTTGCAGATGGAAGCTGCTGGTGCCTTTCTCAGCTTGAAGCCCTCGTTTGATGCAAGCAGATGCTCCCAGGTGTGTTCAGCAGCTGTTGCTCAGTGTTGATGCAAAGCTTTTATGTTCCTCATGGAAGCAAGGAGCCATTGTGACACTGCAGGGGCTCATGGCATCAAGGAGACAATTGTGACAGTACAGAACCTCCTAGAAATAAGACTCCATGATGACACCGTGGGGAATCATGGAACCACATGGAAATGTGTTCCTCATGAGACACAGCAGGGCCTTGTTGGAACCAAAGACACCTCTGCAAAAAGCAGGGTAGCTCACAGAACCAAGGAGTCCATTGTTACAATAGAAAACCTATGGAAGCAAGGAGACCATTGTGACACAGTGGGGCCACATGAAAGCCACGGAGCCATTGTGACCCAGTGGGGCCTCATGGAATCAAGGAGACCATGGTGACACAGGTGATGCACATGAAGCCAAGGAGCCATTGTGACCCAGTGGGGCCTCATGGAATCAAGGAGACCATGGTGACACAGGTGATGCACATGTAGTCAAGGAGCCATTGTGACCCAGTGGGGCCTCATGGAATCAAAGAGACCATGGTGACACAGGTGATGCACATGAAGCCAAGGAGCCATTGTGACACAGCGGGGCTTCTTCCCTTCAGCTCTGCAGCTGGCTGTCCCAGCCCACAGCACCATGTGCCAAGTGCTCTCCTCAGGGCTCTGCCTGCACACAGGCCCAGAGAAGTTTTCCTGTTTGTAAGGAAAGAATGAAAAAGCCTGAGCAGGTTCCCTAGACAACCAAACCCACATGCTCAGTCCAGGCTGCCTGCAATGATGTCCCCTTTCTACAAGGGACACTGTGAGCAGGAATGATGTCTGGGAGCAGAATTCTCGCAGTCTTTCCACGGAATTCTCTGTTCCTGTCCTTTGCCTGGCTCTCTGTTGCAGATGGAAGCTGCTGGTGCCATTCTCAGCTTGAAGCCCTCGTTTGATGCAAGCAGATGCTCCCAGGTGTGTTCAGCAGCTGTTGCTCAGTGTTGATGCAAAGCTTTTGTGTTCCTCATGGAAGCAAGGAGCCATTGTGACACTGCAGGGGCTCATGGCATCAAGGAGACAATTGTGACAGTACAGAACCTCCTAGAAACAAGGCTCCATGGTGCCACCGTGGAGAATCATGGAACCACATGGAAATGTGTTCCTCATGAGACACAGCAGGGCCTTGTTGGAACCAAAGACACCTCTGCAAAAAGCAGGGTAGCTCACAGAACCAAGGAGTCCATTGTTACAATAGAAAACCTATGGAAGCAAGGAGACCATTGTGACACAGTGGGGCCTCATGGAAGCCAAGGAGCCATTGTGACCCAGTGGGGCCTCATGGAATCAAGGAGACCATTGTGAGGCAGGTGATGCACATGAAGCCAAGGAGCCATTGTGACCCAGTGGGGCCTCATGGAATCAAGGAGACCATGGTGACACAGGTGATGCACATGAAGCCAAGGAGCCATTGTGACCCAGTGGGGCCTCATGGAATCAAGGAGACCATGGTGACACAGGTGATGCACATGAAGCCAAGGAGCCATTGTGACACAGTGGGGCCTCATGGAATCAAGGAGACCATTGTGACACAGGTGATGCACATGAAGCCAAGGAGCCATTGTGACACAGTGGGGGCTCGTGGAATCAAGGAGACCATTGTGACACAGGTGATGCACATGAAGCCAAGGAGCCATTGTTACACAGCGGGGCCTCATGGGATCAAGGAGACCATGGTGACACAGGTGATGCACATGAAGTCAAAGAGCCATTGTGACACAGTGGGGTCTCATGGAATCAAGGAGACCATGGTGACACAGGTGATGCACATGAAGCCAAGGAGCCATTGTGACACCGCGGGGCTTCTTCCCTTCAGCTCTGCAGCTGGCTGTCACAGCCCACAGCACCATGTGCCAAGTGCTCTCCTCAGGGCTCTGCCTGCACACAGGCCCAGAGAAGTTTTCCTGTTTGTAAGGAAAGAATGAAAAAGCCTGAGCAGGTTCCCTAGACAACCAAACCCACATGCTCAGTCCAGGCTGCCTGCAATGATGTCCCCTTTCCACAAGGGACACTGTGAGCAGGAATGATCTCTGGGAGCAGAATTCTCGCAGTCTTTCCACTGAATTCTCTCTCCCTGTCCTTTGCCTGGCTCTCTGTTGCAGATGGAAGCTGCTGGTGCCTTTCTCAGCTTGAAGCCCTCGTTTGATGCAAGCAGATGCTCCCAGGTGTGTTCCGCAGCTGTTGCTCAGTGTTGATGCAAAGCTTTTGTGTTCCTCATGGAAGCAAGGAGCCATTGTGACACTGCAGGGGCTCATGGGATCAAGGAGACAATTGTGACAGTACAGAACATCCTAGAAACAAGGTTCCACGGTGACACCGTGGGGAATCATGGAACCACATGGAAATGTGTTCCTCATGAGACGCAGCAGGGCCTTGTTGGAACCAAAGACACCTCTGCAAAAAGCAGGGTAGCTCACAGAACCAAGGAGTCCATTGTTACAATAGAAAACCTATGGAAGCAAGGAGACCATGGTGACACAGTGGGGCCACATGGAAGCCAAGGAGCCATTGTGACCCAGTGGGGCCTCATGGAATCAAGGAGACCATGGTGACACAGGTGATGCACATGAAGCCAAGGAGCCATTGTGACCCAGTGGGGCCTCATGCAATCAAGGAGACCATGGTGACACAGGTGATGCACATGAAGCCAAGGAGCCATTGTGACACAGCGGGGCCTCATGGAATCAAGGAGACCATGGTGACACAGGTGATTCACATGAAGCAAAGGAGCCATTGTGACACAGTGGGGGCTCATGGAATCAGGGAGACCATTGTGACACAGGTGATTCACATGAAGCCAAGGAGCCATTGTGACACAGTGGGGCCTCATGGAATCAAGGAGACCATGGTGACACAGGTGATGCACATGAAGCCAAGGAGCCATTGTGACACAGTGGGGCCTCATGGAATCAAGGAGACCATTGTGACCCAGTGGGGCCTCATGGAATCAAGGAGACCATGGTGACACAGGTGATGCACATGTAGTCAAGGAGCCATTGTGACCCAGTGGGGCCTCATGGAATCAAGGAGACCATGGTGACACAGGTGATGCACATGAAGCCAAGGAGCCATTGTGACACAGCGGGGCTTCTTCCCTTCAGCTCTGCAGCTGGCTGTCCCAGCCCACAGCACATTGTGCCAACTGCTCTCCTCAGGGCTCTGCCTGCGCACAGGCCCAGAGAAGTTTTCCTGTTTGTAAGGAAAGAATGAAAAAGCCTGAGCAGGTTCCCTAGACAACCAAACCCACATGCTCAGTCCAGGCTGCCTGCAATGATGTCCCCTTTCTACAAGGGACACTGTGAGCAGGAATGATGTCTGGGAGCAGAATTCTCGCAGTCTTTCCACGGAATTCTCTGTTCCTGTCCTTTGCCTGGCTCTCTGTTGCAGATGGAAGCTGCTGGTGCCATTCTCTGCTTGAAGCCCTCTTTTGATGCAAGCAGATGCTCCCAGGTGTGTTCAGCAGCTGTTGCTCAGTGCTGATGCAAAGCTTTTGTGTTCCTCATGGAAGCAAGGAGCCATTGTGACACTGCAGGGGCTCATGGCATCAAGGAGACAATTGTGACACTACAGAACCTCCTAGAAACAAGGCTCCATGGTGACACCGTGGGGAATCATGGAACCACATGGAAATGTGTTCCTCATGAGACACAGCAGGGCCTTGTTGGAACCAAAGACACCTCTGCAAAAAGCAGGGTAGCTCACAGAACCAAGGAGTCCATTGTTACAATAGAAAACCTATGGAAGCAAGGAGACCATTGTGACACAGTGAGGCCACATGGAAGCCACGGAGCCATTGTGACCCAGTGGGGCCTCATGGAATCAAGGAGACCATGGTGACACAGGTGATGCACATGAAGCCAAGGAGCCATTGTGACCCAGTGGGGCCTCATGGAATCAAGGAGACCATGGTGACACAGGTGATGCACATGAAGCCAAGGAGCCATTGTGACACAGTGGGGCCTCATGGAATCAAGGAGACCATGGTGACACAGGTGATGCACATGAAGCCAAGGAGCCATTGTGACACAGCGGGGCCTCATGGAATCAAGGAGACCATGGTGACACAGGTGATGCACATGAAGCCAAGGAGCCATTGTGACACAGTGGGGTCTCATGGAATCAAGGAGACCATGGTGACACAGGTGATGCACATGAAGCCAAGGAGCCATTGTGACACAGTGGGGCCTCATGGAATCAAGGAGACCATGGTGACACAGGTGATTCACATGAAGCCAAGGAGCCATTGTGACACAGTGGGGGCTCATGGAATCAAGGAGACCATTGTGACACAGGTGATGCACATGAAGCCAAGGAGCCATTGTGACACAGTGGGGGCTCATGGAATCAAGGAGACCATGGTGACACAGGTGATGCACATGAAGCCAAGGAGCCATTGTTACACAGCGGGGCCTCATGGGATCAAGGAGACCATGGTGACACAGGTGATGCACATGAAGTCAAAGAGCCATTGTGACCCAGTGGGGCCTCATGGAATCAAGGAGACCATGGTGACACAGGTGATGCACATGAAGCCAAGGAGCCATTGTGACACAGCGGGGCTTCTTCCCTTCAGCTCTGCAGCTGGCTGTCCCAGCCCACAGCACATTGTGCCAACTGCTCTCCTCAGGGCTCTGCCTGCACACAGGCCCAGAGAAGTTTTCCTGTTTGTAAGGAAAGAATGAAAAAGCCTGAGCAGGTTCCCTAGACAACCAAACCCACATGCTCAGTCCAGGCTGCCTGCAATGATGTCCCCTTTCTACAAGGGACACTGTGAGCAGGAATGATCTCTGGGAGCAGAATTCTCGCAGTCTTTCCACTGAATTCTCTGTCCCTGTCCTTTGCCTGGCTCTCTGTTGCAGATGGAAGCTGCTGGTGCCATTCTCTGCTTGAAGCCCTCGTTTGATGCAAGCAGATGCTCCCAGGTGTGTTCAGCAGCTGTTGCTCAGTGTTGATGCAAAGCTTTTGTGTTCCTCATGGAAGCAAGGAGCCATTGTGACACTGCAGGGGCTCATGGCATCAAGGAGACAATTGTGACAGTACAGAACCTCCTAGAAATAAGACTCCATGATGACACCGTGGGGAATCATGGAACCACATGGAAATGTGTTCCTCATGAGACACAGCAGGGCCTTGTTGGAACCAAAGACACCTCTGCAAAAAGCAGGGTAGCTCACAGAACCAAGGAGTCCATTGTTACAATAGAAAACCTATGGAAGCAAGGAGACCATGGTGACACAGTGAGGCCACATGAAAGCCACGGAGCCATTGTGACCCAGTGGGGCCTCATGGAATCAAGGAGACCATGGTGACACAGGTGATGCACATGAAGCCAAGGAGCCATTGTGACCCAGTGGGGCCTCATGGAATCAAGGAGACCATGGTGACACAGGTGATGCACATGAAGCCAAGGAGCCATTGTGACCCAGTGGGGCCTCATGGAATCAAGGAGACCATGGTGACACAGGTGATGCACATGAAGCCAAGGAGCCATTGTGACCCAGTGGGGCCTCATGGAATCAAGGAGACCATGGTGACACAGGTGATGCACATGAAGCCAAGGAGCCATTGTGACACAGTGGGGCCTCATGGAATCAAGGAGACCATTGTGACACAGGTGATTCACATGAAGCCAAGGAGCCATTGTGACACAGTGGGGGCTCGTGGAATCAAGGAGACCATTGTGACACAGGTGATGCACATGAAGCCAAGGAGCCATTGTTACACAGCGGGGCCTCATGGGATCAAGGAGACCATGGTGACACAGGTGATGCACATGAAGTCAAAGAGCCATTGTGACCCAGTGGGGCCTCATGGAATCAAGGAGACCATGGTGACACAGGTGATGCACATGAAGCCAAGGAGCCATTGTGACACCGCGGGGCTTCTTCCCTTCAGCTCTGCAGCTGGCTGTCCCAGCCCACGGCACCATGTGCCAAGTGCTCTCCTCAGGGCTCTGCCTGCACACAGGCCCAGAGAAGTTTTCCTGTTTGTAAGGAAAGAATGAAAAAGCCTGAGCAGGTTCCCTAGACAACCAAACCCACATGCTCAGTCCAGGCTGCCTGCAATGATGTCCCCTTTCCACAAGGGACACTGTGAGCAGGAATGATGTCTGGGAGCAGAATTCTCGCAGTCTTTCCACTGAATTCTCTCTCCCTGTCCTTTGCCTGGCTCTCTGTTGCAGATGGAAGCTGCTGGTGCCTTTCTCAGCTTGAAGCCCTCGTTTGATGCAAGCAGATGCTCCCAGGTGTGTTCAGCAGCTGTTGCTCAGTGTTGATGCAAAGCTTTTATGTTCCTCATGGAAGCAAGGAGCCATTGTGACACTGCAGGGGCTCATGGCATCAAGGAGACAATTGTGACAGTACAGAACCTCCTAGAAATAAGACTCCATGATGACACCGTGGGGAATCATGGAACCACATGGAAATGTGTTCCTCATGAGACACAGCAGGGCCTTGTTGGAACCAAAGACACCTCTGCAAAAAGCAGGGTAGCTCACAGAACCAAGGAGTCCATTGTTACAATAGAAAACCTATGGAAGCAAGGAGACCATTGTGACACAGTGGGGCCACATGAAAGCCACGGAGCCATTGTGACCCAGTGGGGCCTCATGGAATCAAGGAGACCATGGTGACACAGGTGATGCACATGTAGTCAAGGAGCCATTGTGACCCAGTGGGGCCTCATGGAATCAAAGAGACCATGGTGACACAGGTGATGCACATGAAGCCAAGGAGCCATTGTGACACCGCGGGGCTTCTTCCCTTCAGCTCTGCAGCTGGCTGTCCCAGCCCACAGCACCATGTGCCAAGTGCTCTCCTCAGGGCTCTGCCTGCACACAGGCCCAGAGAAGTTTTCCTGTTTGTAAGGAAAGAATGAAAAAGCCTGAGCAGGTTCCCTAGACAACCAAACCCACATGCTCAGTCCAGGCTGCCTGCAATGATGTCCCCTTTCTACAAGGGACACTGTGAGCAGGAATGATGTCTGGGAGCAGAATTCTCGCAGTCTTTCCACGGAATTCTCTGTTCCTGTCCTTTGCCTGGCTCTCTGTTGCAGATGGAAGCTGCTGGTGCCATTCTCAGCTTGAAGCCCTCGTTTGATGCAAGCAGATGCTCCCAGGTGTGTTCAGCAGCTGTTGCTCAGTGTTGATGCAAAGCTTTTGTGTTCCTCATGGAAGCAAGGAGCCATTGTGACACTGCAGGGGCTCATGGCATCAAGGAGACAATTGTGACAGTACAGAACCTCCTAGAAACAAGGCTCCATGGTGCCACCGTGGCGAATCATGGAACCACATGGAAATGTGTTCCTCATGAGACACAGCAGGGCCTTGTTGGAACCAAAGACACCTCTGCAAAAAGCAGGGTAGCTCACAGAACCAAGGAGTCCATTGTTACAATAGAAAACCTATGGAAGCAAGGAGACCATTGTGACACAGTGGGGCCTCATGGAAGCCAAGGAGCCATTGTGACCCAGTGGGGCCTCATGGAATCAAGGAGACCATTGTGAGGCAGGTGATGCACATGAAGCCAAGGAGCCATTGTGACCCAGTGGGGCCTCATGGAATCAAGGAGACCATGGTGACACAGGTGATGCACATGAAGCCAAGGAGCCATTGTGACCCAGTGGGGCCTCATGGAATCAAGGAGACCATGGTGACACAGGTGATGCACATGAAGCCAAGGAGCCATTGTGACCCAGTGGGGCCTCATGGAATCAAGGAGACCATGGTGACACAGGTGATGCACATGAAGCCAAGGAGCCATTGTGACCCAGTGGGGCCTCATGGAATCAAGGAGACCATTGTGACACAGGTGATGCACATGAAGCCAAGGAGCCATTGTGACACAGTGGGGGCTCGTGGAATCAAGGAGACCATGGTGACACAGGTGATGCACATGAAGCCAAGGAGCCATTGTTACACAGCGGGGCCTCATGGGATCAAGGAGACCATGGTGACACAGGTGATGCACATGAAGTCAAAGAGCCATTGTGACACAGTGGGGTCTCATGGAATCAAGGAGACCATGGTGACACAGGTGATGCACATGAAGCCAAGGAGCCATTGTGACACCTCGGGGCTTCTTCCCTTCAGCTCTGCAGCTGGCTGTCCCAGCCCACGGCACCATGTGCCAAGTGCTCTCCTCAGGGCTCTGCCTGCACACAGGCCCAGAGAAGTTTTCCTGTTTGTAAGGAAAGAATGAAAAAGCCTGAGCAGGTTCCCTAGACAACCAAACCCACATGCTCAGTCCAGGCTGCCTGCAATGATGTCCCCTTTCTACAAGGGACACTGTGAGCAGGAATGATCTCTGGGAGCAGAATTCTCGCAGTCTTTCCACTGAATTCTCTCTCCCTGTCCTTTGCCTGGCTCTCTGTTGCAGATGGAAGCTGCTGGTGCCTTTCTCAGCTTGAAGCCCTCGTTTGATGCAAGCAGATGCTCCCAGGTGTGTTCCGCAGCTGTTGCTCAGTGTTGATGCAAAGCTTTTGTGTTCCTCATGGAAGCAAGGAGCCATTGTGACACTGCAGGGGCTCATGGCATCAAGGAGACAATTGTGACAGTACAGAACCTCCTAGAAATAAGACTCCATGATGACACCGTGGGGAATCATGGAACCACATGGAAATGTGTTCCTCATGAGACACAGCAGGGCCTTGTTGGAACCAAAGACACCTCTGCAAAAAGCAGGGTAGCTCACAGAACCAAGGAGTCCATTGTTACAATAGAAAACCTATGGAAGCAAGGAGACCATTGTGACACAGTGGGGCCACATGAAAGCCACGGAGCCATTGTGACCCAGTGGGGCCTCATGGAATCAAGGAGACCATGGTGACACAGGTGATGCACATGAAGCCAAGGAGCCATTGTGACCCAGTGGGGCCTCATGGAATCAAGGAGACCATGGTGACACAGGTGATGCACATGTAGTCAAGGAGCCATTGTGACCCAGTGGGGCCTCATGGAATCAAAGAGACCAT
Source organism: Corvus hawaiiensis (assembly GCF_020740725.1). Taxonomy (NCBI): domain Eukaryota; kingdom Metazoa; phylum Chordata; class Aves; order Passeriformes; family Corvidae; genus Corvus; species Corvus hawaiiensis. The sequence goes on from NC_063224.1 coordinate 22,459,431, forward strand.
GGTGACACAGGTGATGCACATGAAGCCAAGGAGCCATTGTGACACAGCGGGGCTTCTTCCCTTCAGCTCTGCAGCTGGCTGTCCCAGCCCACAGCACCATGTGCCAAGTGCTCTCCTCAGGGCTCTGCCTGCACACAGGCCCAGAGAAGTTTTCCTGTTTGTAAGGAAAGAATGAAAAAGCCTGAGCAGGTTCCCTAGACAACCAAACCCACATGCTCAGTCCAGGCTGCCTGCAATGATGTCCCCTTTCTACAAGGGACACTGTGAGCAGGAATGATGTCTGGGAGCAGAATTCTCGCAGTCTTTCCACGGAATTCTCTGTTCCTGTCCTTTGCCTGGCTCTCTGTTGCAGATGGAAGCTGCTGGTGCCATTCTCAGCTTGAAGCCCTCTTTTGATGCAAGCAGATGCTCCCAGGTGTGTTCAGCAGCTGTTGCTCAGTGTTGATGCAAAGCTTTTGTGTTCCTCATGGAAGCAAGGAGCCATTGTGACACTGCAGGGGCTCATGGCATCAAGGAGACAATTGTGACAGTACAGAACCTCCTAGAAACAAGGCTCCATGGTGCCACCGTGGCGAATCATGGAACCACATGGAAATGTGTTCCTCATGAGACACAGCAGGGCCTTGTTGGAACCAAAGACACCTCTGCAAAAAGCAGGGTAGCTCACAGAACCAAGGAGTCCATTGTTACAATAGAAAACCGATGGAAGCAAGGAGACCATTGTGACACAGTGGGGCCTCATGGAAGCCAAGGAGCCCTTGTGACCCAGTGGGGCCTCATGGAATCAAGGAGACCATTGTGAGGCAGGTGATGCACATGAAGCCAAGGAGCCATTGTGACCCAGTGGGGCCTCATGGAATCAAGGAGACCATGGTGACACAGGTGATGCACATGAAGCCAAGGAGCCATTGTGACCCAGTGGGGCCTCATGGAATCAAGGAGACCATGGTGACACAGGTGATGCACATGAAGCCAAGGAGCCATTGTGACCCAGTGGGGCCTCATGGAATCAAGGAGACCATGGTGACACACGTGATGCACATGAAGACAAGGAGCCATTGTGACCCAGTGGGGCCTCATGGAATCAAGGAGACCATGGTGACACAGGTGATGCACATGTAGTCAAGGAGCCATTGTGACCCAGTGGGGCCTCATGGAATCAAGGAGACCATGGTGACACAGGTGATGCACATGAAGCCAAGGAGCCATTGTGACACAGCGGGGCTTCTTCCCTTCAGCTCTGCAGCTGGCTGTCCCAGACCGAGGCACCATGTGCCAAGTGCTCTCCTCAGGGCTCTGCCTGCACACAGGCCCAGAGAAGTTTTCCTGTTTGTAAGGAAAGAATGAAAAAGCCTGAGCAGGTTCCCTAGACAACCAAACCCACATGCTCAGTCCAGGCTGCCTGCAATGATGTCCCCTTTCTACAAGGGACACTGTGAGCAGGAATGATGTCTGGGAGCAGAATTCTCGCAGTCTTTCCACGGAATTCTCTGTTCCTATCCTTTGCCTGGCTCTCTGTTGCAGATGGAAGCTGCTGGTGCCATTCTCTGCTTGAAGCCCTCGTTTGATGCAAGCAGATGCTCCCAGGTGTGTTCAGCAGCTGTTGCTCAGTGTTGATGCAAAGCTTTTGTGTTCCTCATGGAAGCAAGGAGCCATTGTGACACTGCAGGGGCTCATGGCATCAAGGAGACAATTGTGACACTACAGAACCTCCTAGAAGTATGACTCCATGATGACACCGTGGGGAATCATGGAACCACATGGAAATGTGTTCCTCATGAGACGCAGCAGGGCCTTGTTGGAACCAAAGACACCTCTGCAAAAAGCAGGGTAGCTCACAGAACCAAGGAGTCCATTGTTACAATAGAAAACCTATGGAAGCAAGGAGACCATTGTGACACAGTGGGGCCACATGGAAGCCAAGGAGCCATTGTGACCCAGTGGGGCCTCATGGAATCAAGGAGACCATGGTGACACAGGTGATGCACATGAAGCCAAGGAGCCATTGTGACCCAGTGGGGCCTCATGGAATCAAGGAGACCATGGTGACACAGGTGATGCACATGAAGCCAAGGAGCCATTGTGACACAGCGGGGCTTCTTCCCTTCAGCTCTGCAGCTGGCTGTCCCAGGCCACAGCACCATGTGCCAAGTGCTCTCCTCAGGGCTCTGCCTGCACACAGGCCCAGAGAAGTTTTCCTGTTTGTAAGGAAAGAATGAAAAAGCCTGAGCAGGTTTCCTAAACATCAAACCCCACATGCTGAGTCCAGGCTGCCTGCAATGATGTCCCCTTTCTACAAGGGACACTGTGAGCAGGAATGATCTCTGGGAGCAGAATTTTCGCAGTCTTTCCACGGAATTCTCTGTCCCTGTCCTTTGCCTGGCTCTCTGTTGCAGATGGAAGCTGCTGCTGCCTTTCTCAGCTTGAAGCCCTCTTTTGATGCAAGCAGATGCTCCCAGGTGTGTTCAGCAGCTGTTGCTCAGTGTTGATGCAAAGCTTTTGTGTTCCTCATGGAAGCAAGGAGCCATTGTGACACTGCAGGGGCTCATGGGATCAAGGAGACAATTGTGACAGTACAGAACCTCCTAGAAACAAGGTTCCACGGTGACACCGTGGGGAATCATGGAACCACATGGAAATGTGTTCCTGATGAGACACAGCCGGGCCTTGTTGGAACCAAAGACACCTCTGCAAAAAGCAGGGTAGCTCACAGAACCAAGGAGTCCATTGTTACAATAGAAAACCTATGGAAGCAAGGAGACCATGGTGACAGAGTGAGGCCACATGGAAGCCAAGGAGCCATTGTGACCCAGTGGGGCCTCATGGAATCAAGGAGACCATGGTGACACAGGTGATGCACATGAAGCCAAGGAGCCATTGTGACACAGTGGGGCCTCATGGAATCAAGGAGACCATTGTGACACAGGTGATGCACATGAAGCCAAGGAGCCATTGTGACCCAGTGGGGCCTCATGGAATCAAGGAGACCATGGTGACACAGGTGATGCACATGAAGCCAAGGAGCCATTGTGACACAGCGGGGCCTCATGGAATCAAGGAGACCATGGTGACACAGGTGATGCACATGAAGCCAAGGAGCCATTGTGACCCAGTGGGGCCTCATGGAATCAAGGAGACCATGGTGACACAGGTGATGCACATGAAGCCAAGGAGCCATTGTGACACAGCGGGGCTTCTTCCCTTCAGCTCTGCAGCTGGCTGTCCCACACCGAGGCACCATGTGCCAAGTGCTCTCCTCAGGGCTCTGCCTGCACACAGGCCCAGAGAAGTTTTCCTGTTTGTAAGGAAAGAATGAAAAAGCCTGAGCAGGTTTCCTAAATATCAAACCCCACATGCTGAGTCCAGGCTGCCTGCAATGATGTCCCCTTTCTACAAGGGACACTGTGACAGGAATGATGTCTGGGAGCAGAATTCTCGCAGTCTTTCCACGGAATTCTCTGTCCCTGTCCTTTGCCTGGCTCTCTGTTGCAGATGGAAGCTGCTGCTGCCTTTCTCAGCTTGAAGCCCTCTTTTGATGCAAGCAGATGCTCCCAGGTGTGTTCAGCAGCTGTTGCTGTGTTGATGCAAAGCTTTTGTGTTCCTCATGGAAGCAAGGAGCCATTGTGACACTGCAGGGGCTCATGGCATCAAGGAGACAATTGTGGCACTACAGAACATCCTAGAAACAAGGCTCCATGGTGACACCGTGGGGAATCATGGAACCACATGGAAATGTGTTCCTCATGCGACAAAACAGGGCCTTGTTGGAACCAAAGACACCTCTGCAAAAAGCAGGGTAGCTCACAGAACCAAGGAGTCCATTGTTACAATAGAAACCCTATGGAAGCAAGGAGACCATTGTGACACAGTGGGGCCACGTGGAAGCCAAGGAGCCATTGTGACCCAGTGGGGCCTCATGGAATCAAGGAGACCATGGTGACACAGGTGATGCACATGAAGCCAAGGAGCCATTGTGACCCAGTGGGGCCTCATGGAATCAAGGAGACCATGGTGACACAGGTGATGCACATGAAGCCAAGGAGCCATTGTGACACAGTGGGGCCTCATGGAATCAAGGAGACCATGGTGACACAGGTGATGCACATGAAGCCAAGGAGCCATTGTGACACAGTGGGGCCTCATGGAATCAAGGAGACCATGGTGACACAGGTGATGCACATGAAGCCAAGGAGCCATTGTGACCCAGTGGGGCCTCATGGAATCAAGGAGACCATGGTGACACAGGTGATGCACATGAAGCCAAGGAGCCATTGTGACCCAGCGGGGCTTCTTCCCTTCAGCTCTGCAGCTGGCTGTCCCACACCGAGGCACCATGTGCCAAGTGCTCTCCTCAGGGCTCTGCCTGCACATAGGCCCAGAGAAGTTTTCCTGTTTGTAAGGAAAGAATGGAAAAGCCTGAGCAGGTTTCCTAAACAACAAACCCCACATGCTGAGTCCAGGCTGCCTGCAATGATGTCCCCTTTCTACAAGGGACACTGTGAGCAGGAATGATCTCTGGGAGCAGAATTCTCGCAGTCTTTCCACGGAATTCTCTGTCCCTGTCCTTTGCCTGGCTCTCTGTTGCAGATGGAAGCTGCTGCTGCCATTCTCAGCTTGAAGCCCTCGTTTGATGCAAGCAGATGCTCCCAGGTGTGTTCAGCAGCTGTTGCTCAGTGTTGATGCCAAGCTTTTGTGTTCCTCATGGAAGCAAGGAGCCATTGTGACACTGCAGGGGCTCATGGCATCAAGGAGACAATTGTGACACTACAGAACCTCCTAGAAACAAGGCTCCATGGTGACACCGTGGGGAATCATGGAACCACATGGAAATGTGTTCCTCATGAGACACAGCAGGGCCTTGTTGGAACCAAAGACACCTCTGCAAAAAGCAGGGTAGCTCACAGAACCAAGGAGTCCATTGTTACAATAGAAAACCTATGGAAGCAAGGAGCCATGGTGACACAGCGGGGCCTCATGGAAGCCACGGAGCCATTGTGACACAGTGAGGCCTCATGGAATCAAGGAGACCATGGTGACACAGGTGATGCACATGAAGCCAAGGAGCCATTGTGACCCAGTGGGGCCTCATGGAATCAAGGAGACCATGGTGACACAGGTGATGCACATGAAGCCAAGGAGCCATTGTGACACAGTGGGGCCTCATGGAATCAAGGAGACCATGGTGACACAGGTGATGCACATGAAGCCAAGGAGCCATTGTGACCCAGTGGGGCCTCATGGAATCAAGGAAACCATGGTGACACAGGTGATGCACATGAAGCCAAGGAGCCATTGTGACACAGTGGGGCTTCTTCCCTTCAGCTCTGCAGCTGGCTGTCCCACACCGAGGCACCATGTGCCAAGTGCTCTCCTCAGGGCTCTGCCTGCACACAGGCCCAGAGAAGTTTTCCTGTTTGTAAGGAAAGAATGAAAAAGCCTGAGCAGGTTCCCTAGACAACCAAACCCACATGCTCAGTCCAGGCTGCCTGCAATGATGTCCCCTTTCTACAAGGGACACTGTGAGCAGGAATGATGTCTGGGAGCAGAATTCTCGCAGTCTTTCCACTGAATTCTCTGTCCCTGTCCTTTGCCTGGCTCTCTGTTGCAGATGGAAGCTGCTGGTGCCATTCTCAGCTTGAAGCCCTGGTTTGATGCAAGCAGATGCTCCCAGGTGTGTTCAGCAGCTGTTGCTCAGTGTTGATGCAAAGCTTTTGTGTTCCTCATGGAAGCAAGGAGCCATTGTGACACTGCAGGGGCTCATGGCATCAAGGAGACAATTGTGACACTACAGAACCTCCTAGAAGTATGACTCCATGATGACACCGTGGGGAATCATGGAACCACATGGAAATGTGTTCCTCATGAGACGCAGCAGGGCCTTGTTGGAACCAAAGACACCTCTGCAAAAAGCAGGGTAGCTCACAGAACCAAGGAGTCCATAGTTACAATAGAAAACTTATGGAAGCAAGGGGCCATTGTGACACAGTGGGGCCACATGGAAGCCAAGGAGCCATTGTGACCCAGTGGGGCCTCATGGAATCAAGGAGACCATGGTGACACAGGTGATGCACATGAAGCCAAGGAGCCATTGTGACCCAGTGGGGCCTCATGGAATCAAGGAGACCATGGTGACACAGGTGATGCACATGAAGCCAAGGAGCCATTGTGACACAGCGGGGCTTCTTCCCTTCAGCTCTGCAGCTGGCTGTCCCAGGCCACAGCACCATGTGCCAAGTGCTCTCCTCAGGGCTCTGCCTGCACACAGGCCCAGAGAAGTTTTCCTGTTTGTAAGGAAAGAATGAAAAAGCCTGAGCAGCTTTCCTAAACAACAAACCCCACATGCTGAGTCCAGGCTGCCTGCAATGATGTCCCCTTTCTACAAGGGACACTGTGAGCAGGAATGATCTCTGGGAGCAGAATTTTCGCAGTCTTTCCACGGAATTCTCTGTCCCTGTCCTTTGCCTGGCTCTCTGTTGCAGATGGAAGCTGCTGCTGCCTTTCTCACCTGAAAGGCCTCGTTTGATGCAAGCAGATGCTCCCAGGTGTGTTCAGCAGCTGTTGCTCAGTGTTGATGCAAAGCTTTTGTGTTCCTCATGGAAGCAAGGAGCCATTGTGACACTGCAGGGGCTCATGGCATCAAGGAGACAATTGTGACAGTACAGAACCTCCTAGAAACAAGGTTCCACGGTGACACCGTGGGGAATCATGGAACCACATGGAAATGTGTTCCTCATGAGACACAGCAGGGCCTTGTTGGAACCAAAGACACCTCTGCAAAAAGCAGGGTAGCTCACAGAACCAAGGAGTCCATTGTTACAATAGAAAACCTATGGAAGCAAGGAGACCATGGTGACACAGTGGGGCCACATGGAAGCCAAGGAGCCATTGTGACACAGTGGGGCCTCATGGAATCAAGGAGACCATGGTGACACAGGTGATGCACATGAAGCCAAGGAGCCATTGTGACCCAGTGGGGCCTCATGGAATCAAGGAGACCATTGTGACACAGGTGATGCACATGAAGCCAAGGAGCCATTGTGACACAGTGGGGCCTCATGGAATCAAGGAGACCATGGTGACACAGGTGATGCACATGAAGCCAAGGAGCCATTGTGACCCAGTGGGGCCTCATGGAATCAAGGAGACCATGGTGACACAGGTGATGCACATGAAGCCAAGGAGCCATTGTGACACAGCGGGGCTTCTTCCCTTCAGCTCTGCAGCTGGCTGTCCCAGACCGAGGCACCATGTTCCAAGTGCTCTCCTCAGGGCTCTGCCTGCACACAGGCCCAGAGAAGTTTTCCTGTCTGTAAGGAAAGAATGGAAAAGCCTGAGCAGGTTTCCTAAACATCAAACCCCACATGCTGAGTCCAGGCTGCCTGCAATGATGTCCCCTTTCTACAAGGGACACTGTGACAGGAATGATGTCTGGGAGCAGAATTCTCGCAGTCTTTCCACGGAATTCTCTGTCCCTGTCCTTTGCCTGGCTCTCTGTTGCAGATGGAAGCTGCTGGTGCCATTCTCAGCTTGAAGCCCTCTTTTGATGCAAGCAGATGCTCCCAGGTGTGTTCAGCAGCTGTTGCTGTGTTGATGCAAAGCTTTTGTGTTCCTCATGGAAGCAAGGAGCCATTGTGACACTGCAGGGGCTCATGGCATCAAGGAGACAATTGTGACACTACAGAACATCCTAGAAACAAGGCTCTATGGTGACACCGTGGGGAATCATGGAACCACATGGAAATGTGTTCCTCATGCGACAAAACAGGGCCTTGTTGGAACCAAAGACACCTCTGCAAAAAGCAGGGTAGCTCACAGAACCAAGGAGTCCATTGTTACAATAGAAACCCTATGGAAGCAAGGGGCCATTGTGACACAGTGGGGCCACGTGGAAGCCAAGGAGCCATTGTGACCCAGTGGGGCCTCATGGAATCAAGGAGACCATGGTGACACAGGTGATGCACATGAAGCCAAGGAGCCATTGTGACACAGTGGGGCCTCATGGAATCAAGGAGACCATTGTGACATAGGTGATGCACATGAAGCCAAGGAGCCATTGTGACCCAGTGGGGCCTCATGGAATCAAGGAGACCATGGTGACACAGGTGATGCACATGAAGCCAAGGAGCCATTGTGACACAGCGGGGCCTCATGGAATCAAGGAGACCATGGTGACACAGGTGATGCACATGAAGCCAAGGAGCCATTGTGACACAGTGGGGCCTCATGGAATCAAGGAGACCATGGTGACACAGGTGATGCACATGAAGCCAAGGAGCCATTGTGACACAGCGGGGCTTCTTCCCTTCAGCTCTGCAGCTGGCTGTCCCAGACCGAGTCACCATGTGCCAAGTACTCTCCTCAGGGCTCTGCCTGCACACAGGCCCAGAGAAGTTTTCCTGTTTGTAAGGAAAGAATGAAAAAGCCTGAGCAGGTTCCCTAGACAACCAAACCCACATGCTCAGTCCAGGCTGCCTGCAATGATGTCCCCTTTCTACAAGGGACACTGTGAGCAGGAATGATCTCTGGGAGCAGAATTCTCGCAGTCTTTCCACGGAATTCCCTGTCCCTGCCCTTTGCCTGGCTCTCTGTTGCAGATGGAAGCTGCTGGTGCCTTTCTCAGCTTGAAGCCCTCGTTTGATGCAAGCAGATGCTCCCAGGTGTGTTCAGCAGCTGTTGCTCAGTGTTGATGCCAAGCTTTTGTGTTCCTCATGGAAGCAAGGAGCCATTGTGACACTGCAGGGGCTCATGGCATCAAGGAGACAATTGTGACAGTACAGAACCTCCTAGAAACAAGGCTCCATGGTGACACCGTGGGGAATCATGGAACCACATGGAAATGTGTTCCTCATGAGACACAGCAGGGCCTTGTTGGAACCAAAGACACCTCTGCAAAAAGCAGGGTAGCTCACAGAACCAAGGAGTCCATTGTTACAATAGAAAACCGATGGAAGCAAGGAGACCATTGTGACACAGTGGGGCCTCATGAAAGCCACGGAGCCATTGTGACCCAGTGGGGCCTCATGGAATCAAGGAGACCATGGTGACACAGGTGATGCACATGAAGCCAAGGAGCCATTGTGACACAGTGGGGCCTCATGGAATCAAGGAGACCATGGTGACACAGGTGAGGCACATGAAGCCAAGGAGCCATTGTGACACAGTGGGGCCTCATGGAATCAAGGAGACCATGGTGACACAGATGAGGCACATGAAGCCAAGGAGCCATTGTGACACAGTGGGGCCTCATGGAATCAAGGAGACCATGGTGACACAGGTGATGCACATGAAGCCAAGGAGCCATTGTGACCCAGTGGGGCCTCATGGAAGCCACGGAGCCATTGTGACACAGTGGGGCCACATGGAAGCCACGGAGACATTGTGATCCAGTGGGGCCTCATGGAATCAAGGAGACCATGGTGACACAGGTGATGCACATGAAGCCAAGGAGCCATTGTGACACAGCGGGGCCTCATGGAATCAAGGAGACCATGGTGACACAGGTGATGCACATGAAGCCAAGGAGCCATTGTGACCCAGTGGGGCCTCATGGAATCAAGGAGACCATGGTGACACAGGTGATGCACATGAAGCCAAGGAGCCATTGTGACACAGCGGGGCTTCTTCCCTTCAGCTCTGCAGCTGGCTGTCCCACACCGAGGCACCATGTGCCAAGTGCTCTCCTCAGGGCTCTGCCTGCACACAGGCCCAGAGAAGTTTTCCTGTTTGTAAGGTTAAGAATGAAAAAGCCTGAGCAGGTTTCCTAAACAACAAACCCTACATGCTGAGTCCAGGCTGCCTGCAATGATGTCCCCTTTCTACAAGGGACACTGTGAACAGGAATGATGTCTGAGAGCAGAATTCTCGCAGTCTTTCCACTGAATTCTCTGTCCCTGTCCTTTGCCTGGCTCTCTGTTGCAGATGGAAGCTGCTGGTGCCATTCTCTGCTTGAAGCCCTCGTTTGATGCAAGCAGATGCTCCCAGGTGTGTTCAGCAGCTGTTGCTCAGTGTTGATGCCAAGCTTTTGTGTTCCTCATGGAAGCAAGGAGCCATTGTGACACTGCAGGGGCTCATGGCATCAAGGAGACAATTGTGACACTACAGAACCTCCTAGAAACAAGGCTCCATGGTGACACCGTGGGGAATCATGGAACCACATGGAAATGTGTTCCTCATGAGACACAGCAGGGCCTTGTTGGAACCAAAGACACCTCTGCAAAAAGCAGGGTAGCTCACAGAACCAAGGAGTCCATTGTTACAATAGAAAACCTATGGAAGCAAGGAGACCATTGTGACACAGTGGGGCCATATGAAAGCCACGGAGCCATTGTGACCCAGTGGGGCCTCATGGAATCAAGGAGACCATGGTGACACAGGTGATGCACATGAAGCCAAGGAGCCATTGTGACCCAGTGGGGCCTCATGGAATCAAGGAGACCATGGTGACACAGGTGATGCACATGAAGCCAAGGAGCCATTGTGACACAGTGGGGCCTCATGGAATCAAGGAGACCATTGTGACACAGGTGATTCACATGAAGCCAAGGAGCCATTGTGACACAGTGAGGCCTCATGGAATCAAGGAGACCATGGTGACACAGGTGATGCACATGAAGCCAAGGAGCCATTGTGACACAGCAGGGCTTCTTCCCTTCAGCTCTGCAGCTGGCTGTCCCACACTGAGGCACCATGTGCCAAGTGCTCTCCTCAGGGCTCTGCCTGCACACAGGCCCAGAGAAGTTTTCCTGTTTGTAAGGAAAGAATGGAAAAGCCTGAGCAGGTTTCCTAAACATCAAACCCCACATGCTGAGTCCAGGCTGCCTGCAATGATGTCCCCTTTCTACAAGGGACACTGTGAGCAGGAATGATGTCTGGGAGCAGAATTCTCGCAGTCTTTCCACGGAATTCTCTGTCCCTGTCCTTTCCCTGGCTCTCTGTTGCAGATGGAAGCTGCTGCTGCCTTTCTCAGCTTGAAGCCCTCTTTTGATGCAAGCAGATGCTCCCAGGTGTGTTCAGCAGCTGTTGCTGTGTTGATGCAAAGCTTTTGTGTTCCTCATGGAAGCAAGGAGCCATTGTGACACTGCAGGGGCTCATGGCATCAAGGAGACAATTGTGACACTACAGAACATCCTAGAAACAAGGCTCCATGGTGACACCGTGGGGAATCATGGAACCACATGGAAATGTGTTCCTCATGCGACACAGCAGGGCCTTGTTGGAACCAAAGACACCTCTGCAAAAAGCAGGGTAGCTCACAGAACCAAGGAGTCCATTGTTACAATAGAAACCCTATGGAAGCAAGGGGCCATTGTGACACAGTGGGGCCACGTGGAAGCCAAGGAGCCATTGTGACCCAGTGGGGCCTCATGGAATCAAGGAGACCATGGTGACACAGGTGATGCACATGAAGCCAAGGAGCCATTGTGACACAGTGAGGCCTCATGGAATCAAGGAGACCATGGTGACACAGGTGATGCACATGAAGCCAAGGAGCCATTGTGACCCAGTGGGGCCTCATGGAATCAAGGAGACCATGGTGACACAGGTGATGCACATGAAGCCAAGGAGCCATTGTGACACAGTGGGGCCTCATGGAATCAAGGAGACCATGGTGACACAGGTGATGCACATGAAGCCAAGGAGCCATTGTGACACAGTGGGGCCTCATGGAATCAAGGAGACCATGGTGACACAGGTGATGCACATGAAGCCAAGGAGCCATTGTGACACAGCGGGGCTTCTTCCCTTCAGCTCTGCAGCTGGGTTTCCCACACCGAGGCACCATGTGCCAAGTACTCTCCTCAGGGCTCTGCCTGCACACAGGCCCAGAGAAGTTTTCCTGTTTCTAAGGAAAGAATGAAAAAGCCTGAGCAGGTTCCCTAGACAACCAAACCCACATGCTCAGTCCAGGCTGCCTGCAATGATGTCCCCTTTCTACAAGGGACACTGTGAGCAGGAATGATGTCTGGGAGCAGAATTTTCGCAGTCTTTCCACGGAATTCTCTGTCCCTGTCCTTTGCCTGGCTCTCTGTTGCAGATGGAAGCTGCTGCTGCCTTTCTCAGCTTGAAGCCCTCTTTTGATGCAAGCAGATGCTCCCAGGTGTGTTCAGCAGCTGTTGCTCAGTGTTGATGCCAAGCTTTTGTGTTCCTCATGGAAGCAAGGAGCCATTGTGACACTGCAGGGGCTCATGGCATCAAGGAGACAATCGTGACAGTACAGAACCTCCTAGACACAAGGCTCCATGGTGACACCGTGGGGAATCATGGAACCACATGGAAATGTGTTCCTCATGAGACACAGCAGGGCCTTGTTGGAACCAAAGACACCTCTGCAAAAAGCAGGGTAGCTCACAGAACAAAGGAGTCCATTGTTACAATAGAAAACCGATGGAAGCAAGGAGCCATTGTGACACAGTGGGGCCACATGGAAGCCACGGAGCCATTGTGACCCAGTGGGGCCTCATGGAATCAAGGAGACCATGGTGACACAGGTGATGCACATGAAGCCAAGGAGCCATTGTGACCCAGTGGGGCCTCATGGAATCAAGGAGACCATGGTGACACAGGTGATGCACATGAAGCCAAGGAGCCATTGTGACCCAGTGGGGCCTCATGGAATCAAGGAGACCATGGTGACACACGTGATGCACATGAAGACAAGGAGCCATTGTGACCCAGTGGGGCCTCATGGAATCAAGGAGACCATGGTGACACAGGTGATGCACATGAAGCCAAGGAGCCATTGTGACACAGTGGGGCCTCATGGAATCAAGGAGACCATGGTGACACAGGTGATGCACATGAAGCCAACGAGCCATTGTGACACAGCGGGGCTTCTTCCCTTCAGCTCTGCAGCTGGCTGTCCCACACCGAGGCACCATGTGCCAAGTGCTCTCCTCAGGGCTCTGCCTGCACACAGGCCCAGAGAAGTTTTCCTGTTTGTAAGGTTAAGAATGAAAAAGCCTGAGCAGGTTTCCTAAACAACAAACCCTACATGCTGAGTCCAGGCTGCCTGCAATGATGTCCCCTTTCTGCAAGGGACACTGTGAACAGGAATGATCTCTGAGAGCAGAATTCTCGCAGTCTTTCCACTGAATTCTCTGTCCCTGTCCTTTGCCTGGCTCTCTGTTGCAGATGGAAGCTGCTGCTGCCATTCTCTGCTTGAAGCCCTGGTTTGATGCAAGCAGATGCTCCCAGGTGTGTTCAGCAGCTGTTGCTCAGTGTTGATGCCAAGCTTTTGTGTTCCTCATGGAAACAAGGAGCCATTGTGACACTGCAGGGGCTCATGGCATCAAGGAGACAATTGTGACACTACAGAACCTCCTAGAAACAAGGCTCCATGGTGACACCGTGGGGAATCATGGAACCACATGGAAATGTGTTCCTCATGAGACACAGCAGGGCCTTGTTGGAACCAAAGACACCTCTGCAAAAAGCAGGGTAGCTCACAGAACCAAGGAGTCACTTGTTACAATAGAAAACCGATGGAAGCAAGGAGACCATTGTGACACAGTGGGGCCACATGAAAGCCACGGAGCCATTGTGACCCAGTGGGGCCTCATGGAATCAAGGAGACCATGGTGACACAGGTGATGCACATGAAGCCAAGGAGCCATTGTGACACAGTGGGGCCTCATGGAATCAAGGAGACCATGGTGACACAGGTGATGCACATGAAGCCAAGGAGCCATTGTGACACAGTGGGGCCTCATGGAATCAAGGAGACCATGGTGACACAGGTGATTCACATGAAGCCAAGGAGCCATTGTGACACAGCAGGGCTTCTTCCCTTCAGCTCTGCAGCTGGCTGTCCCGCACTGAGGCACCATGTGCCAAGTGCTCTCCTCAGGGCTCTGCCTGCACACAGGCCCAGAGAAGTTTTCCTGTTTGTAAGGAAAGAATGGAAAAGCCTGAGCAGGTTTCCTAAACATCAAACCCCACATGCTGAGTCCAGGCTGCCTGCAATGATGTCCCCTTTCTACAAGGGACACTGTGAGCAGGAATGATGTCTGGGAGCAGAATTCTCGCAGTCTTTCCACGGAATTCTCTGTCCCTGTCCTTTCCCTGGCTCTCTGTTGCAGATGGAAGCTGCTGCTGCCTTTCTCAGCTTGAAGCCCTCTTTTGATGCAAGCAGATGCTCCCAGGTGTGTTCAGCAGCTGTTGCTGTGTTGATGCAAAGCTTTTGTGTTCCTCATGGAAGCAAGGAGCCATTGTGACACTGCAGGGGCTCATGGCATCAAGGAGACAATTGTGACACTACAGAACATCCTAGAAACAAGGCTCCATGGTGACACCGTGGGGAATCATGGAACCACATGGAAATGTGTTCCTCATGAGACACAGCAGGGCCTTGTTGGAACCAAAGACACCTCTGCAAAAAGCAGGGTAGCTCACAGAACCAAGGAGTCCATTGTTACAATAGAAACCCTATGGAAGCAAGGGGCCATTGTGACACAGTGGGGCCACGTGGAAGCCACGGAGCCATTGTGACCCAGTGGGGCCTCATGGAATCAAGGAGACCATGGTGACACAGGTGATGCACATGAAGCCAAGGAGCCATTGTGACACAGCGGGGCCTCATGGAATCAAGGAGACCATGGTGACACAGATGATGCATATGAAGCCAAGGAGCCATTGTGACACAGTGGGGCCTCATGGAATCAAGGAGACCATGGTGACACAGGTGATGCACATGAAGCCAAGGAGCCATTGTGACACAGTGAGGCCTCATGGAATCAAGGAGACCATGGTGACACAGGTGATGCACATGAAGCCAAGGAGCCATTGTGACCCAGTGAGGCCTCATGGAATCAAGGAGACCATGGTGACACAGGTGATGCACATGAAGCCAAGGAGCCATTGTGACCCAGTGGGGCCTCATGGAATCAAGGAGACCATGGTGACACAGGTGATGCACATGAAGCCAAGGAGCCATTGTGACACAGCAGGGCCTCATGGAATCAAGGAGACCATGGTGACACAGGTGATGCACATGAAGCCAAGGAGCCATTGTGACCCAGTGGGGCCTCATGGAATCAAGGAGACCATGGTGACACAGGTGATGCACATGAAGCCAAGGAGCCATTGTGACACAGCGGGGCTTCTTCCCTTCAGCTCTGCAGCTGGCTGTCCCACACCGAGGCACCATGTGCCAAGTGCTCTCCTCAGGGCTCTGCCTGCACACAGGCCCAGAGAAGTTTTCCTGTTTGTAAGGAAAGAATGGAAAAGCCTGAGCAGCTTTCCTAAACAACAAACCCCACATGCTGAGTCCAGGCTGCCTGCAATGATGTCCCCTTTCTACAAGGGACACTGTGACAGGAATGATGTCTGGGAGAAGAATTCTCGCAGTCTTTCCACGGAATTCTCTGTCCCTGTCCTTTCCCTGGCTCTCTGTTGCAGATGGAAGCTGCTGGTGCCATTCTCAGCTTGAAGCCCTCTTTTGATGCAAGCAGATGCTCCCAGGTGTGTTCAGCAGCTGTTGCTCAGTGTTGATGCAAAGCTTTTGTGTTCCTCATGGAAGCAAGGAGCCATTGTGACACTGCAGGGGCTCATGGCATCAAGGAGACAATTGTGACACGACAGAACTTCCTAGAAACAAGACTCCATGATGACACCGTGGGGAATCATGGAACCACATGGAAATGTGTTCCTCATGAGATGCAGCAGGGCCTTGTTGGAACCAAAGACACCTCTGCAAAAAGCAGGGTAGCTCACAGAATCAAGGAGTCCATTGTTACAATAGAAAACCGATGGAAGCAAGGAGACCATTGCGACACAGTGGGGCCACATGAAAGCCAAGGAGCCATTGTGACACAGTGGGGCCTCATGGAATCAAGGAGACCATGGTGACACAGGTGATGCACATGAAGCCAAGGAGCCATTGTGACACAGTGGGGCCTCATGGAATCAAGGAGACCATGGTGACACAGGTGATGCACATGAAGCCAAGGAGCCATTGTGACCCAGTGGGGCCTCATGGAATCAAGGAGACCATGGTGACACAGGTGATGCACATGAAGCCAAGGAGCCATTGTGACCCAGTGGGGCCTCATGGAATCAAGGAGACCATGGTGACACTGGTGATGCACATGAAGCCAAGGAGCCATTGTGACACAGCGGGGCTTCTTCCCTTCAGCTCTGCAGCTGGCTGTCCCACACCGAGGCACCATGTGCCAACTGCTCTCCTCAGGGCTCTGCCTGCACACAGGCCCAGAGAAGTTTTCCTGTTTGTAAGGAAAGAATGAAAAAGCCTGAGCAGGTTCCCTAGACAACCAAACCCACATGCTGAGTCCTGGCTGCCTGCAATGATGTCCCCTTTCTACAAGGGACACTGTGACAGGAATGATGTCTGGGAGCAGAATTCTCGCAGTCTTTCCACGGAATTCTCTGTCCCTGTCCTTTCCCTGGCTCTCTGTTGCAGATGGAAGCTGCTGGTGCCTTTCTCAGCTTGAAGCCCTCTTTTGATGCAAGCAGATGCTCCCAGGTGTGTTCAGCAGCTGTTGCTCAGTGTTGATGCAAAGCTTTTGTGTTCCTCATGGAAGCAAGGAGCCATTGTGACACTGCAGGGGCTCATGGCATCAAGGAGACAATTGTGACACTACAGAACCTCCTAGAAACAAGGCTCCATGGTGACACCGTGGGGAATCATGGAACCACATGGAAATGTGTTCCTCATGAGACACAGCAGGGCCTTGTTGGAACCAAAGACACCTCTGCAAAAAGCAGGGTAGCTCACAGAACCAAGGAGTCCATTGTTACAATAGAAAACCGATGGAAGCAAGGGGCCATTGTGACACAGTGGGGCCACGTGGAAGCCAAGGAGCCATTGTGACCCAGTGGGGCCTCATGGAATCAAGGAGACCATGGTGACACACGTGATGCACATGAAGACAAGGAGCCATTGTGACCCAGTGGGGCCTCATGGAATCAAGGAGACCATGGTGACACAGGTGATGCACATGAAGCCAAGGAGCCATTGTGACCCAGTGGGGCCTCATGGAATCAAGGAGACCATGGTGACACAGGTGATGCACATGAAGCCAAGGAGCCATTGTGACCCAGTGGGGCCTCATGGAAGCCACGGAGCCATTGTGACACAGTGGGGCCTCATGGAATCAAGGAGACCATGGTGACACAGGTGATGCACATGAAGCCAACGAGCCATTGTGACACAGCGGGGCTTCTTCCCTTCAGCTCTGCAGCTGGCTGTCCCACACCGAGGCACCATGTGCCAAGTGCTCTCCTCAGGGCTCTGCCTGCACACAGGCCCAGAGAAGTTTCCCTGTTTGTAAGGTTAAGAATGAAAAAGCCTGAGCAGGTTTCCTAAACAACAAACCCTACATGCTGAGTCCAGGCTGCCTGCAATGATGTCCCCTTTCTGCAAGGGACACTGTGAACAGGAATGATCTCTGAGAGCAGAATTCTCGCAGTCTTTCCACGGAATTCTCTGTCCCTGTCCTTTCCCTGGCTCTCTGTTGCAGATGGAAGCTGCTGCTGCCATTCTCTGCTTGAAGCCCTGGTTTGATGCAAGCAGATGCTCCCAGGTGTGTTCAGCAGCTGTTGCTGTGTTGATGCAAAGCTTTTGTGTTCCTCATGGAAGCAAGGAGCCATTGTGACACTGCAGGGGCTCATGGCATCAAGGAGACAATTGTGACACTACAGAACATCCTAGAAACAAGGCTCCATGGTGACACCGTGGGGAATCATGGAACCACATGGAAATGTGTTCCTCATGAGACACAGCAGGGCCTTGTTGGAACCAAAGACACCTCTGCAAAAAGCAGGGTAGCTCACAGAACCAAGGAGTCCATTGTTACAATAGAAACCCTATGGAAGCAAGGGGCCATTGTGACACAGTGGGGCCACGTGGAAGCCACGGAGCCATTGTGACCCAGTGGGGCCTCATGGAATCAAGGAGACCATGGTGACACAGGTGATGCACATGAAGCCAAGGAGCCATTGTGACACAGCGGGGCCTCATGGAATCAAGGAGACCATTGTGAGGCAGGTGATGCATATGAAGCCAAGGAGCCATTGTGACACAGTGGGGCCTCATGGAATCAAGGAGACCATGGTGACACAGGTGATGCACATGAAGCCAAGGAGCCATTGTGACACAGTGAGGCCTCATGGAATCAAGGAGACCATGGTGACACAGGTGATGCACATGAAGCCAAGGAGCCATTGTGACACAGTGGGGCCTCATGGAATCAAGGAGACCATGGTGACACAGGTGATGCACATGAAGCCAAGGAGCCATTGTGACCCAGTGGGGCCTCATGGAATCAAGGAAACCATTGTGACACAGGTGATGCACATGAAGCCAAGGAGCCATTGTGACACAGCAGGGCCTCATGGAATCAAGGAGACCATTGTGACACAGGTGATGCACATGAAGCCAAGGAGCCATTGTGACCCAGCAGGGCTTCTTCCCTTCAGCTCTGCAGCTGGCTGTCCCAGACCGAGGCACCATGTGCCAAGTGCTCTCCTCAGGGCTCTGCCTGCACACAGGCCCAGAGAAGTTTTCCTGTTTGTAAGGAAAGAATGGAAAAGCCTGAGCAGGTTTCCTAAACAACAAACCCCACATGCTGAGTCCAGGCTGCCTGCAATGATGTCCCCTTTCTACAAGGGACACTGTGACAGGAATGATGTCTGGGAGCAGAATTCTCGCAGTCTTTCCACGGAATTCTCTGTCCCTGTCCTTTCCCTGGCTCTCTGTTGCAGATGGAAGCTGCTGGTGCCATTCTCAGCTTGAAGCCCTCTTTTGATGCAAGCAGATGCTCCCAGGTGTGTTCAGCAGCTGTTGCTCAGTGTTGATGCAAAGCTTTTGTGTTCCTCATGGAAGCAAGGAGCCATTGTGACACTGCAGGGGCTCATGGCATCAAGGAGACAATTGTGACACGACAGAACTTCCTAGAAACAAGACTCCATGATGACACCGTGGGGAATCATGGAACCACATGGAAATGTGTTCCTCATGAGATGCAGCAGGGCCTTGTTGGAACCAAAGACACCTCTGCAAAAAGCAGGGTAGCTCACAGAATCAAGGAGTCCATTGTTACAATAGAAAACCTATGGAAGCAAGGAGACCATTGTGACACAGTGGGGCCACATGAAAGCCACGGAGCCATTGTGACCCAGTGGGGCCTCATGGAATCAAGGAGACCATGGTGACACAGGTGATGCACATGAAGCCAAGGAGCCATTGTGACCCAGTGGGGCCTCATGGAATCAAGGAGACCATGGTGACACAGGTGATGCACATGAAGCCAAGGAGCCATTGTGACACAGTGGGGCCTCATGGAATCAAGGAAACCATTGTGACACAGGTGATGCACATGAAGCCAAGGAGCCATTGTGACACAGTGAGGCCTCATGGAATCAAGGAGACCATGGTGACACAGGTGATGCACATGAAGCCAAGGAGCCATTGTGACACAGCGGGGCTTCTTCCCTTCAGCTCTGCAGCTGGCTGTCCCACACCGAGGCACCATGTGCCAAGTGCTCTCCTCAGGGCTCTGCCTGCACACAGGCCCAGAGAAGTTTTCCTGTTTGTAAGGAAAGAATGGAAAAGCCTGAGCAGGTTTCCTAAACAACAAACCCCACATGCTGAATCCAGGCTGCCTGCAATGTTGTCCCCTTTCTACAAGGGACACTGTGACAGGAATGATGTCTGGGAGCAGAATTTTCGCAGTCTTTCCACGGAATTCTCTGTCCCTGTCCTTTGCCTGGCTCTCTGTTGCAGATGGAAGCTGCTGCTGCCTTTCTCTGCTTGAAGCCCTCTTTTGATGCAAGCAGATGCTCCCAGGTGTGTTCAGCAGCTGTTGCTCAGTGTTGATGCAAAGCTTTTGTGTTCCTCATGGAAGCAAGGAGCCATTGTGACACTGCAGGGGCTCATGGCATCAAGGAGACAATTGTGACACTACAGAACCTCCTAGAAACAAGGCTCCATGGTGACACCGTGGCGAATCATGGAACCACATGGAAATGTGTTCCTCATGAGACGCAGCAGGGCCTTGTTGGAACCAAAGACACCTCTGCAAAAAGCAGGGTAGCTCACAGAACCAAGGAGTCCATTGTTACAATAGAAAACCGATGGAAGCAAGGAGACCATTGCGACACAGTGGGGCCACATGAAAGCCAAGGAGCCATTGTGACCCAGTGGGGCCTCATGGAATCAAGGAGACCATGGTGACACAGGTGATGCACATGAAGCCAAGGAGCCATTGTGACACAGTGGGGCCTCATGGAATCAAGGAGACCATGGTGACACAGGTGATGCACATGAAGCCAAGGAGCCATTGTGACACAGTGAGGCCTCATGGAATCAAGGAGACCATGGTGACACAGGTGATGCACATGAAGCCAAGGAGCCATTGTGACACAGCGGGGCTTCTTCCCTTCAGCTCTGCAGCTGGCTGTCCCACACCGAGGCACCATGTGCCAAGTGCTTTCCTCAGGGCTCTGCCTGCACACAGGCCCAGAGAAGTTTTCCTGTTTGTAAGGAAAGAATGGAAAAGCCTGAGCAGCTTTCCTAAACAACAAACCCCACATGCTGAGTCCAGGCTGCCTGCAATGTTGTCCCCTTTCTACAAGGGACACTGTGAGCAGGAATGATGTCTGGGAGCAGAATTTTCGCAGTCTTTCCACGGAATTCTCTGTCCCTGTCCTTTGCCTGGCTCTCTGTTGCAGATGGAAGCTGCTGCTGCTTTCTCTGCTTGAAGCCCTCGTTTGATGCAAGCAGATGCTCCCAGGTGTGTTCAGCAGCTGTTGCTCAGTGTTGATGCCAAGCTTTTGTGTTCCTCATGGAAGCAAGGAGCCATTGTGACACTGCAGGGGCTCATGGTATCAAGGAGACAATCGTGACAGTACAGAACCTCCTAGAAACAAGACTCCATGATGACACCGTGGCGAATCATGGAACCACATGGAAATGTGTTCCTCATGAGACGCAGCAGGGCCTTGTTGGAACCAAAGACACCTCTGCAAAAAGCAGGGTAGCTCACAGAACCAAGGAGTCCATTGTTACAATAGAAAACCTATGGAAGCAAGGAGACCATTGTGACACAGTGGGGCCACATGGAATCAAGGAGACCATGGTGACACAGGTGATGCACATGAAGCCAAGGAGCCATTGTGACACAGTGGGGCCACATGAAAGCCACGAAGCCATTGTGTCCCAGTAGGGCCTCATGGAATCAAGGAGGCCATGGTGACACAGGTGATGCACATGAAGCCAAGGAGCCATTGTGACCCAGTGGGGCCTCATGGAATCAAGGAGACCATGGTGACACAGGTGATGCACATGAAGCCAAGGAGCCATTGTGACCCAGTGGGGCCTCATGGAATCAAGGAGACCATGGTGACACAGGTGATGCACATGAAGCCAAGGAGCCATTGTGACACAGTGGGGCTTCTTCCCTTCAGCTCTGCAGCTGGCTGTCCCACACCGAGGCACCATGTGCCAAGTGCTTTCCTCAGGGCTCTGCCTGCACACAGGCCCAGAGAAGTTTTCCTGTTTGTAAGGAAAGAATGGAAAAGCCTGAGCAGCTTTCCTAAACAACAAACCCTACATGCTCAGTCCAGGCTGCCTGCAATGTTGTCCCCTTTCTACAAGGGACACTGTAAGCAGGAATGATGTCTGGGAGCAGAATTTTCGCAGTCTTTCCACTGAATTCTCTGTCCCTGTCCTTTGCCTGGCTCTCTGTTGCAGATGGAAGCTGCTGCTGCCTTTCTCAGCTTGAAGCCCTCGTTTGATGCAAGCAGATGCTCCCAGGTGTGTTCAGCAGCTGTTGCTCAGTGTTGATGCAAAGCTTTTGTGTTCCTCATGGAAGCAAGGAGCCATTGTGACACTGCAGGGGCTCATGGCATCAAGGAGACAATTGTGACACGACAGAACCTCCTCGAAACAAGACTCCATGATGACACCGTGGGGAATCATGGAACCACATGGAAATGTGTTCCTCATGAGATGCAGCAGGGCCTTGTTGGAACCAAAGACACCTCTGCAAAAAGCAGGGTAGCTCACAGAACCAAGGAGTCCATTGTTACAATAGAAAACCTATGGAAGCAAGGAGACCATTGTGACACAGTGGGGCCACATGAAAGCCACGGAGCCATTGTGACCCAGTGGGGCCTCATGGAATCAAGGAGACCATGGTGACACAGGTGATGCACATGAAGCCAAGGAGCCATTGTGACCCAGTGGGGGCTCATGGAATCAAGGAGACCATGGTGACACAGGTGATGCACATGAAGCCAAGGAGCCATTGTGACACAGTGGGGCCTCATGGAATCAAGGAGACCATGGTGACACAGGTGATGCACATGAAGCCAAGGAGCCATTGTGACACAGTGGGGCCTCATGGAATCAAGGAGACCATGGTGACACAGGTGATGCACATGAAGCCAAGGAGCCATTGTGACACAGTGGGGCCTCATGGAATCAAGGAAACCATTGTGACACAGGTGATGCACATGAAGCCAAGGAGCCATTGTAACACAGTGAGGCCTCATGGAATCAAGGAGACCATGGTGACACAGGTGATGCACATGAAGCCAAGGAGCCATTGTGACACAGCGGGGCTTCTTCCCTTCAGCTCTGCAGCTGGCTGTCCCACACCGAGGCACCATGTGCCAAGTGCTCTCCTCAGGGCTCTGCCTGCACGCAGGCCCAGAGAAGTTTTCCTGTTTGTAAGGAAAGAATGGAAAAGCCTGAGCAGGTTTCCTAAACAACAAACCCCACATGCTGAGTCCAGGCTGCCTGCAATGTTGTCCCCTTTCTACAAGGGACACTGTGAGCAGGAATGATGTCTGGGAGCAGAATTTTCGCAGTCTTTCCACTGAATTCTCTGTCCCTGTCCTTTGCCTGGCTCTCTGTTGCAGATGGAAGCTGCTGCTGCCTTTCTCAGCTTGAAGCCCTCGTTTGATGCAAGCAGATGCTCCCAGGTGTGTTCAGCAGCTGTTGCTCAGTGTTGATGCAAAGCTTTTGTGTTCCTCATGGAAGCAAGGAGCCATTGTGACACTGCAGGGGCTCATGGCATCAAGGAGACAATTGTGACACTACAGAACATCCTAGAAACAAGACTCCATGATGACACCGTGGGGAATCATGGAACCACATGGAAATGTGTTCCTCATGAGACGCAGCAGGGCCTTGTTGGAACCAAAGACACCTCTGCAAAAAGCAGGGTAGCTCACAGAACCAAGGAGTCCATTGTTACAATAGAAAACCGATGGAAGCAAGGAGACCATTGTGACACAGTGGGGCCACATGAAAGCCACGGAGCCATTGTGACCCAGTGGGGCCTCATGGAATCAAGGAGACCATGGTGACACAGGTGATGCACATGAAGCCAAGGAGCCATTGTGACACAGTGGGGGCTCATGGAATCAAGGAGACCATGGTGACACAGGTGATGCACATGAAGCCAAGGAGCCATTGTGACCCAGTGGGGCCTCATGGAATCAAGGAGACCATGGTGACACAGGTGATGCACATGAAGCCAAGGAGCCATTGTGACACAGTGGGGCCTCATGGAATCAAGGAGACCATGGTGACACAGGTGATGCACATGAAGCCAAGGAGCCATTGTGACACAGTGAGGCCTCATGGAATCAAGGAGACCATGGTGACACAGGTGATGCACATGAAGCCAAGGAGCCATTGTGACACAGCGGGGCTTCTTCCCTTCAGCTCTGCAGCTGGCTGTCCCACACCTAGGCACCATGTGCCAAGTGCTTTCCTCAGGGCTCTGCCTGCACACAGGCCCAGAGAAGTTTTCCTGTTTGTAAGGAAAGAATGGAAAAGCCTGAGCAGCTTTCCTAAACAACAAACCCTACATGCTCAGTCCAGGCTGCCTGCAATGTTGTCCCCTTTCTACAAGGGACACTGTGAGCAGGAATGATGTCTGGGAGCAGAATTTTCGCAGTCTTTCCACTGAATTCTCTGTCCCTGTCCTTTGCCTGGCTCTCTGTTGCAGATGGAAGCTGCTGCTGCCTTTCTCAGCTTGAAGCCCTCGTTTGATGCAAGCAGATGCTCCCAGGTGTGTTCAGCAGCTGTTGCTCAGTGTTGATGCAAAGCTTTTGTGTTCCTCATGGAAGCAAGGAGCCATTGTGACACTGCAGGGGCTCATGGCATCAAGGAGACAATTGTGACACTACAGAACCTCCTAGAAACAAGGCTCCATGGTGACACCGTGGGGAATCATGGAACCACATGGAAATGTGTTCCTCATGAGACACAGCAGGGCCTTGTTGGAACCAAAGACACCTCTGCAAAAAGCAGGGTAGCTCACAGAACCAAGGAGTCCATTGTTACAATAGAAAACCTATGGAAGCAAGGAGACCATTGTGACACAGTGGGGCCACATGAAAGCCACGGAGCCATTGTGACCCAGTGGGGCCTCATGGAATCAAGGAGACCATGGTGACACAGGTGATGCACATGAAGCCAAGGAGCCATTGTGACCCAGTGGGGCCTCATGGAATCAAGGAGACCATGGTGACACAGGTGATGCACATGAAGCCAAGGAGCCATTGTGACCCAGTGGGGCCTCATGGAATCAAGGAGACCATGGTGACACTGGTGATGCACATGAAGCCAAGGAGCCATTGTGACACACCGGGGCTTCTTCCCTTCAGCTCTGCAGCTGGCTGTCCCACACCGAGGCACCATGTGCCAAGTGCTCTCCTCAGGGCTCTGCCTGCACACAGGCCCAGAGAAGTTTTCCTGTTTGTAAGGAAAGAATGGAAAAGCCTGAGCAGCTTTCCTAAACAACAAACCCCACATGCTGAGACCAGGCTGCCTGCAATGATGTCCCCTTTCTACAAGGGACACTGTGAGCAGGAATGATGTCTGGGAGCAGAATTTTCGCAGTCTTTCCACTGAATTCTCTGTCCCTGTCCTTTGCCTGGCTCTCTGTTGCAGATGGAAGCTGCTGCTGCCATTCTCTGCTTGAAGCCCTCTTTTGATGCAAGCAGATGCTCCCAGGTGTGTTCAGCAGCTGTTGCTCACTGTTGATGCAAAGCTTTTGTGTTCCTCATGGAAGCAAGGAGCCATTGTGACACTGCAGGGGCTCATGGCATCAAGGAGACAATTGTGACACTACAGAACCTCCTAGAAACAAGACTCCATGATGACACCGTGGGGAATCATGGAACCACATGGAAATGTGTTCCTCATGAGATGCAGCAGGGCCTTGTTGGAACCAAAGACACCTCTGCAAAAAGCAGGGTAGCTCACAGAACCAAGGAGTCCATTGTTACAATAGAAAACCTATGGAAGCAAGGAGACCATTGTGACACAGTGGGGCCACATGAAAGCCACGGAGCCATTGTGACCCAGTGGGGCCTCATGGAATCAAGGAGACCATGGTGACACAGGTGATGCACATGAAGCCAAGGAGCCATTGTGACACAGCGGGGCCTCATGGAATCAAGGAGACCATGGTGACACAGGTGATGCACATGAAGCCAAGGAGCCATTGTGACACAGTGGGGCCTCATGGAATCAAGGAGACCATTGTGACACAGGTGATGCACATGAAGCCAAGGAGCCATTGTGACACAGTGGGGCTTCTTCCCTTCAGCTCTGCAGCTGGCTGTCCCAGGCCACGGCACCATGTGCCAAGTGCTTTCCTCAGGGCTCTGCCTGCACACAGGCCCAGAGAAGTTTTCCTCTTTGTAAGGAAAGAATGGAAAAGCCTGAGCAGGTTTCCTAAACAACAAACCCTACATGCTCAGTCCAGGCTGCCTGCAATGATGTCCCCTTTCTACAAGGGACACTGTGAGCAGGAATGATGTCTGGGAGCAGAATTTTCGCAGTCTTTCCACTGAATTCTCTGTCCCTGTCCTTTGCATGGCTCTCTGTTGCAGATGGAAGCTGCTGCTGCCTTTCTCAGCTTGAAGCCCTGGTTTGATGCAAGCAGATGCTCCCAGGTGTGTTCAGCAGCTGTTGCTCAGTGTTGATGCAAAGCTTTTGTGTTCCTCATGGAAGCAAGGAGCCATTGTGAACCTGCAGGGGCTCATGGGATCAAGGAGACAATTGTGACACTACAGAACCTCCTAGAAACAAGACTCCATGATGACACCGTGGGGAATCATGGAACCACATGGAAATGTGTTCCTCATGCGACACAGCAGGGCCTTGTTGGAACCAAAGACACCTCTGCAAAAAGCAGGGTAGCTCACAGAACCAAGGAGTCCATTGTTACAATAGAAAACCGATGGAAGCAAGGAGACCATTGTGACACAGTGGGGCCACATGAAAGCCAAGGAGCCATTGTGACCCAGTGGGGCCTCATGGAATCAAGGAGACCATGGTGACACAGGTGATGCACATGAAGCCAAGGGGCCATTGTGACACAGTGGGGGCTCATGGAATCAAGGAGACCATGGTGACACAGGTGATGCACATGAAGCCAAGGAGCCATTGTGACCCAGTGGGGCCTCATGGAATCAAGGAGACCATGGTGACACAGGTGATGCACATGAAGCCAAGGAGCCATTGTGACACAGTGGGGCCTCATGGAATCAAGGAGACCATTGTGACACAGGTGATGCACATGAAGCCAAGGAGCCATTGTGACACAGTGAGGCCTCATGGAATCAAGGAGACCATGGTGACACAGGTGATGCACATGAAGCCAAGGAGCCATTGTGACACAGTGGGGCTTCTTCCCTTCAGCTCTGCAGCTGGCTGTCCCACACCGAGGCACCATGTGCCAAGTGCTTTCCTCAGGGCTCTGCCTGCACACAGGCCCAGAGAAGTTTTCCTCTTTGTAAGGAAAGAATGGAAAAGCCTGAGCAGGTTTCCTAAACAACAAACCCTACATGCTCAGTCCAGGCTGCCTGCAATGATGTCCCCTTTCTACAAGGGACACTGTGAGCAGGAATGATGTCTGGGAGCAGAATTTTCGCAGTCTTTCCACGGAATTCTCTGTCCCTGTCCTTTGCCTGGCTCTCTGTTGCAGATGGAAGCTGCTGCTGCCATTCTCAGCTTGAAGCCCTGGTTTGATGCAAGCAGATGCTCCCAGGTGTGTTCAGCAGCTGTTGCTCAGTGTTGATGCCAAGCTTTTGTGTTCCTCATGGAAGCATGGACCCATTGTGACACTGCAGGGGCTCATGGTATCAAGGAGACAATCGTGACAGTACAGAACCTCCTAGAAACAAGACTCCATGATGACACCGTGGGGAATCATGGAACCACATGGAAATGTGTTCCTCATGAGATGCAGCAGGGCCTTGTTGGAACCAAAGACACCTCTGCAAAAAGCAGGGTAGCTCACAGAACCAAGGAGTCCATTGTTACAATACAAGCCCTATGGAAGCAAGGGGCCATTGTGACACAGTGGGGCCACGTGGAAGCCAAGGAGCCATTGTGACCCAGTGGGGCCTCATGGAATCAAGGAGACCATGGTGACACAGGTGATGCACATGAAGCCAAGGAGCCATTGTGACACAGCGGGGCCTCATGGAATCAAGGAGACCATGGTGACACAGATGATGCACATGAAGCCAAGGAGCCATTGTGACACAGTGGGGCCTCATGGAATCAAGGAGACCATGGTGACACAGGTGATGCACATGAAGCCAAGGAGCCATTGTGACACAGTGAGGCCTCATGGAATCAAGGAGACCATGGTGACACAGGTGATGCACATGAAGCCAAGGAGCCATTGTGACACAGTGGGGGCTCATGGAATCAAGGAAACCATGGTGACACAGGTGATGCACATGAAGCCAAGGAGCCATTGTGACACAGTGGGGCCTCATGGAATCAAGGAGACCATTGTGACACAGGTGATGCACATGAAGCCAAGGAGCCATTGTGACACAGCGGGGCCTCATGGAATCAAGGAGACCATGGTGACACAGGTGATGCACATGAAGCCAAGGAGCCATTGTGACCCAGTGGGGCCTCATGGAATCAAGGAGACCATGGTGACACAGGTGATGCACATGAAGCCAAGGAGCCATTGTGACACAGCGGGGCTTCTTCCCTTCAGCTCTGCAGCTGGCTGTCCCACACCGAGGCACCATGTGCCAAGTGCTCTCCTCAGGGCTCTGCCTGCACACAGGCCCAGAGAAGTTTTCCTGTTTGTAAGGAAAGAATGGAAAAGCCTGAGCAGGTTTCCTAAACAACAAACCCCACATGCTGAGTCCAGGCTGCCTGCAATGATGTCCCCTTTCTACAAGGGACACTGTGACAGGAATGATGTCTGGGAGCAGAATTCTCGCAGTCTTTCCACGGAATTCTCTGTCCCTGTCCTTTGCCTGGCTCTCTGTTGCAGATGGAAGCTGCTGGTGCCATTCTCTGCTTGAAGCCCTCTTTTGATGCAAGCAGATGCTCCCAGGTGTGTTCAGCAGCTGTTGCTCACTGTTGATGCAAAGCTTTTGTGTTCCTCATGGAAGCAAGGAGCCATTGTGAACCTGCAGGGGCTCATGGCATCAAGGAGACAATTGTGACACGACAGAACCTCCTAGAAACAAGACTCCATGATGACACCGTGGGGAATCATGGAACCACATGGAAATGTGTTCCTCATGAGATGCAGCAGGGCCTTGTTGGAACCAAAGACACCTCTGCAAAAAGCAGGGTAGCTCACAGAACCAAGGAGTCCATTGTTACAATAGAAAACCTATGGAAGCAAGGAGACCATTGTGACACAGTGGGGCCACATGAAAGCCACGGAGCCATTGTGACACAGTGGGGCCTCATGGAATCAAGGAGACCATGGTGACACAGGTGATGCACATGAAGCCAAGGAGCCATTGTGACCCAGTGGGGCCTCATGGAATCAAGGAAACCATTGTGACACAGGTGATGCACATGAAGCCAAGGAGCCATTGTGACACAGTGAGGCCTCATGGAATCAAGGAGACCATGGTGACACAGGTGATGCACATGAAGCCAAGGAGCCATTGTGACACAGCGGGGCTTCTTCCCTTCAGCTCTGCAGCTGGCTGTCCCACACCGAGGCACCATGTGCCAAGTGCTCTCCTCAGGGCTCTGCCTGCACGCAGGCCCAGAGAAGTTTTCCTGTTTGTAAGGAAAGAATGGAAAAGCCTGAGCAGGTTTCCTAAACAACAAACCCCACATGCTGAGTCCAGGCTGCCTGCAATGATGTCCCCTTTCTACAAGGGACACTGTGAGCAGGAATGATGTCTGGGAGCAGAATTTTCGCAGTCTTTCCACGGAATTCTCTGTCCCTGTCCTTTGCCTGGCTCTCTGTTGCAGATGGAAGCTGCTGCTGCCTTTCTCAGCTTGAAGCCCTCGTTTGATGCAAGCAGATGCTCCCAGGTGTGTTCAGCAGCTGTTGCTCAGTGTTGATGCAAAGCTTTTGTGTTCCTCATGGAAGCAAGGAGCCATTGTGACACTGCAGGGGCTCATGGCATCAAGGAGACAATTGTGACACTACAGAACCTCCTAGAAACAAGGCTCCATGATGACACCGTGGGGAATCATGGAACCACATGGAAATGTGTTCCTCATGAGACGCAGCAGGGCCTTGTTGGAACCAAAGACACCTCTGCAAAAAGCAGGGTAGCTCACAGAACCAAGGAGTCCATTGTTACAATAGAAAACCGATGGAAGCAAGGAGACCATTGTGACACAGTGGGGCCACATGAAAGCCACGGAGCCATTGTGACCCAGTGGGGCCTCATGGAATCAAGGAGACCATGGTGACACAGGTGATGCACATGAAGCCAAGGAGCCATTGTGACACAGTGGGGGCTCATGGAATCAAGGAGACCATGGTGACACAGGTGATGTACATGAAGCCAAGGAGCCATTGTGACCCAGTGGGGCCTCATGGAATCAAGGAGACCATGGTGACACAGGTGATGCACATGAAGCCAAGGAGCCATTGTGACACAGTGGGGCCTCATGGAATCAAGGAGACCATTGTGACACAGGTGATGCACATGAAGCCAAGGAGCCATTGTGACACAGTGGGGCTTCTTCCCTTCAGCTCTGCAGCTGGCTGTCCCAGGCCACGGCACCATGTGCCAAGTGCTTTCCTCAGGGCTCTGCCTGCACACAGGCCCAGAGAAGTTTTCCTGTTTGTAAGGAAAGAATGGAAAAGCCTGAGCAGGTTTCCTAAACAACAAACCCTACATGCTCAGTCCAGGCTGCCTGCAATGATGTCCCCTTTCTACAAGGGACACTGTGAGCAGGAATGATGTCTGGGAGCAGAATTTTCGCAGTCTTTCCACGGAATTCTCTGTCCCTGTCCTTTGCATGGCTCTCTGTTGCAGATGGAAGCTGCTGCTGCCATTCTCAGCTTGAAGCCCTGGTTTGATGCAAGCAGATGCTCCCAGGTGTGTTCAGCAGCTGTTGCTCAGTGTTGATGCAAAGCTTTTGTGTTCCTCATGGAAGCATGGACCCATTGTGACACTGCAGGGGCTCATGGTATCAAGGAGACAATCGTGACAGTACAGAACCTCCTAGAAACAAGACTCCATGATGACACCGTGAGGAATCAAGGAACCACATGGAAATGTGTTCCTCATGAGACGCAGCAGGGCCTTGTTGGAACCAAAGACACCTCTGCAAAAAGCAGGGTAGCTCACAGAACCAAGGAGTCCATTGTTACAATACAAGCCCTATGGAAGCAAGGGGCCATTGTGACACAGTGGGGCCTCATGGAATCAAGGAGACCATGGTGACACTGGTGATGCACATGAAGCCAAGGAGCCATTGTGACACACCGGGGCTTCTTCCCTTCAGCTCTGCAGCTGGCTGTCCCACACCGAGGCACCATGTGCCAAGTGCTCTCCTCAGGGCTCTGCCTGCACACAGGCCCAGAGAAGTTTTCCTGTTTGTAAGGAAAGAATGGAAAAGCCTGAGCAGCTTTCCTAAACAACAAACCCCACATGCTGAGACCAGGCTGCCTGCAATGATGTCCCCTTTCTACAAGGGACACTGTGAGCAGGAATGATGTCTGGGAGCAGAATTTTCGCAGTCTTTCCACTGAATTCTCTGTCCCTGTCCTTTGCCTGGCTCTCTGTTGCAGATGGAAGCTGCTGCTGCCATTCTCTGCTTGAAGCCCTCTTTTGATGCAAGCAGATGCTCCCAGGTGTGTTCAGCAGCTGTTGCTCACTGTTGATGCAAAGCTTTTGTGTTCCTCATGGAAGCAAGGAGCCATTGTGACACTGCAGGGGCTCATGGCATCAAGGAGACAATTGTGACACGACAGAACCTCCTAGAAACAAGACTCCATGATGACACCGTGGGGAATCATGGAACCACATGGAAATGTGTTCCTCATGAGATGCAGCAGGGCCTTGTTGGAACCAAAGACACCTCTGCAAAAAGCAGGGTAGCTCACAGAACCAAGGAGTCCATTGTTACAATAGAAAACCTATGGAAGCAAGGAGACCATTGTGACACAGTGGGGCCACATGAAAGCCACGGAGCCATTGTGACCCAGTGGGGCCTCATGGAATCAAGGAGACCATGGTGACACAGGTGATGCACATGAAGCCAAGGAGCCATTGTGACACAGCGGGGCCTCATGGAATCAAGGAGACCATGGTGACACAGATGATGCACATGAAGCCAAGGAGCCATTGTGACCCAGTGGGGCCTCATGGAATCAAGGAAACCATTGTGACACAGGTGATGCACATGAAGCCAAGGAGCCATTGTGACACAGTGAGGCCTCATGGAATCAAGGAGACCATGGTGACACAGGTGATGCACATGAAGCCAAGGAGCCATTGTGACACAGTGGGGCTTCTTCCCTTCAGCTCTGCAGCTGGCTGTCCCACACCGAGGCACCATGTGCCAAGTGCTCTCCTCAGGGCTCTGCCTGCACGCAGGCCCAGAGAAGTTTTCCTGTTTGTAAGGAAAGAATGGAAAAGCCTGAGCAGGTTTCCTAAACAACAAACCCCACATGCTGAGTCCAGGCTGCCTGCAATGTTGTCCCCTTTCTACAAGGGACACTGTGAGCAGGAATGATGTCTGGGAGCAGAATTTTCGCAGTCTTTCCACGGAATTCTCTGTCCCTGTCCTTTGCCTGGCTCTCTGTTGCAGATGGAAGCTGCTGATGCCTTTCTCAGCTTGAAGCCCTCGTTTGATGCAAGCAGATGCTCCCAGGTGTGTTCAGCAGCTGTTGCTCAGTGTTGATGCAAAGCTTTTGTGTTCCTCATGGAAGCAAGGAGCCATTGTGACACTGCAGGGGCTCATGGCATCAAGGAGACAATTGTGACACTACAGAACCTCCTAGAAACAAGGCTCCATGGTGACACCGTGGGGAATCATGGAACCACATGGAAATGTGTTCCTCATGAGACACAGCAGGGCCTTGTTGGAACCAAAGACACCTCTGCAAAAAGCAGGGTAGCTCACAGAACCAAGGAGTCCATTGTTACAATAGAAAACCGATGGAAGCAAGGAGACCATTGCGACACAGTGGGGCCACATGAAAGCCACGGAGCCATTGTGACCCAGTGGGGCCTCATGGAATCAAGGAGACCATGGTGACACAGGTGATGCACATGAAGCCAAGGAGCCATTGTGACACAGTGGGGGCTCATGGAATCAAGGAGACCATGGTGACACAGGTGATGTACATGAAGCCAAGGAGCCATTGTGACCCAGTGGGGCCTCATGGAATCAAGGAGACCATGGTGACACAGGTGATGCACATGAAGCCAAGGAGCCATTGTGACACAGTGGGGCCTCATGGAATCAAGGAGACCATTGTGACACAGGTGATGCACATGAAGCCAAGGAGCCATTGTGACACAGTGGGGCTTCTTCCCTTCAGCTCTGCAGCTGGCTGTCCCAGGCCACGGCACCATGTGCCAAGTGCTTTCCTCAGGGCTCTGCCTGCACACAGGCCCAGAGAAGTTTTCCTCTTTGTAAGGAAAGAATGGAAAAGCCTGAGCAGGTTTCCTAAACAACAAACCCTACATGCTCAGTCCAGGCTGCCTGCAATGATGTCCCCTTTCTACAAGGGACACTGTGAGCAGGAATGATGTCTGGGAGCAGAATTTTCGCAGTCTTTCCACGGAATTCTCTGTCCCTGTCCTTTGCATGGCTCTCTGTTGCAGATGGAAGCTGCTGCTGCCTTTCTCAGCTTGAAGCCCTGGTTTGATGCAAGCAGATGCTCCCAGGTGTGTTCAGCAGCTGTTGCTCAGTGTTGATGCAAAGCTTTTGTGTTCCTCATGGAAGCAAGGAGCCATTGTGAACCTGCAGGGGCTCATGGGATCAAGGAGACAATTGTGACACTACAGAACCTCCTAGAAACAAGACTCCATGATGACACCGTGGGGAATCATGGAACCACATGGAAATGTGTTCCTCATGAGACGCAGCAGGGCCTTGTTGGAACCAAAGACACCTCTGCAAAAAGCAGGGTAGCTCACAGAACCAAGGAGTCCATTGTTACAATAGAAAACCGATGGAAGCAAGGAGACCATTGTGACACAGTGGGGCCACATGAAAGCCACGGAGCCATTGTGACCCAGTGGGGCCTCATGGAATCAAGGAGACCATGGTGACACAGGTGATGCACATGAAGCCAAGGAGCCATTGTGACACAGTGGGGGCTCATGGAATCAAGGAGACCATGGTGACACAGGTGATGCACATGAAGCCAAGGAGCCATTGTGACCCAGTGGGGCCTCATGGAATCAAGGAGACCATGGTGACACAGGTGATGCACATGAAGCCAAGGAGCCATTGTGACACAGTGGGGCCTCATGGAATCAAGGAAACCATTGTGACACAGGTGATGCACATGAAGCCAAGGAGCCATTGTGACACAGCGGGGCTTCTTCCCTTCAGCTCTGCAGCTGGCTGTCCCACACCGAGGCACCATGTGCCAAGCGCTCTCCTCAGGGCTCTGCCTGCACGCAGGCCCAGAGAAGTTTTCCTGTTTGTAAGGAAAGAATGGAAAAGCCTGAGCAGGTTTCCTAAACAACAAACCCCACATGCTGAATCCAGGCTGCCTGCAATGTTGTCCCCTTTCTACAAGGGACACTGTGAGCAGGAATGATGTCTGGGAGCAGAATTTTCACAGTCTTTCCACTGAATTCTCTGTCCCTGTCCTTTGCCTGGCTCTCTGTTGCAGATGGAAGCTGCTGCTGCCTTTCTCAGCTTGAAGCCCTCGTTTGATGCAAGCAGATGCTCCCAGGTGTGTTCAGCAGCTGTTGCTGTGTTGATGCAAAGCTTTTGTGTTCCTCATGGAAGCAAGGAGCCATTGTGACACTGCAGGGGCTCATGGCATCAAGGAGACAATTGTGACACTACAGAACCTCCTAGAAACAAGGCTCCATGGTGACACCGTGGGGAATCATGGAACCACATGGAAATGTGTTCCTCATGCGACACAGCAGGGCCTTGTTGGAACCAAAGACACCTCTGCAAAAAGCAGGGTAGCTCACAGAACCAAGGAGTCCATTGTTACAATAGAAAACCGATGGAAGCAAGGAGACCATTGTGACACAGTGGGGCCACATGAAAGCCAAGGAGCCATTGTGACCCAGTGGGGCCTCATGGAATCAAGGAGACCATGGTGACACAGGTGATGCACATGAAGCCAAGGGGCCATTGTGACACAGTGGGGGCTCATGGAATCAAGGAGACCATGGTGACACAGGTGATGCACATGAAGCCAAGGAGCCATTGTGACCCAGTGGGGCCTCATGGAATCAAGGAGACAATGGTGACACAGGTGATGCACATGAAGCCAAGGAGCCATTGTGACACAGTGGGGCCTCATGGAATCAAGGAGACCATTGTGACACAGGTGATGCACATGAAGCCAAGGAGCCATTGTGACACAGTGAGGCCTCATGGAATCAAGGAGACCATGGTGACACAGGTGATGCACATGAAGCCAAGGAGCCATTGTGACACAGTGGGGCTTCTTCCCTTCAGCTCTGCAGCTGGCTGTCCCACACCGAGGCACCATGTGCCAAGTGCTTTCCTCAGGGCTCTGCCTGCACACAGGCCCAGAGAAGTTTTCCTGTTTGTAAGGAAAGAATGGAAAAGCCTGAGCAGGTTTCCTAAACAACAAACCCTACATGCTCAGTCCAGGCTGCCTGCAATGATGTCCCCTTTCTACAAGGGACACTGTGAGCAGGAATGATGTCTGGGAGCAGAATTTTCGCAGTCTTTCCACGGAATTCTCTGTCCCTGTCCTTTGCCTGGCTCTCTGTTGCAGATGGAAGCTGCTGCTGCCATTCTCAGCTTGAAGCCCTGGTTTGATGCAAGCAGATGCTCCCAGGTGTGTTCAGCAGCTGTTGCTCAGTGTTGATGCCAAGCTTTTGTGTTCCTCATGGAAGCATGGACCCATTGTGACACTGCAGGGGCTCATGGTATCAAGGAGACAATCGTGACAGTACAGAACCTCCTAGAAACAAGACTCCATGATGACACCGTGGGGAATCATGGAACCACATGGAAATGTGTTCCTCATGAGACGCAGCAGGGCCTTGTTGGAACCAAAGACACCTCTGCAAAAAGCAGGGTAGCTCACAGAACCAAGGAGTCCATTGTTACAATACAAGCCCTATGGAAGCAAGGGGCCATTGTGACACAGTGGGGCCACGTGGAAGCCAAGGAGCCATTGTGACCCAGTGGGGCCTCATGGAATCAAGGAGACCATGGTGACACAGGTGATGCACATGAACCCAAGGAGCCATTGTGACACAGCGGGGCCTCATGGAATCAAGGAGACCATGGTGACACAGATGATGCACATGAAGCCAAGGAGCCATTGTGACACAGTGGGGCCTCATGGAATCAAGGAGACCATGGTGACACAGGTGATGCACATGAAGCCAAGGAGCCATTGTGACACAGTGAGGCCTCATGGAATCAAGGAGACCATGGTGACACAGGTGATGCACATGAAGCCAAGGAGCCATTGTGACACAGTGGGGGCTCATGGAATCAAGGAAACCATGGTGACACAGGTGATGCACATGAAGCCAAGGAGCCATTGTGACACAGTGGGGCCTCATGGAATCAAGGAGACCATTGTGACACAGGTGATGCACATGAAGCCAAGGAGCCATTGTGACACAGCGGGGCCTCATGGAATCAAGGAGACCATGGTGACACAGGTGATGCACATGAAGCCAAGGAGCCATTGTGACCCAGTGGGGCCTCATGGAATCAAGGAGACCATGGTGACACAGGTGATGCACATGAAGCCAAGGAGCCATTGTGACACAGCGGGGCTTCTTCCCTTCAGCTCTGCAGCTGGCTGTCCCACACCGAGGCACCATGTGCCAAGTGCTCTCCTCAGGGCTCTGCCTGCACACAGGCCCAGAGAAGTTTTCCTGTTTGTAAGGAAAGAATGGAAAAGCCTGAGCAGCTTTCCTAAACAACAAACCCCACATGCTGAGTCCAGGCTGCCTGCAATGATGTCCCCTTTCTACAAGGGACACTGTGACAGGAATGATGTCTGGGAGCAGAATTCTCGCAGTCTTTCCACGGAATTCTCTGTCCCTGTCCTTTGCCTGGCTCTCTGTTGCAGATGGAAGCTGCTGGTGCCATTCTCTGCTTGAAGCCCTCTTTTGATGCAAGCAGATGCTCCCAGGTGTGTTCAGCAGCTGTTGCTCACTGTTGATGCAAAGCTTTTGTGTTCCTCATGGAAGCAAGGAGCCATTGTGAACCTGCAGGGGCTCATGGCATCAAGGAGACAATTGTGACACGACAGAACCTCCTAGAAACAAGACTCCATGATGACACCGTGGGGAATCATGGAACCACATGGAAATGTGTTCCTCATGAGATGCAGCAGGGCCTTGTTGGAACCAAAGACACCTCTGCAAAAAGCAGGGTAGCTCACAGAACCAAGGAGTCCATTGTTACAATAGAAAACCTATGGAAGCAAGGAGACCATTGTGACACAGTGGGGCCACATGAAAGCCACGGAGCCATTGTGACACAGTGGGGCCTCATGGAATCAAGGAGACCATTGTGACACAGGTGATGCACATGAAGCCAAGGAGCCATTGTGACACAGCGGGGCCTCATGGAATCAAGGAAACCATTGTGACACAGGTGATGCACATGAAGCCAAGGAGCCATTGTGACACAGTGAGGCCTCATGGAATCAAGGAGACCATGGTGACACAGGTGATGCACATGAAGCCAAGGAGCCATTGTGACACAGCGGGGCTTCTTCCCTTCAGCTCTGCAGCTGGCTGTCCCAGCCCACAGCACCATGTGCCAAGTGCTCTCCTCAGGGCTCTGCCTGCACACAGGCCCAGAGAAGTTTTCCTGTTTGTAAGGAAAGAATGGAAAAGCCTGAGCAGGTTTCCTAAACAACAAACCCCACATGCTGAGTCCAGGCTGCCTGCAATGATGTCCCCTTTCTACAAGGGACACTGTGAGCAGGAATGATGTCTGGGAGCAGAATTTTCGCAGTCTTTCCACGGAATTCTCTGTCCCTGTCCTTTGCCTGGCTCTCTGTTGCAGATGGAAGCTGCTGCTGCCTTTCTCAGCTTGAAGCCCTCTTTTGATGCAAGCAGATGCTCCCAGGTGTGTTCAGCAGCTGTTGCTCAGTGTTGATGCAAAGCTTTTGTGTTCCTCATGGAAGCAAGGAGCCATTGTGAACCTGCAGGGGCTCATGGGATCAAGGAGACAATTGTGACACTACAGAACCTCCTAGAAACAAGGCTCCATGATGACACCGTGGGGAATCATGGAACCACATGGAAATGTGTTCCTCATGAGACGCAGCAGGGCCTTGTTGGAACCAAAGACACCTCTGCAAAAAGCAGGGTAGCTCACAGAACCAAGGAGTCCATTGTTACAATAGAAAACCGATGGAAGCAAGGAGACCATTGTGACACAGTGGGGCCACATGAAAGCCACGGAGCCATTGTGACCCAGTGGGGCCTCATGGAATCAAGGAGACCATGGTGACACAGGTGATGCACATGAAGCCAAGGAGCCATTGTGACACAGTGGGGGCTCATGGAATCAAGGAGACCATGGTGACACAGGTGATGTACATGAAGCCAAGGAGCCATTGTGACCCAGTGGGGCCTCATGGAATCAAGGAGACCATGGTGACACAGGTGATGCACATGAAGCCAAGGAGCCATTGTGACACAGTGGGGCCTCATGGAATCAAGGAGACCATTGTGACACAGGTGATGCACATGAAGCCAAGGAGCCATTGTGACACAGTGGGGCTTCTTCCCTTCAGCTCTGCAGCTGGCTGTCCCAGGCCACGGCACCATGTGCCAAGTGCTTTCCTCAGGGCTCTGCCTGCACACAGGCCCAGAGAAGTTTTCCTGTTTGTAAGGAAAGAATGGAAAAGCCTGAGCAGGTTTCCTAAACAACAAACCCTACATGCTCAGTCCAGGCTGCCTGCAATGATGTCCCCTTTCTACAAGGGACACTGTGAGCAGGAATGATGTCTGGGAGCAGAATTTTCGCAGTCTTTCCACGGAATTCTCTGTCCCTGTCCTTTGCATGGCTCTCTGTTGCAGATGGAAGCTGCTGCTGCCATTCTCAGCTTGAAGCCCTGGTTTGATGCAAGCAGATGCTCCCAGGTGTGTTCAGCAGCTGTTGCTCAGTGTTGATGCAAAGCTTTTGTGTTCCTCATGGAAGCATGGACCCATTGTGACACTGCAGGGGCTCATGGTATCAAGGAGACAATCGTGACAGTACAGAACCTCCTAGAAACAAGACTCCATGATGACACCGTGAGGAATCAAGGAACCACATGGAAATGTGTTCCTCATGAGACGCAGCAGGGCCTTGTTGGAACCAAAGACACCTCTGCAAAAAGCAGGGTAGCTCACAGAACCAAGGAGTCCATTGTTACAATACAAGCCCTATGGAAGCAAGGGGCCATTGTGACACAGTGGGGCCACGTGGAAGCCAAGGAGCCATTGTGACCCAGTGGGGCCTCATGCAATCAAGGAGACCATGGTGACACAGGTGATGCACATGAAGCCAAGGAGCCATTGTGACACAGCGGGGCCTCATGGAATCAAGGAGACCATGGTGACACAGATGATGCACATGAAGCCAAGGAGCCATTGTGACACAGCGGGGCTTCTTCCCTTCAGCTCTGCAGCTGGCTGTCCCAGCCCACAGCACCATGTGCCAAGTGCTCTCCTCAGGGCTCTGCCTGCACACAGGCCCAGAGAAGTTTTCCTGTTTGTAAGGAAAGAATGGAAAAGCCTGAGCAGCTTTCCTAAACAACAAACCCCACATGCTGAGTCCAGGCTGCCTGCAATGATGTCCCCTTTCTACAAGGGACACTGTGACAGGAATGATGTCTGGGAGCAGAATTCTCGCAGTCTTTCCACGGAATTCTCTGTCCCTGTCCTTTGCCTGGCTCTCTGTTGCAGATGGAAGCTGCTGGTGCCATTCTCTGCTTGAAGCCCTCTTTTGATGCAAGCAGATGCTCCCAGGTGTGTTCAGCAGCTGTTGCTCACTGTTGATGCAAAGCTTTTGTGTTCCTCATGGAAGCAAGGAGCCATTGTGACACTGCAGGGGCTCATGGCATCAAGGAGACAATTGTGACACGACAGAACCTCCTAGAAACAAGACTCCATGATGACACCGTGGGGAATCATGGAACCACATGGAAATGTGTTCCTCATGAGATGCAGCAGGGCCTTGTTGGAACCAAAGACACCTCTGCAAAAAGCAGGGTAGCTCACAGAACCAAGGAGTCCATTGTTACAATAGAAAACCTATGGAAGCAAGGAGACCATTGTGACACAGTGGGGCCACATGAAAGCCACGGAGCCATTGTGACACAGTGGGGCCTCATGGAATCAAGGAGACCATGGTGACACAGGTGATGCACATGAAGCCAAGGAGCCATTGTGACACAGCGGGGCCTCATGGAATCAAGGAAACCATTGTGACACAGGTGATGCACATGAAGCCAAGGAGCCATTGTGACACAGTGAGGCCTCATGGAATCAAGGAGACCATGGTGACACAGGTGATGCACATGAAGCCAAGGAGCCATTGTGACACAGCGGGGCTTCTTCCCTTCAGCTCTGCAGCTGGCTGTCCCACACCGAGGCACCATGTGCCAAGTGCTCTCCTCAGGGCTCTGCCTGCACGCAGGCCCAGAGAAGTTTTCCTGTTTGTAAGGAAAGAATGGAAAAGCCTGAGCAGGTTTCCTAAACAACAAACCCCACATGCTGAGTCCAGGCTGCCTGCAATGATGTCCCCTTTCTACAAGGGACACTGTGAGCAGGAATGATGTCTGGGAGCAGAATTTTCGCAGTCTTTCCACGGAATTCTCTGTCCCTGTCCTTTGCCTGGCTCTCTGTTGCAGATGGAAGCTGCTGCTGCCTTTCTCAGCTTGAAGCCCTCTTTTGATGCAAGCAGATGCTCCCAGGTGTGTTCAGCAGCTGTTGCTCAGTGTTGATGCAAAGCTTTTGTGTTCCTCATGGAAGCAAGGAGCCATTGTGAACCTGCAGGGGCTCATGGGATCAAGGAGACAATTGTGACACTACAGAACCTCCTAGAAACAAGGCTCCATGATGACACCGTGGGGAATCATGGAACCACATGGAAATGTGTTCCTCATGAGACGCAGCAGGGCCTTGTTGGAACCAAAGACACCTCTGCAAAAAGCAGGGTAGCTCACAGAACCAAGGAGTCCATTGTTACAATAGAAAACCGATGGAAGCAAGGAGACCATTGTGACACAGTGGGGCCACATGAAAGCCACGGAGCCATTGTGACCCAGTGGGGCCTCATGGAATCAAGGAGACCATGGTGACACAGGTGATGCACATGAAGCCAAGGAGCCATTGTGACACAGTGGGGGCTCATGGAATCAAGGAGACCATGGTGACACAGGTGATGCACATGAAGCCAAGGAGCCATTGTGACACAGTGGGGCCTCATGGAATCAAGGAAACCATTGTGACACAGGTGATGCACATGAAGCCAAGGAGCCATTGTGACACAGCGGGGCTTCTTCCCTTCAGCTCTGCAGCTGGCTGTCCCACACCGAGGCACCATGTGCCAAGTGCTCTCCTCAGGGCTCTGCCTGCACGCAGGCCCAGAGAAGTTTTCCTGTTTGTAAGGAAAGAATGGAAAAGCCTGAGCAGGTTTCCTAAACAACAAACCTCACATGCTGAGTCCAGGCTGCCTGCAATGTTGTCCCCTTTCTACAAGGGACACTGTGAGCAGGAATGATGTCTGGGAGCAGAATTTTCGCAGTCTTTCCACTGAATTCTCTGTCCCTGTCCTTTGCCTGGCTCTCTGTTGCAGATGGAAGCTGCTGCTGCCTTTCTCAGCTTGAAGCCCTCGTTTGATGCAAGCAGATGCTCCCAGGTGTGTTCAGCAGCTGTTGCTGTGTTGATGCAAATCTTTTGTGTTCCTCATGGAAGCAAGGAGCCATTGTGACACTGCAGGGGCTCATGGCATCAAGGAGATAATTGTGACACTACAGAACATCCTAGAAACAAGGCTCCATGGTGACACCGTGGGGAATCATGGAACCACATGGAAATGTGTTCCTCATGCGACACAGCAGGGCCTTGTTGGAACCAAAGACACCTCTGCAAAAAGCAGGGTAGCTCACAGAACCAAGGAGTCCATTGTTACAATAGAAAACCGATGGAAGCAAGGAGACCATTGTGACACAGTGGGGCCACGTGGAAGCCAAGGAGCCATTGTGACCCAGTGGGGCCTCATGGAATCAAGGAGACCATGGTGACAC
The DNA here is from genome assembly GCF_020740725.1 of Corvus hawaiiensis. Taxonomy (NCBI): domain Eukaryota; kingdom Metazoa; phylum Chordata; class Aves; order Passeriformes; family Corvidae; genus Corvus; species Corvus hawaiiensis. The sequence continues at coordinate 22,501,112 of NC_063224.1, forward strand.
AGGTGATGCACATGAAGCCAAGGGGCCATTGTGACACAGTGGGGGCTCATGGAATCAAGGAGACCATGGTGACACAGGTGATGCACATGAAGCCAAGGAGCCATTGTGACCCAGTGGGGCCTCATGGAATCAAGGAGACCATGGTGACACAGGTGATGCACATGAAGCCAAGGAGCCATTGTGACACAGTGGGGCCTCATGGAATCAAGGAGACCATTGTGACACAGGTGATGCACATGAAGCCAAGGAGCCATTGTGACACAGTGAGGCCTCATGGAATCAAGGAGACCATGGTGACACAGGTGATGCACATGAAGCCAAGGAGCCATTGTGACACAGTGGGGCTTCTTCCCTTCAGCTCTGCAGCTGGCTGTCCCACACCGAGGCACCATGTGCCAAGTGCTTTCCTCAGGGCTCTGCCTGCACACAGGCCCAGAGAAGTTTTCCTGTTTGTAAGGAAAGAATGGAAAAGCCTGAGCAGGTTTCCTAAACAACAAACCCTACATGCTCAGTCCAGGCTGCCTGCAATGATGTCCCCTTTCTACAAGGGACACTGTGAGCAGGAATGATGTCTGGGAGCAGAATTTTCGCAGTCTTTCCACGGAATTCTCTGTCCCTGTCCTTTGCCTGGCTCTCTGTTGCAGATGGAAGCTGCTGCTGCCATTCTCAGCTTGAAGCCCTGGTTTGATGCAAGCAGATGCTCCCAGGTGTGTTCAGCAGCTGTTGCTCAGTGTTGATGCCAAGCTTTTGTGTTCCTCATGGAAGCATGGACCCATTGTGACACTGCAGGGGCTCATGGTATCAAGGAGACAATCGTGACAGTACAGAACCTCCTAGAAACAAGACTCCATGATGACACCGTGGGGAATCATGGAACCACATGGAAATGTGTTCCTCATGAGACGCAGCAGGGCCTTGTTGGAACCAAAGACACCTCTGCAAAAAGCAGGGTAGCTCACAGAACCAAGGAGTCCATTGTTACAATACAAGCCCTATGGAAGCAAGGGGCCATTGTGACACAGTGGGGCCACGTGGAAGCCAAGGAGCCATTGTGACCCAGTGGGGCCTCATGGAATCAAGGAGACCATGGTGACACAGGTGATGCACATGAACCCAAGGAGCCATTGTGACACAGCGGGGCCTCATGGAATCAAGGAGACCATGGTGACACAGATGATGCACATGAAGCCAAGGAGCCATTGTGACACAGTGGGGCCTCATGGAATCAAGGAGACCATGGTGACACAGGTGATGCACATGAAGCCAAGGAGCCATTGTGACACAGTGAGGCCTCATGGAATCAAGGAGACCATGGTGACACAGGTGATGCACATGAAGCCAAGGAGCCATTGTGACACAGTGGGGGCTCATGGAATCAAGGAAACCATGGTGACACAGGTGATGCACATGAAGCCAAGGAGCCATTGTGACACAGTGGGGCCTCATGGAATCAAGGAGACCATTGTGACACAGGTGATGCACATGAAGCCAAGGAGCCATTGTGACACAGCGGGGCCTCATGGAATCAAGGAGACCATGGTGACACAGGTGATGCACATGAAGCCAAGGAGCCATTGTGACCCAGTGGGGCCTCATGGAATCAAGGAGACCATGGTGACACAGGTGATGCACATGAAGCCAAGGAGCCATTGTGACACAGCGGGGCTTCTTCCCTTCAGCTCTGCAGCTGGCTGTCCCACACCGAGGCACCATGTGCCAAGTGCTCTCCTCAGGGCTCTGCCTGCACACAGGCCCAGAGAAGTTTTCCTGTTTGTAAGGAAAGAATGGAAAAGCCTGAGCAGCTTTCCTAAACAACAAACCCCACATGCTGAGTCCAGGCTGCCTGCAATGATGTCCCCTTTCTACAAGGGACACTGTGACAGGAATGATGTCTGGGAGCAGAATTCTCGCAGTCTTTCCACGGAATTCTCTGTCCCTGTCCTTTGCCTGGCTCTCTGTTGCAGATGGAAGCTGCTGGTGCCATTCTCTGCTTGAAGCCCTCTTTTGATGCAAGCAGATGCTCCCAGGTGTGTTCAGCAGCTGTTGCTCACTGTTGATGCAAAGCTTTTGTGTTCCTCATGGAAGCAAGGAGCCATTGTGAACCTGCAGGGGCTCATGGCATCAAGGAGACAATTGTGACACGACAGAACCTCCTAGAAACAAGACTCCATGATGACACCGTGGGGAATCATGGAACCACATGGAAATGTGTTCCTCATGAGATGCAGCAGGGCCTTGTTGGAACCAAAGACACCTCTGCAAAAAGCAGGGTAGCTCACAGAACCAAGGAGTCCATTGTTACAATAGAAAACCTATGGAAGCAAGGAGACCATTGTGACACAGTGGGGCCACATGAAAGCCACGGAGCCATTGTGACACAGTGGGGCCTCATGGAATCAAGGAGACCATTGTGACACAGGTGATGCACATGAAGCCAAGGAGCCATTGTGACACAGCGGGGCCTCATGGAATCAAGGAAACCATTGTGACACAGGTGATGCACATGACGCCAAGGAGCCATTGTGACACAGTGAGGCCTCATGGAATCAAGGAGACCATGGTGACACAGGTGATGCACATGAAGCCAAGGAGCCATTGTGACACAGCGGGGCTTCTTCCCTTCAGCTCTGCAGCTGGCTGTCCCACACCGAGGCACCATGTGCCAAGTGCTCTCCTCAGGGCTCTGCCTGCACGCAGGCCCAGAGAAGTTTTCCTGTTTGTAAGGAAAGAATGGAAAAGCCTGAGCAGGTTTCCTAAACAACAAACCCCACATGCTGAGTCCAGGCTGCCTGCAATGATGTCCCCTTTCTACAAGGGACACTGTGAGCAGGAATGATGTCTGGGAGCAGAATTTTCGCAGTCTTTCCACGGAATTCTCTGTCCCTGTCCTTTGCCTGGCTCTCTGTTGCAGATGGAAGCTGCTGCTGCCTTTCTCAGCTTGAAGCCCTCGTTTGATGCAAGCAGATGCTCCCAGGTGTGTTCAGCAGCTGTTGCTCAGTGTTGATGCAAAGCTTTTGTGTTCCTCATGGAAGCAAGGAGCCATTGTGAACCTGCAGGGGCTCATGGGATCAAGGAGACAATTGTGACACTACAGAACCTCCTAGAAACAAGGCTCCATGATGACACCGTGGGGAATCATGGAACCACATGGAAATGTGTTCCTCATGAGACGCAGCAGGGCCTTGTTGGAACCAAAGACACCTCTGCAAAAAGCAGGGTAGCTCACAGAACCAAGGAGTCCATTGTTACAATAGAAAACCGATGGAAGCAAGGAGACCATTGTGACACAGTGGGGCCACATGAAAGCCACGGAGCCATTGTGACCCAGTGGGGCCTCATGGAATCAAGGAGACCATGGTGACACAGGTGATGCACATGAAGCCAAGGAGCCATTGTGACACAGTGGGGGCTCATGGAATCAAGGAGACCATGGTGACACAGGTGATGTACATGAAGCCAAGGAGCCATTGTGACCCAGTGGGGCCTCATGGAATCAAGGAGACCATGGTGACACAGGTGATGCACATGAAGCCAAGGAGCCATTGTGACACAGTGGGGCCTCATGGAATCAAGGAGACCATTGTGACACAGGTGATGCACATGAAGCCAAGGAGCCATTGTGACACAGTGGGGCTTCTTCCCTTCAGCTCTGCAGCTGGCTGTCCCAGGCCACGGCACCATGTGCCAAGTGCTTTCCTCAGGGCTCTGCCTGCACACAGGCCCAGAGAAGTTTTCCTGTTTGTAAGGAAAGAATGGAAAAGCCTGAGCAGGTTTCCTAAACAACAAACCCCACATGCTGAGTCCAGGCTGCCTGCAATGATGTCCCCTTTCTACAAGGGACACTGTGAGCAGGAATGATGTCTGCGAGCAGAATTCTCGCAGTCTTTCCACTGAATTCCCTGTCCCTGTCCTTTGCATGGCTCTCTGTTGCAGATGGAAGCTGCTGCTGCCATTCTCAGCTTGAAGCCCTGGTTTGATGCAAGCAGATGCTCCCAGGTGTGTTCAGCAGCTGTTGCTCAGTGTTGATGCAAAGCTTTTGTGTTCCTCATGGAAGCATGGACCCATTGTGACACTGCAGGGGCTCATGGTATCAAGGAGACAATCGTGACAGTACAGAACCTCCTAGAAACAAGACTCCATGATGACACCGTGAGGAATCAAGGAACCACATGGAAATGTGTTCCTCATGAGACGCAGCAGGGCCTTGTTGGAACCAAAGACACCTCTGCAAAAAGCAGGGTAGCTCACAGAACCAAGGAGTCCATTGTTACAATACAAGCCCTATGGAAGCAAGGGGCCATTGTGACACAGTGGGGCCACGTGGAAGCCAAGGAGCCATTGTGACCCAGTGGGGCCTCATGCAATCAAGGAGACCATGGTGACACAGGTGATGCACATGAAGCCAAGGAGCCATTGTGACACAGTGGGGCTTCTTCCCTTCAGCTCTGCAGCTGGCTGTCCCAGGCCACGGCACCATGTGCCAAGTGCTTTCCTCAGGGCTCTGCCTGCACACAGGCCCAGAGAAGTTTTCCTGTTTGTAAGGAAAGAATGGAAAAGCCTGAGCAGGTTTCCTAAACAACAAACCCTACATGCTCAGTCCAGGCTGCCTGCAATGATGTCCCCTTTCTACAAGGGACACTGTGAGCAGGAATGATGTCTGGGAGCAGAATTTTCGCAGTCTTTCCACGGAATTCTCTGTCCCTGTCCTTTGCATGGCTCTCTGTTGCAGATGGAAGCTGCTGCTGCCATTCTCAGCTTGAAGCCCTGGTTTGATGCAAGCAGATGCTCCCAGGTGTGTTCAGCAGCTGTTGCTCAGTGTTGATGCAAAGCTTTTGTGTTCCTCATGGAAGCATGGACCCATTGTGACACTGCAGGGGCTCATGGTATCAAGGAGACAATCGTGACAGTACAGAACCTCCTAGAAACAAGACTCCATGATGACACCGTGAGGAATCAAGGAACCACATGGAAATGTGTTCCTCATGAGACGCAGCAGGGCCTTGTTGGAACCAAAGACACCTCTGCAAAAAGCAGGGTAGCTCACAGAACCAAGGAGTCCATTGTTACAATACAAGCCCTATGGAAGCAAGGGGCCATTGTGACACAGTGGGGCCACGTGGAAGCCAAGGAGCCATTGTGACCCAGTGGGGCCTCATGCAATCAAGGAGACCATGGTGACACAGGTGATGCACATGAAGCCAAGGAGCCATTGTGACACAGCGGGGCCTCATGGAATCAAGGAGACCATGGTGACACAGATGATGCACATGAAGCCAAGGAGCCATTGTGACACAGCGGGGCTTCTTCCCTTCAGCTCTGCAGCTGGCTGTCCCAGCCCACAGCACCATGTGCCAAGTGCTCTCCTCAGGGCTCTGCCTGCACACAGGCCCAGAGAAGTTTTCCTGTTTGTAAGGAAAGAATGGAAAAGCCTGAGCAGGTTTCCTAAACAACAAACCCCACATGCTGAGTCCAGGCTGCCTGCAATGATGTCCCCTTTCTACAAGGGACACTGTGACAGGAATGATGTCTGGGAGCAGAATTCTCGCAGTCTTTCCACGGAATTCTCTGTCCCTGTCCTTTGCCTGGCTCTCTGTTGCAGATGGAAGCTGCTGGTGCCATTCTCTGCTTGAAGCCCTCTTTTGATGCAAGCAGATGCTCCCAGGTGTGTTCAGCAGCTGTTGCTCACTGTTGATGCAAAGCTTTTGTGTTCCTCATGGAAGCAAGGAGCCATTGTGACACTGCAGGGGCTCATGGCATCAAGGAGACAATTGTGACACGACAGAACCTCCTAGAAACAAGACTCCATGATGACACCGTGGGGAATCATGGAACCACATGGAAATGTGTTCCTCATGAGATGCAGCAGGGCCTTGTTGGAACCAAAGACACCTCTGCAAAAAGCAGGGTAGCTCACAGAACCAAGGAGTCCATTGTTACAATAGAAAACCTATGGAAGCAAGGAGACCATTGTGACACAGTGGGGCCACATGAAAGCCACGGAGCCATTGTGACACAGTGGGGCCTCATGGAATCAAGGAGACCATGGTGACACAGGTGATGCACATGAAGCCAAGGAGCCATTGTGACACAGCGGGGCCTCATGGAATCAAGGAAACCATTGTGACACAGGTGATGCACATGAAGCCAAGGAGCCATTGTGACACAGTGAGGCCTCATGGAATCAAGGAGACCATGGTGACACAGGTGATGCACATGAAGCCAAGGAGCCATTGTGACACAGCGGGGCTTCTTCCCTTCAGCTCTGCAGCTGGCTGTCCCACACCGAGGCACCATGTGCCAAGTGCTCTCCTCAGGGCTCTGCCTGCACGCAGGCCCAGAGAAGTTTTCCTGTTTGTAAGGAAAGAATGGAAAAGCCTGAGCAGGTTTCCTAAACAACAAACCCCACATGCTGAGTCCAGGCTGCCTGCAATGATGTCCCCTTTCTACAAGGGACACTGTGAGCAGGAATGATGTCTGGGAGCAGAATTTTCGCAGTCTTTCCACGGAATTCTCTGTCCCTGTCCTTTGCCTGGCTCTCTGTTGCAGATGGAAGCTGCTGCTGCCTTTCTCAGCTTGAAGCCCTCTTTTGATGCAAGCAGATGCTCCCAGGTGTGTTCAGCAGCTGTTGCTCAGTGTTGATGCAAAGCTTTTGTGTTCCTCATGGAAGCAAGGAGCCATTGTGAACCTGCAGGGGCTCATGGGATCAAGGAGACAATTGTGACACTACAGAACCTCCTAGAAACAAGGCTCCATGATGACACCGTGGGGAATCATGGAACCACATGGAAATGTGTTCCTCATGAGACGCAGCAGGGCCTTGTTGGAACCAAAGACACCTCTGCAAAAAGCAGGGTAGCTCACAGAACCAAGGAGTCCATTGTTACAATAGAAAACCGATGGAAGCAAGGAGACCATTGTGACACAGTGGGGCCACATGAAAGCCACGGAGCCATTGTGACCCAGTGGGGCCTCATGGAATCAAGGAGACCATGGTGACACAGGTGATGCACATGAAGCCAAGGAGCCATTGTGACACAGTGGGGGCTCATGGAATCAAGGAGACCATGGTGACACAGGTGATGCACATGAAGCCAAGGAGCCATTGTGACACAGTGGGGCCTCATGGAATCAAGGAAACCATTGTGACACAGGTGATGCACATGAAGCCAAGGAGCCATTGTGACACAGCGGGGCTTCTTCCCTTCAGCTCTGCAGCTGGCTGTCCCACACCGAGGCACCATGTGCCAAGTGCTCTCCTCAGGGCTCTGCCTGCACGCAGGCCCAGAGAAGTTTTCCTGTTTGTAAGGAAAGAATGGAAAAGCCTGAGCAGGTTTCCTAAACAACAAACCTCACATGCTGAGTCCAGGCTGCCTGCAATGTTGTCCCCTTTCTACAAGGGACACTGTGAGCAGGAATGATGTCTGGGAGCAGAATTTTCGCAGTCTTTCCACTGAATTCTCTGTCCCTGTCCTTTGCCTGGCTCTCTGTTGCAGATGGAAGCTGCTGCTGCCTTTCTCAGCTTGAAGCCCTCGTTTGATGCAAGCAGATGCTCCCAGGTGTGTTCAGCAGCTGTTGCTGTGTTGATGCAAATCTTTTGTGTTCCTCATGGAAGCAAGGAGCCATTGTGACACTGCAGGGGCTCATGGCATCAAGGAGATAATTGTGACACTACAGAACATCCTAGAAACAAGGCTCCATGGTGACACCGTGGGGAATCATGGAACCACATGGAAATGTGTTCCTCATGCGACACAGCAGGGCCTTGTTGGAACCAAAGACACCTCTGCAAAAAGCAGGGTAGCTCACAGAACCAAGGAGTCCATTGTTACAATAGAAACCCTATGGAAGCAAGGGGCCATTGTGACACAGTGGGGCCACGTGGAAGCCAAGGAGCCATTGTGACCCAGTGGGGCCTCATGGAATCAAGGAGACCATGGTGACACAGATAATGCACATGAAGCCAAGGAGCCATTGTGACACAGTGGGGCCTCATGGAATCAAGGAGACCATGGTGACACAGGTGATGCACATGAAGCCAAGGAGCCATTGTGACACAGCGGGGCCTCATGGAATCAAGGAGACCATTGTGACACAGGTGATGCACATGAAGCCAAGGAGCCATTGTGACCCAGTGGGGCCTCATGGAATCAAGGAGACCATGGTGACACAGGTGATGCACATGAAGCCAAGGAGCCATTGTGACCCAGCGGGGCTTCTTCCCTTCAGCTCTGCAGCTGGCTGTCCCAGACCGAGGCACCATGTGCCAAGTGCTCTCCTCAGGGCTCTGCCTGCACACAGGCCCAGAGAAGTTTTCCTGTTTGTAAGGAAAGAATGGAAAAGCCTGAGCAGGTTTCCTAAACAACAAACCCCACATGCTGAGTCCAGGCTGCCTGCAATGATGTCCCCTTTCTACAAGGGACACTGTGACAGGAATGATGTCTGGGAGCAGAATTCTCGCAGTCTTTCCACGGAATTCTCTGTCCCTGTCCTTTGCCTGGCTCTCTGTTGCAGATGGAAGCTGCTGGTGCCATTCTCAGCTTGAAGCCCTCTTTTGATGCAAGCAGATGCTCCCAGGTGTGTTCAGCAGCTGTTGCTCAGTGTTGATGCAAAGCTTTTGTGTTCCTCATGGAAGCAAGGAGCCATTGTGACACTGCAGGGGCTCATGGCATCAAGGAGACAATTGTGACACGACAGAACCTCCTAGAAACAAGACTCCATGATGACACCGTGGGGAATCATGGAACCACATGGAAATGTGTTCCTCATGAGATGCAGCAGGGCCTTGTTGGAACCAAAGACACCTCTGCAAAAAGCAGGGTAGCTCACAGAACCAAGGAGTCCATTGTTACAATAGAAAACCTATGGAAGCAAGGAGACCATTGTGACACAGTGGGGCCACATGAAAGCCACGGAGCCATTGTGACCCAGTGGGGCCTCATGGAATCAAGGAGACCATGGTGACACAGGTGATGCACATGAAGCCAAGGAGCCATTGTGACCCAGTGGGGCCTCATGGAATCAAGGAGACCATGGTGACACAGGTGATGCACATGAAGCCAAGGAGGCATTGTGACACAGTGGGGCCTCATGGAATCAAGGAGACCATGGTGACACAGGTGATGCACATGAAGCCAAGGAGCCATTGTGACCCAGTGGGGCCTCATGGAATCAAGGAGACCATGGTGACACAGGTGATGCACATGAAGCCAAGGAGCCATTGTGACACAGTGGGGCTTCTTCCCTTCAGCTCTGCAGCTTGCTGTCCCACACCGAGGCACCATGTGCCAAGTGCTTTCCTCAGGGCTCTGCCTGCACACCGGCCCAGAGAAGTTTTCCTGTTTGTAAGGAAAGAATGGAAAAGCCTGAGCAGCTTTCCTAACCAACAAACCCCACATGCTGAGTCCAGGCTGCCTGCAATGATGTCCCCTTTCTACAAGGGACACTGTGAGCAGGAATGATGTCTGGGAGCAGAATTTTCGCAGTCTTTCCACGGAATTCTCTGTCCCTGTCCTTTGCCTGGCTCTCTGTTGCAGATGGAAGCTGCTGCTGCCTTTCTCAGCTTGAAGCCCTCGTTTGATGCAAGCAGATGCTCCCAGGTGTGTTCAGCAGCTGTTGCTCAGTGTTGATGCAAAGCTTTTGTGTTCCTCATGGAAGCAAGGAGCCATTGTGACACTGCAGGGGCTCATGGCATCAAGGAGACAATTGTGACACTACAGAACCTCCTAGAAACAAGGCTCCATGATGACACCGTGGGGAATCATGGAACCACATGGAAATGTGTTCCTCATGAGACGCAGCAGGGCCTTGTTGGAACCAAAGACACCTCTGCAAAAAGCAGGGTAGCTCACAGAACCAAGGAGTCCATTGTTACAATAGAAAACCTATGGAAGCAAGGAGCCATTGTGTCACAGTGGGGCCACATGGAAGCCACGGAGCCATTGTGACACAGTGGGGCCTCATGGAATCAAGGAGACCATGGTGACACAGGTGATGCACATGAAGCCAAGGAGCCATTGTGACACAGTGGGGCCTCATGGAATCAAGGAGACCATGGTGACACAGGTGATGCACATGAAGCCAAGGAGCCATTGTGACCCAGTGGGGCCTCATGGAATCAAGGAGACCATGGTGACACAGGTGATGCACATGAAGCCAAGGAGCCATTGTGACACAGCGGGGCTTCTTCCCTTCAGCTCTGCAGCTGGCTGTCCCACACCGAGGCACCATGTGCCAAGTGCTCTCCTCAGGGCTCTGCCTGCACACAGGCCCAGAGAAGTTTTCCTGTTTGTAAGGAAAGAATGGAAAAGCCTGAGCAGGTTTCCTAAACAACAAACCCCACATGCTGAGTCCAGGCTGCCTGCAATGTTGTCCCCTTTCTACAAGGGACACTGTGAGCAGGAATGATGTCTGGGAGCAGAATTTTCGCAGTCTTTCCACTGAATTCTCTGTCCCTGTCCTTTGCCTGGCTCTCTGTTGCAGATGGAAGCTGCTGCTGCCATTCTCAGCTGGAAGCCCTCGTTTGATGCAAGCAGATGCTCCCAGGTGTGTTCAGCAGCTGTTGCTCAGTGTTGATTCAAAGCTTTTGTGTTCCTCCTGGAAGCAAGGAGCCATTGTGACACTGCAGGGGCTCATGGCATCAAGGAGACAATTGTGACAGTACAGAACCTCCTAGAAACAAGACTCCATGATGACACCGTCGGGAATCATGGAACCACATGGAAATGTGTTCCTCATGAGACGCAGCAGGGCCTTGTTGGAACCAAAGACACCTCTGCAAAAAGCAGGGTAGCTCACAGAACCAAGGAGTCCATTGTTACAATAGAAAACCTATGGAAGCAAGGAGACCATTGTGACACAGTGGGGCCACATGAAAGCCACGGAGCCATTGTGACACAGTGGGGCCTCATGGAATCAAGGAGACCATGGTGACACAGGTGATGCACATGAAGCCAAGGAGCCATTGTGACACAGTGGGGGCTCATGGAATCAAGGAGACCATGGTGACACAGGTGATGCACATGAAGCCAAGGAGCCATTGTGACACAGTGGGGCCTCATGGAATCAAGGAGACCATGGTGACACAGGTGATGCACATGAAGCCAAGGAGCCATTGTGACCCAGTGGGGCCTCATGGAATCAAGGAGACCATGGAGACACAGGTGATGCACATGAAGCCAAGGAGCCATTGTGACACAGCGGGGCTTCTTCCCTTCAGCTCTGCAGCTGGCTGTCCCACACCGAGGCACCATGTGCCAAGTGCTCTCCTCAGGGCTCTGCCTGCACGCAGGCCCAGAGAAGTTTTCCTGTTTGTAAGGAAAGAATGGAAAAGCCTGAGCAGCTTTCCTAAACAACAAACCCCACAGGCTGAGTCCAGGCTGCCTGCAATGATGTCCCCTTTCTACAAGGGACACTGTGAGCAGGAATGATCTCTGGGAGCAGAATTCTCGCAGTCTTTCCACTGAATTCTCTGTCCCTGTCCTTTGCCTGGCTCTCTGTTGCAGATGGAAGCTGCTGCTGCCTTTCTCAGCTTGAAGCCCTCGTTTGATGCAAGCAGATGCTCCCAGGTGTGCTCAGCAGCTGTTGCTCAGTGTTGATGCAAAGCTTTTGTGTTCCTCATGGAAGCAAGGAGCCATTGTGACACTGCAGGGGCTCATGGCATCAAGGAGACAATTGTGACACTACAGAACCTCCTAGAAACAAGGCTCCATGGTGACACCGTGGGGAATCATGGAACCACATGGAAATGTGTTCCTCATGAGACACAGCAGGGCCTTGTTGGAACCAAAGACACCTCTGCAAAAAGCAGGGTAGCTCACAGAACCAAGGAGTCCATTGTTACAATACAAACCCTATGGAAGCAAGGAGACCATTGTGACACAGTGGGACCACATGAAAGCCACGGAGCCATTGTGACCCAGTGGGGCCTCATGGAATCAAGGAGACCATGGTGACACAGGTGATGCACATGAAGCCAAGGAGCCATTGTGACACAGTGGGGCCTCATGGAATCAAGGAGACCATGGTGACACAGGTGATGCACATGAAGCCAAGGAGCCATTGTGACACAGTGGGGCCTCATGGAATCAAGGAGACCATGGTGACATAGGTGATGCACATGAAGCCAAGGAGCCATTGTGACACCGTGGGGCCTCATGGAATCAAGGAAACCATGGTGACACAGGTGATGCACATGAAGCCAAGGAGCCATTGTGACCCAGTGGGGCCTCATGGAATCAAGGAGACCATGGTGACACAGGTGATGCACATGAAGCCAAGGAGCCATTGTGACCCAGTGGGGCCTCATGCAATCAAGGAGACCATGGTGACACAGGTGATGCACATGAAGCCAAGGAGCCATTGTGACCCAGTGAGGCCTCATGGAATCAAGGAGACCATGGTGACACAGGTGATGCACATGAAGCCAAGGAGCCATTGTGACACAGTGGGGCCTCATGGAATCAAGGAGACCATGGTGACACAGGTGATGCACATGAAGCCAAGGAGCCATTGTGACACAGCGGGGCTTCTTCCCTTCAGCTCTGCAGCTGGCTGTCCCAGCCCGAGGCACCATGTGCCAAGTGCTCTCCTCAGGGCTCTGCCTGCACACAGGCCCAGAGAAGTTTTCCTGTTTGTAAGGAAAGAATGGAAAAGCCTGAGCAGGTTTCCTAAACAACAAACCCCACATGCTGAGTCCAGGCTGCCTGCAATGATGTCCCCTTTCTACAAGGGACACTGTGAGCAGGAATGATGTCTGCGAGCAGAATTCTCGCAGTCTTTCCACTGAATTCCCTGTCCCTGTCCTTTCCCTGGCTCTCTGTTGCAGATGGAAGCTGCTGGTGCCATTCTCAGCTTGAAGCCCTCTTTTGATGCAAGCAGATGCTCCCAGGTGTGTTCAGCAGCTGTTGCTCAGTGTTGATGCAAAGCTTTTGTGTTCCTCATGGAAGCAAGGAGCCATTGTGACACTGCAGGGGCTCATGGCATCAAGGAGACAATTGTGACACTACAGAACCTCCTAGAAACAAGGCTCCATGGTGACACTGTGGGGAATCATGGAACCACATGGAAATGTGTTCCTCATGAGACGCAGCAGGGCCTTGTTGGAACCAAAGACACCTCTGCAAAAAGCAGGGTAGCTCACAGAACCAAGGAGTCCATTGTTACAATAGAAACCCTATGGAAGCAAGGAGACCATTGTGACACAGTGGGGCCACATGAAAGCAACGGAGCCATTGTGACACAGTGGGGCCTCATGGAATCAAGGAGACTATGGTGACACAGGTGATGCACATGAAGCCAAGGAGGCATTGTGACCCAGTGGGGCCTCATGGAATCAAGGAGACCATGGTGACACAGGTGATGCACATGAAGCCAAGGAGGCATTGTGACACAGTGGGGCCTCATGGAATCAAGGAGACCATGGTGACACAGGTGATGCACATGAAGCCAAGGAGCCATTGTGACCCAGTGGGGCCTCATGGAATCAAGGAGACCATGGTGACACAGGTGATGCACATGAAGCCAAGGAGCCATTGTGACACAGTGGGGCCTCATGGAATCAAGGAGACCATGGTGACACAGGTGATGCACATGAAGCCAAGGAGCCATTGTCACACAGTGAGGCCTCATGGAATCAAGGAGACCATGGTGACACAGGTGATGCACATGAAGCCAAGGAGCCATTGTGACACAGCGGGTCTTCTTCCCTTCAGCTCTGCAGCTGGCTGTCCCACACCGAGGCACCATGTGCCAAGTGCTCTCCTCAGGGCTCTGCCTGCACACAGGCCCAGAGAAGTTTTCCTGTTTGTAAGGAAAGAATGGAAAAGCCTGAGCAGCTTTCCTAAACAACAAACCCCACATGCTGAGTCCAGGCTGCCTGCAATGTTGTCCCCTTTCTACAAGGGACACTGTGAGCAGGAATGATGACTGGGAGCAGAATTTTCGCAGTCTTTCCACGGAATTCTCTGTCCCTGTCCTTTGCCTGGCTCTCTGTTGCAGATGGAAGCTGCTGCTGCCTTTCTCAGCTTGAAGCCCTCGTTTGATGCAAGCAGATGCTCCCAGGTGTGTTCAGCAGCTGTTGCTCAGTGTTGATGCAAAGCTTTTGTGTTCCTCATGGAAGCAAGGAGCCATTGTGACACTGCAGGGGCTCATGGCATCAAGGAGACAATTGTGACATGACAGAACCTCCTAGAAACAAGACTCCATGATGACACCGTGGGGAATCATGGAACCACATGGAAATGTGTTCCTCATGAGACGCAGCAGGGCCTTGTTGGAACCAAAGACACCTCTGCAAAAAGCAGGGTTGCTCACAGAACCAAGGAGTCCATAGTTACAATAGAAAACCTATGGAAGCAAGGAGACCATTGTGACACAGTGGGGCCACATGAAAGCCACGGAGCCATTGTGACCCAGTGGGGCCTCATGGAATCAAGGAGACCATGGTGACACAGGTGATGCACATGAAGCCAAGGAGCCATTGTGACACAGTGGGGCCTCATGGAATCCAGGAGACCATGGTGACACAGGTGATGCACATGAAGCCAAGGAGCCATTGTGACACAGTGGGGCCTCATGGAATCAAGGAGACCATGGTGACACAGGTGATGCACATGAAGCCAAGGAGCCATTGTGACACAGTGGGGCCTCATGGAATCAAGGAGACCATGGTGACACAGGTGATGCACATGAAGCCAAGGAGCCATTGTGACCCAGTGGGGGCTCATGGAATCAAGTAGACCATGGTGACACAGGTGATGCACATGAAGCCAAGGAGCCATTGTGACCCAGTGGGGCCTCATGGAATCAAGGAGACCATGGTGACACAGGTGATGCACATGAAGCCAAGGAGCCATTGTGACCCAGTGGGGCCTCATGGAATCAAGGAGACCATTGTGACACAGGTGATGCACATGAAGCCAAGGAGCCATTGTGACACAGTGAGGCCTCATGGAATCAAGGAGACCATGGTGACACAGGTGATGCACATGAAGCCAAGGAGGCATTGTGACACAGCGGGGCTTCTTCCCTTCAGCTCTGCAGCTGGCTGTCCCACACCGAGGCACCATGTGCCAAGTGCTCTCCTCAGGGCTCTGCCTGCACACAGGCCCAGAGAAGTTTTCCTGTTTGTAAGGAAAGAATGGAAAAGCCTGAGCAGCTTTCCTAAACAACAAGCCCCACATGCTGTGTCCAAGCTGCCTGCAATGTTGTCCCCTTTCTACAAGGGACACTGTGAGCAGGAATGATGTCTGGGAGCAGAATTTTCGCAGTCTTTCCACTGAATTCTCTCTCCCTGTCCTTTGCCTGGCTCTCTGTTGCAGATGGAAGCTGCTGCTGCCTTTCTCAGCTTGAAGCCCTCGTTTGATGCAAGCAGATGCTCCCAGGTGTGTTCAGCAGCTGTTGCTCAGTGTTGATGCAAAGCTTTTGTATTCCTCATGGAAGCAAGGAGCCATTGTGACACTGCAGGGGCTCATGGCATCAAGGAGACAATTGTGACAGTACAGAACCTCCTAGAAACAAGACTCCATGACGACACCGTGGGGAATCATGGAACCACATGGAAATGTGTTCCTCATGAGACGCAGCAGGGCCTTGTTGGAACCAAAGACACCTCTGCAAAAAGCAGGGTAGCTCACAGAACCAAGGAGTCCATTGTTACAATAGAAACCCTATGGAAGCAAGGAGACCATTGTGACACAGTGGGGCCACATGAAAGCCACGGAGCCATTGTGACCCAGTGGGGCCTCATGGAATCAAGGAAACCATGGTGACACAGGTGATGCACATGAAGCCAAGGAGCCATTGTGACCCAGTGGGGCCTCATGGAATCAAGGAGACCATGGTGACACAGGTGATGCACATGAAGCCAAGGAGCCATTGTGACACAGTGGGGCCTCATGGAATCAAGTAGACCATGGTGACACAGGTGATGCACATGAAGCCAAGGAGCCATTGTGACCCAGTGGGGCCTCATGGAATCAAGGAGACCATGGTGACACAGGTGATGCACATGAAGCCAAGGAGCCATTGTGACATAGTGAGGCCTCATGGAATCAAGGAGACCATGGTGACACAGGTGATGCACATGAAGCCAAGGAGCCATTGTGACACAGTGGGGCTTCTTCCCTTCAGCTCTGCAGCTGGCTGTCCCAGCCCGAGGCACCATGTGCCAAGTGCTCTCCTCAGGGCTCTGCCTGCACACAGGCCCAGAGAAGTTTTTCTGTTTGTAAGGAAAGAATGGAAAAGCCTGAGCAGGTTTCCTAAACAACAAACCCCACATGCTGAGTCCAGGCTGCCTGCAATGATGTCCCCTTTCTACAAGGGACACTGTGAGCAGGAATGATGTCTGGGAGCAGAATTTTCGCAGTCTTTCCACGGAATTCTCTGTCCCTGTCCTTTGCCTGGCTCTCTGTTGCAGATGGAAGCTGCTGCTGCCTTTCTCAGCTTGAAGCCCTCGTTTGATGCAAGCAGATGCTCCCAGGTGTGTTCAGCAGCTGTTGCTGTGTTGATGCAAAGCTTTTGTGTTCCTCATGGAAGCAAGGAGCCATTGTGACACTGCAGGGGCTCATGGCATCAAGGAGACAATTGTGACACCACAGAACCTCCTAGAAACAAGACTCCATGATGACACCGTGGGGAATCATGGAACCACATGGAAATGTGTTCCTCATGAGACGCAGCAGGGCCTTGTTGGAACCAAAGACACCTCTGCAAAAAGCAGGGTAGCTCACAGAACCAAGGAGTCCATTGTTACAATAGAAAACCTATGGAAGCAAGGAGACCATTGTGACACAGTGGGGCCACATAAAAGCCACGGAGCCATTGTGACCCAGTGGGGCCTCATGGAATCAAGGAGACCATGGTGACACAGGTGATGCACATGAAGCCAAGGAGCCATTGTGACCCAGTGGGGCCTCATGGAATCAAGGAGACCATGGTGACACAGGTGATGCACATGAAGCCAAGGAGCCATTGTGACACAGTGGGGCCTCATGGAATCAAGGAGACCATGGTGACACAGGTGATGCACATGAAGCCAAGGAGCCATTGTGACACAGCGGGGCTTCTTCCCTTCAGCTCTGCAGCTGGCTGTCCCACACCGAGGCACCATGTGCCAAGTGCTCTCCTCAGGGCTCTGCCTGCACACAGGCCCAGAGAAGTTTTCCTGTTTGTAAGGAAAGAATGGAAAAGCCTGAGCAGCTTTCCTAAACAAAAAACCCCACATGCTCAGTCCAGGCTGCCTGCAATGATGTCCCCTTTCTACAAGGGACACTGTGAGCAGGAATGATCTCTGGGAGCAGAATTCCCGCAGTCTTTCCACTGAATTCTCTGTCCCTGTCCTTTGCCTGGCTCTCTGTTGCAGATGGAAGCTGCTGCTGCCTTTCTCAGCTTGAAGCCCTCTTTTGATGCAAGCAGATGCTCCCAGGTTTGTTCAGCAGCTGTTGCTCAGTGTTGATGCAAAGCTTTTGTGTTCCTCATGGAAGCAAGGAGCCATTGTGACACTGCAGGGGCTCATGGTATCAAGGAGACAATTGTGACACTACAGAACCTCCTAGAATCAAGACTCCATGATGACACCGTGGGGAATCATGGAACCACATGGAAATGTGTTCCTCATGAGACACAGCAGGGCCTTGTTGGAACCAAAGACACCTCTGCAAAAAGCAGGGTGGCTCACAGAACCATGGTGTCCATTGTTACAATAGAAAACCTATGGAAGCAAGGAGACCATTGTGACACAGTGGGGCCACATGAAAGCCACGGAGCCATTGTGACCCAGTGGGGCCTCATGGAATCAAGGAGACCATGGTGACACAGGTGATGCACATGAAGCCAAGGAGCCATTGTGACACAGTGGGGCCTCATGGAATCAAGGAGACCATGGTGACACAGGTGATGCACATGAAGCCAAGGAGCCATTGTGACACAGTGGGGCCTCATGGAATCAAGGAGACCATGGTGACACAGGTGATGCACATGAAGCCAAGGAGCCATTGTGACACAGTGGGGCCTCATGGAATCAAGGAGACCATGGTGACACAGGTGATGCACATGAAGCCAAGGAGCCATTGTGACACAGTGGGGCCTCATGGAATCAAGGAGACCATGGTGACACAGGTGATGCACATGAAGCCAAGGAGCCATTGTGACACAGTGGGGCTTCTTCCCTTCAGCTCTGCAGCTGGCTGTCCCACACCGAGGCACCATGTGCCAAGTGCTTTCCTCAGGGCTCTGCCTGCACACCGGCCCAGAGAAGTTTTCCTGTTTGTAAGGAAAGAATGGAAAAGCCTGAGCAGCTTTCCTAAACAACAAACCCCACATGCTGAGTCCAGGCTGCCTGCAATGATGTCCCCTTTCTACAAGGGACACTGTGAGCAGGAATGATGTCTGGGAGCAGAATTTTCGCAGTCTTTCCACGGAATTCTCTGTCCCTGTCCTTTGCCTGGCTCTCTGTTGCAGATGGAAGCTGCTGCTGCCTTTCTCAGCTTGAAGCCCTCGTTTGATGCAAGCAGATGCTCCCAGGTGTGTTCAGCAGCTGTTGCTCAGTGTTGATGCAAAGCTTTTGTGTTCCTCATGGAAGCAAGGAGCCATTGTGACACTGCAGGGGCTCATGGCATCAAGGAGACAATTGTGACACTACAGAACCTCCTAGAAACAAGGCTCCATGATGACACCGTGGGGAATCATGGAACCACATGGAAATGTGTTCCTCATGAGACGCAGCAGGGCCTTGTTGGAACCAAAGACACCTCTGCAAAAAGCAGGGTAGCTCACAGAACCAAGGAGTCCATTGTTACAATAGAAAACCTATGGAAGCAAGGAGCCATTGTGTCACAGTGGGGCCACATGGAAGCCACGGAGCCATTGTGACACAGTGGGGCCTCATGGAATCAAGGAGACCATGGTGACACAGGTGATGCACATGAAGCCAAGGAGCCATTGTGACCCAGTGGGGCCTCATGGAATCAAGGAGACCATGGTGACACAGGTGATGCACATGAAGCCAAGGAGCCATTGTGACACAGCGGGGCTTCTTCCCTTCAGCTCTGCAGCTGGCTGTCCCACACCGAGGCACCATGTGCCAAGTGCTCTCCTCAGGGCTCTGCCTGCACACAGGCCCAGAGAAGTTTTCCTGTTTGTAAGGAAAGAATGGAAAAGCCTGAGCAGGTTTCCTAAACAACAAACCCCACATGCTGAGTCCAGGCTGCCTGCAATGTTGTCCCCTTTCTACAAGGGACACTGTGAGCAGGAATGATCTCTGGGAGCAGAATTTTCGCAGTCTTTCCACTGAATTCTCTGTCCCTGTCCTTTGCCTGGCTCTCTGTTGCAGATGGAAGCTACTGCTGCCATTCTCAGCTGGAAGCCCTCGTTTGATGCAAGCAGATGCTCCCAGGTGTGTTCAGCAGCTGTTGCTCAGTGTTGATTCAAAGCTTTTGTGTTCCTCATGGAAGCAAGGAGCCATTGTGACACTGCAGGGGCTCATGGCATCAAGGAGACAATTGTGACAGTACAGAACCTCCTAGAAACAAGACTCCATGATGACACCGTCGGGAATCATGGAACCACATGGAAATGTGTTCCTCATGAGACGCAGCAGGGCCTTGTTGGAACCAAAGACACCTCTGCAAAAAGCAGGGTAGCTCACAGAACCAAGGAGTCCATTGTTACAATAGAAAACCTATGGAAGCAAGGAGACCATTGTGACACAGTGGGGCCACATGAAAGCCACGGAGCCATTGTGACACAGTGGGGCCTCATGGAATCAAGGAGACCATGGTGACACAGGTGATGCACATGAAGCCAAGGAGCCATTGTGACACAGTGGGGGCTCATGGAATCAAGGAGACCATGGTGACACAGGTGATGCACATGAAGCCAAGGAGCCATTGTGACACAGTGGGGCCTCATGGAATCAAGGAGACCATGGTGACACAGGTGATGCACATGAAGCCAAGGAGCCATTGTGACCCAGTGGGGCCTCATGGAATCAAGGAGACCATGGAGACACAGGTGATGCACATGAAGCCAAGGAGCCATTGTGACACAGCGGGGCTTCTTCCCTTCAGCTCTGCAGCTGGCTGTCCCACACCGAGGCACCATGTGCCAAGTGGTCTCCTCAGGGCTCTGCCTGCACGCAGGCCCAGAGAAGTTTTCCTGTTTGTAAGGAAAGAATGGAAAAGCCTGAGCAGCTTTCCTAAACAACAAACCCCACAGGCTGAGTCCAGGCTGCCTGCAATGATGTCCCCTTTCTACAAGGGACACTGTGAGCAGGAATGATCTCTGGGAGCAGAATTCTCGCAGTCTTTCCACTGAATTCTCTGTCCCTGTCCTTTGCCTGGCTCTCTGTTGCAGATGGAAGCTGCTGCTGCCTTTCTCAGCTTGAAGCCCTCGTTTGATGCAAGCAGATGCTCCCAGGTGTGTTCAGCAGCTGTTGCTCAGTGTTGATGCAAAGCTTTTGTGTTCCTCATGGAAGCAAGGAGCCATTGTGACACTGCAGGGGCTCATGGCATCAAGGAGACAATTGTGACACTACAGAACCTCCTAGAAACAAGGCTCCATGGTGACACCGTGGGGAATCATGGAACCACATGGAAATGTGTTCCTCATGAGACACAGCAGGGCCTTGTTGGAACCAAAGACACCTCTGCAAAAAGCAGGGTAGCTCACAGAACCAAGGAGTCCATTGTTACAATACAAACCCTATGGAAGCAAGGAGACCATTGTGACACAGTGGGACCACATGAAAGCCACGGAGCCATTGTGACCCAGTGGGGCCTCATGGAATCAAGGAGACCATGGTGACACAGGTGATGCACATGAAGCCAAGGAGCCATTGTGACACAGTGGGGCCTCATGGAATCAAGGAGACCATGGTGACACAGGTGATGCACATGAAGCCAAGGAGCCATTGTGACACAGTGGGGCCTCATGGAATCAAGGAGACCATGGTGACATAGGTGATGCACATGAAGCCAAGGAGCCATTGTGACACCGTGGGGCCTCATGGAATCAAGGAAACCATGGTGACACAGGTGATGCACATGAAGCCAAGGAGCCATTGTGACCCAGTGGGGCCTCATGGAATCAAGGAGACCATGGTGACACAGGTGATGCACATGAAGCCAAGGAGCCATTGTGACCCAGTGGGGCCTCATGCAATCAAGGAGACCATGGTGACACAGGTGATGCACATGAAGCCAAGGAGCCATTGTGACCCAGTGAGGCCTCATGGAATCAAGGAGACCATGGTGACACAGGTGATGCACATGAAGCCAAGGAGCCATTGTGACACAGTGGGGCCTCATGGAATCAAGGAGACCATGGTGACACAGGTGATGCACATGAAGCCAAGGAGCCATTGTGACACAGCGGGGCTTCTTCCCTTCAGCTCTGCAGCTGGCTGTCCCAGCCCGAGGCACCATGTGCCAAGTGCTCTCCTCAGGGCTCTGCCTGCACACAGGCCCAGAGAAGTTTTCCTGTTTGTAAGGAAAGAATGGAAAAGCCTGAGCAGGTTTCCTAAACAACAAACCCCACATGCTGAGTCCAGGCTGCCTGCAATGATGTCCCCTTTCTACAAGGGACACTGTGAGCAGGAATGATGTCTGCGAGCAGAATTCTCGCAGTCTTTCCACTGAATTCCCTGTCCCTGTCCTTTCCCTGGCTCTCTGTTGCAGATGGAAGCTGCTGGTGCCATTCTCAGCTTGAAGCCCTCTTTTGATGCAAGCAGATGCTCCCAGGTGTGTTCAGCAGCTGTTGCTCAGTGTTGATGCAAAGCTTTTG
Organism: Corvus hawaiiensis; assembly: GCF_020740725.1. Taxonomy (NCBI): domain Eukaryota; kingdom Metazoa; phylum Chordata; class Aves; order Passeriformes; family Corvidae; genus Corvus; species Corvus hawaiiensis. The sequence goes on from NC_063224.1 coordinate 22,522,889, forward strand.
TGTTCCTCATGGAAGCAAGGAGCCATTGTGACACTGCAGGGGCTCATGGCATCAAGGAGACAATTGTGACACTACAGAACCTCCTAGAAACAAGGCTCCATGGTGACACTGTGGGGAATCATGGAACCACATGGAAATGTGTTCCTCATGAGACGCAGCAGGGCCTTGTTGGAACCAAAGACACCTCTGCAAAAAGCAGGGTAGCTCACAGAACCAAGGAGTCCATTGTTACAATAGAAACCCTATGGAAGCAAGGAGACCATTGTGACACAGTGGGGCCACATGAAAGCAACGGAGCCATTGTGACACAGTGGGGCCTCATGGAATCAAGGAGACTATGGTGACACAGGTGATGCACATGAAGCCAAGGAGGCATTGTGACCCAGTGGGGCCTCATGGAATCAAGGAGACCATGGTGACACAGGTGATGCACATGAAGCCAAGGAGGCATTGTGACACAGTGGGGCCTCATGGAATCAAGGAGACCATGGTGACACAGGTGATGCACATGAAGCCAAGGAGCCATTGTGACCCAGTGGGGCCTCATGGAATCAAGGAGACCATGGTGACACAGGTGATGCACATGAAGCCAAGGAGCCATTGTGACCCAGTGGGGCCTCATGGAATCAAGGAGACCATGGTGACACAGGTGATGCACATGAAGCCAAGGAGCCATTGTCACACAGTGAGGCCTCATGGAATCAAGGAGACCATGGTGACACAGGTGATGCACATGAAGCCAAGGAGCCATTGTGACACAGCGGGTCTTCTTCCCTTCAGCTCTGCAGCTGGCTGTCCCACACCGAGGCACCATGTGCCAAGTGCTCTCCTCAGGGCTCTGCCTGCACACAGGCCCAGAGAAGTTTTCCTGTTTGTAAGGAAAGAATGGAAAAGCCTGAGCAGCTTTCCTAAACAACAAACCCCACATGCTGAGTCCAGGCTGCCTGCAATGTTGTCCCCTTTCTACAAGGGACACTGTGAGCAGGAATGATGACTGGGAGCAGAATTTTCGCAGTCTTTCCACGGAATTCTCTGTCCCTGTCCTTTGCCTGGCTCTCTGTTGCAGATGGAAGCTGCTGCTGCCTTTCTCAGCTTGAAGCCCTCGTTTGATGCAAGCAGATGCTCCCAGGTGTGTTCAGCAGCTGTTGCTCAGTGTTGATGCAAAGCTTTTGTGTTCCTCATGGAAGCAAGGAGCCATTGTGACACTGCAGGGGCTCATGGCATCAAGGAGACAATTGTGACATGACAGAACCTCCTAGAAACAAGACTCCATGATGACACCGTGGGGAATCATGGAACCACATGGAAATGTGTTCCTCATGAGACGCAGCAGGGCCTTGTTGGAACCAAAGACACCTCTGCAAAAAGCAGGGTTGCTCACAGAACCAAGGAGTCCATAGTTACAATAGAAAACCTATGGAAGCAAGGAGACCATTGTGACACAGTGGGGCCACATGAAAGCCACGGAGCCATTGTGACCCAGTGGGGCCTCATGGAATCAAGGAGACCATGGTGACACAGGTGATGCACATGAAGCCAAGGAGCCATTGTGACACAGTGGGGCCTCATGGAATCCAGGAGACCATGGTGACACAGGTGATGCACATGAAGCCAAGGAGCCATTGTGACACAGTGGGGCCTCATGGAATCAAGGAGACCATGGTGACACAGGTGATGCACATGAAGCCAAGGAGCCATTGTGACACAGTGGGGCCTCATGGAATCAAGGAGACCATGGTGACACAGGTGATGCACATGAAGCCAAGGAGCCATTGTGACCCAGTGGGGGCTCATGGAATCAAGTAGACCATGGTGACACAGGTGATGCACATGAAGCCAAGGAGCCATTGTGACCCAGTGGGGCCTCATGGAATCAAGGAGACCATGGTGACACAGGTGATGCACATGAAGCCAAGGAGCCATTGTGACCCAGTGGGGCCTCATGGAATCAAGGAGACCATTGTGACACAGGTGATGCACATGAAGCCAAGGAGCCATTGTGACACAGTGAGGCCTCATGGAATCAAGGAGACCATGGTGACACAGGTGATGCACATGAAGCCAAGGAGCCATTGTGACACAGCGGGGCTTCTTCCCTTCAGCTCTGCAGCTGGCTGTCCCACACCGAGGCACCATGTGCCAAGTGCTCTCCTCAGGGCTCTGCCTGCACACAGGCCCAGAGAAGTTTTCCTGTTTGTAAGGAAAGAATGGAAAAGCCTGAGCAGCTTTCCTAAACAACAAGCCCCACATGCTGTGTCCAAGCTGCCTGCAATGTTGTCCCCTTTCTACAAGGGACACTGTGAGCAGGAATGATGTCTGGGAGCAGAATTTTCGCAGTCTTTCCACTGAATTCTCTCTCCCTGTCCTTTGCCTGGCTCTCTGTTGCAGATGGAAGCTGCTGCTGCCTTTCTCAGCTTGAAGCCCTCGTTTGATGCAAGCAGATGCTCCCAGGTGTGTTCAGCAGCTGTTGCTCAGTGTTGATGCAAAGCTTTTGTATTCCTCATGGAAGCAAGGAGCCATTGTGACACTGCAGGGGCTCATGGCATCAAGGAGACAATTGTGACAGTACAGAACCTCCTAGAAACAAGACTCCATGACGACACCGTGGGGAATCATGGAACCACATGGAAATGTGTTCCTCATGAGACGCAGCAGGGCCTTGTTGGAACCAAAGACACCTCTGCAAAAAGCAGGGTAGCTCACAGAACCAAGGAGTCCATTGTTACAATAGAAACCCTATGGAAGCAAGGAGACCATTGTGACACAGTGGGGCCACATAAAAGCCACGGAGCCATTGTGACCCAGTGGGGCCTCATGGAATCAAGGAGACCATGGTGACACAGGTGATGCACATGAAGCCAAGGAGCCATTGTGACCCAGTGGGGCCTCATGGAATCAAGGAGACCATGGTGACACAGGTGATGCACATGAAGCCAAGGAGCCATTGTGACACAGTGGGGCCTCATGGAATCAAGGAGACCATGGTGACACAGGTGATGCACATGAAGCCAAGGAGCCATTGTGACACAGCGGGGCTTCTTCCCTTCAGCTCTGCAGCTGGCTGTCCCACACCGAGGCACCATGTGCCAAGTGCTCTCCTCAGGGCTCTGCCTGCACACAGGCCCAGAGAAGTTTTCCTGTTTGTAAGGAAAGAATGGAAAAGCCTGAGCAGCTTTCCTAAACAAAAAACCCCACATGCTCAGTCCAGGCTGCCTGCAATGATGTCCCCTTTCTACAAGGGACACTGTGAGCAGGAATGATCTCTGGGAGCAGAATTCCCGCAGTCTTTCCACGGAATTCTCTGTCCCTGTCCTTTCCCTGGCTCTCTGTTGCAGATGGAAGCTGCTGCTGCCTTTCTCAGCTTGAAGCCCTCGTTTGATGCAAGCAGATGCTCCCAGGTTTGTTCAGCAGCTGTTGCTCAGTGTTGATGCAAAGCTTTTGTGTTCCTCATGGAAGCAAGGAGCCATTGTGACACTGCAGGGGCTCATGGTATCAAGGAGACAATTGTGACACTACAGAACCTCCTAGAATCAAGACTCCATGATGACACCGTGGGGAATCATGGAACCACATGGAAATGTGTTCCTCATGAGACACAGCAGGGCCGTGTTGGAACCAAAGACACCTCTGCAAAAAGCAGGGTGGCTCACAGAACCATGGTGTCCATTGTTACAATAGAAAACCTATGGAAGCAAGGAGACCATTGTGACACAGTGGGGCCACATGAAAGCAACGGAGCCATTGTGACCCAGTGGGGCCTCATGGAATCAAGGAGACCATGGTGACACAGGTGATGCACATGAAGCCAAGGAGCCATTGTGACCCAGTGGGGCCTCATGGAATCAAGGAGACCATGGTGACACAGGTGATGCACATGAAGCCAAGGAGCCATTGTGACACAGTGGGGCCTCATGGAATCAAGGAGACCATGGTGACACAGGTGATGCACATGAAGCCAAGGAGCCATTGTGACACAGTGGGGCCTCATGGAATCAAGGAGACCATGGTGACACAGGTGATGCACATGAAGCCAAGGAGCCATTGTGACACAGTGGGGCCTCATGGAATCAAGGAGACCATGGTGACACAGGTGATGCACATGAAGCCAAGGAGCCATTGTGACACAGTGGGGCTTCTTCCCTTCAGCTCTGCAGCTGGCTGTCCCACACCGAGGCACCATGTGCCAAGTGCTCTCCTCAGGGCTCTGCCTGCACACAGGCCCAGAGAAGTTTTCCTGTTTGTAAGGAAAGAATGAAAAAGCCTGAGCAGATTCCCTAGACAACCAAACCCACATGCTGAGTCCAGGCTGCCTGCAATGATGTCCCCTTTCTACAAGGGACACTGTGAGCAGGAATGATCTCTGGGAGCAGAATTTTCGCCGTCTTTCCACTGAATTCCCTGTCCCTGTCCTTTGCCTGGCTCTCTGTTGCAGATGGAAGCTGCTGCTGCCATTCTCAGCTTGAAGCCCTCTTTTGATGCAAGCAGATGCTCCCAGGTGTGTTCAGCAGCTGTTGCTCAGTGTTGATGCAAAGCTTTTGTGTTCCTCATGGAAGCAAGGAGCCATTGTGACACTGCAGGGGCTCATGGGATCAAGGAGACAATTGTGACACTACAGAACCTCCTAGAAACAAGACTCCATGGTGACACCGTGGGGAATCATGGAACCACATTGAAATGTGTTCCTCATGCGACACAGCAGGGCCTTGTTGGAACCAAAGACACCTCTGCAAAAAGCAGGGTAGCTCACAGAACCAAGGAGTCCATTGTTACAATAGAAAACCTATGGAATCAAGGGGCCATTGTGACACAGTGGGGCCACATGGAAGCCAAGGTGCCATTGTGACCCAGTGGGGCCTCATGGAATCAAGGAGACCATGGTGACACAGGTGATGCACATGAAGCCAAGGAGCCATTCTGACCCAGTGGGGGCTCATGGAATCAAGGAGACCATGGTGACACAGGTGATGCACATGAAGCCAAGGAGCCATTGTGACACAGTGGGGCCTCATGGAATCAAGGAGACCATGGTGACACAGGTGATGCACATGAAGCCAAGGAGCCATTGTGACCCAGTGGGGCCTCATGGAATCAAGGAGACCATGGTGACACAGGTGATGCACATGAAGCCAAGGAGCCATTGTGACCCAGTGGGGCCTCATGGAATCAAGGAGACCATGGTGACACAGGTGATGCGCATGAAGCCAAGGAGCCATTGTGACACAGCGGGGCTTCTTCCCTTCAGCTCTGCAGCTGGCTGTCCCAGCCCACAGCACCATGTGCCAAGTGCTCTCCTCAGGGCTCTGCCTGCACACAGGCCCAGAGAAGTTTTCCTGTTTGTAAGGAAAGAATGGAAAAGCCTGAGCAGGTTTCCTCAACAACAAACCCCACATGCTGAGTCCAGGCTGCCTGCAACGATGTCCCCTTTCTACAAGGGACACTGTGAGCAGGAATGATGTCTGGGAGCAGAATTTTCGCAGTCTTTCCACTGAATTCTCTGTCCCTGTCCTTTGCCTGGCTCTCTGTTGCAGATGGAAGCTGCTGCTGCCTTTCTCAGCTTGAAGCCCTCGTTTGATGCAAGCAGATGCTCCCAGGTGTGTTCAGCAGCTGTTGCTCAGTGTTGATGCAAAGCTTTTGTGTTCCTCATGGAAGCAAGGAGCCATTGTGACACTGCAGGGGCTCATGGCATCAAGGAGACAATTGTGACACTACAGAACCTCCTAGAAACAAGGCTCCATGGTGACACCGTGGGGAATCATGGAACCACATAGAAATGTGTTCCTCATGAGACACAGCAGGGCCTTGTTGGAACCAAAGACACCTCTGCAAAAAGCAGGGTAGCTCACAGAACCTAGGAGTCCATTGTTACAATAGAAAACCTATGGAAGCAAGGAGACTATTGTGACACAGTGGGGCCACATGAAAGCCACGGAGCCATTGTGACCCAGTGGGGCCTCATGGAATCAAGGAGACCATGGTGTCACAGGTGATGCACATGAAGCCAAGGAGCCATTGTGACACAGTGGGGCCTCATGGAATCAAGGAGACCATGGTGACACAGGTGATGCACATGAAGCCAAGGAGCCATTGTGACACAGTGGGGCCTCATGGAATCAAGGAGACCATGGTGACACAGGTGATGCACATGAAGCCAAGGAGCCATTGTGACCCAGTGGGGCCTCATGGAATCAAGGAGACCATGGTGACACAGGTGATGCACATGAAGCCAAGGAGCCATTGTGACCCAGTGGGGCCTCATGGAATCAAGGAGACCATGGTGACACAGGTGATGCACATGAAGCCAAGGAGCCATTGTGACACAGTGGGGCCTCATGGAATCAAGGAGACCATGGTGACACAGGTGATGCACATGAAGCCAAGGAGCCATTGTGACCCAGTGGGGCTTCTTCCCTTCAGCTCTGCAGCTGGCTGTCCCAGCCCACAGCACCATGTGCCAAGTGCTCTCCTCAGGGCTCTGCCTGCACACAGGCCCAGAGAAGTTTTCCTGTTTGTAAGGAAAGAATGAAAAAGCCTGAGCAGGTTCCCTAGACAACCAAACCCACATGCTCAGTCCAGCCTGCCTGCAATGATGTCCCCTTTCTACAAGAGACACTGTGAGCAGGAATGATCTCTGGGAGCAGAATTCTCGCAGTCTTTCTACTAAATTGCCTGTGCCTGTCATTTGCCTGGCTCTCTGTTGCAGATGGAAGCTGCTGGTGCCATTCTCTGCTTGAAGCCCTCTTTTGATGCAAGCAGATGCTCCCAGGTGTGTTCAGCAGCTGTTGCTCAGTGTTGATGCAAAGCTTTTGTGTTCCTCATGGAAGCAAGGAGCCATTGTGACACTGCAGGGGCTCATGGCATCAAGGAGACAATTGTGACACTACAGAACCTCTTAGAAACAAGGCTCCATGGTGACACCATGGCGAATCATGGAATCAAGGAGCCCGTTGTGACACAGAGAGGCCGCCTGGAAGCAATGGTCCATTGTTACACTGCGGATTCAAGAAGACCATGGGGACAGCACGGAACCTCATGGAACCATCCGTCCATTGGGACACAGCGGGGCCTCATGGACACAAGGGGACCATTGTGGCAAAGCAGGGCCTCATGGAAGCATGGAGAGCATTGTGACATTGTGGGCAATCATGGAAGCATGGAGAGCATTGTGCCACTAAGGAAACTGATGGAACCAAGGCGATCCCTGGGACACAATGGAAGCACATGGAATCAAGGCTCCATGATGACTTTGGAGGGCCTCATGGAGCACAGGATCCATTGTGACACAGCAAGACCTCGTGGAACCAAGGAGCCTTTGTGATACTCCAGATGCGCATGGAAGCCAGGGTGCACTGAGACACAGCGGGGCCTTGTTGGAACCAAGGACACCTCTGCAAAAAGCAGGGTAGCTCACAGAACCAAGGAGTCCATTGTTACATTGTAGAAAATTATACATTACATTCTAGAAAACCTATGGAACCAAGGGGCTATTGTGACACAGTGGGGCCACATGGAAGCAATTGTCCATTATGACAATGTGGATCAAAGGTGACCATGGTGACACTGCGGAACCTCATGGAAGCAAGGAGCCATTGTGACACAGTGGGGCCTCATGGAATCAAGGAGACCATGGTGACACAGGTGATGCACATGAAGCCAAGGAGCCATTGTGACACAGTGGGGCCTCATGGAATCAAGGAGACCATGGTGACACAGGTGATGCACATGAAGCCAAGGAGCCATTGTGACACAGTGGGGCCTCATGGAATCAAGGAGACCATGGTGACACAGGTGATGCACATGAAGCCAAGGAGCCATTGTGACCCAGTGGGGCCTCATGGAATCAAGGAGACCATGGTGACACAGGTGATGCATATGAAGCCAAGGAGCCATTGTGACACAGTGGGGCCTCATGGAATCAAGGAGACCATGGTGACACAGGTGATGCACATGAAGCCAAGGAGCCATTGTGACACAGCGGGGCCTCATGGAATCAAGGAGACCATGGTGACACAGGTGATGCACATGAAGCCAAGGAGCCATTGTGACCCAGTGGGGCCTCATGGAATCAAGGAGACCATGGAGACACAGGTGATGCACATGAAGCCAAGGAGCCATTGTGACCCAGTGGGGCCTCATGGAATCAAGGAGACCATGGTGACACAGGTGATGCACATGAAGCCAAGGAGCCATTGTGACACAGTGAGGCCTCATGGAATCAAGGAAACCATGGTGACACAGGTGATGCACATGAAGCCAAGGAGCCATTGTGACCCAGTGGGGCTTCTTCCCTTCAGCTCTGCAGTTGGCTGTCCCAGACCGAGGCACCATGTGCCAATTGCTTTCCTCAGGGCTCTGCCTGCACACAGGCCCAGAGGAGTTTTCCTGTTTGTAAGGAAAGAATGGAAAAGCCTGAGCAGGTTTCCTAAACAACAAACCCCACATGCTGAGTCCAGGCTGCCTGCAATGATGTCCCCTTTCTACAAGGGACACTGTGAGCAGGAATGATCTCTGGGAGCAGAATTTTCGCAGTCTTTCCACTGAATTCTCTGTCCCTGTCCTTTGCCTGGCTCTCTGTTGCAGTTGGAAGCTGCTGCTGCCATTCTCAGCTTGAAGCCCTCTTTTGATGCAAGCAGATGCTCCCAGGTGTGTTCAGCAGCTGTTGCTCAGTGTTGATGCAAAGCTTTTGTGTTCCTCATGGAAGCAAGGAGCCATTGTGACACTGCAGGGGCTCATGGCATCAAGGAGACAATTGTGACAGTACAGAACCTCCTAGAAACAAGGCTCCATGGTGACACTGTGGCGAATCATGGAATCAAGGAGCCCGTTGTGACACAGAGAGGCCGCCTGGAAGCAATGGTCCATTGTTACACTGCGGATTCAAGAAGACCATGGGGACAGCACGGAACCTCATGGAACCATCCGTCCATTGGGACACAGCGGGGCCTCATGGACACAAGGGGACCATTGTGGCAAAGCAGGGCCTCATGGAAGCATGGAGAGCATTGTGACATTGTGGGCAATCATGGAAGCATGGAGAGCATTGTGCCACTAAGGAAACTGATGGAACCAAGGCGATCCCTGGGACACAATGGAAGCACATGGAATCAAGGCTCCATGATGACTTTGGAGGGCCTCATGGAGCACAGGATCCATTGTGACACAGCAAGACCTCATGGAACCAAGGAGCCTTTGTGATACTCCAGATGCGCATGGAAGCCAGGGTGCACTGAGACACAGCGGGGCCTTGTTGGAACCAAGGACACCTCTGCAAAAAGCAGGGTAGCTCACAGAACCAAGGAGTCCATTGTTACATTGTAGAAAATTATACATTACATTCTAGAAAACCTATGGAACCAAGGGGCTATTGTGACACAGTGGGGCCACATGGAAGCAATTGTCCATTATGACAATGTGGATCAAAGGTGAGCATGGTGACACTGCGGAACCTCATGGAAGCCAAGGAGCCATTGTGACACAGTGGGGCCTCATGGAATCAAGGAGACCATGGTGACACAGGTGATGCACATGAAGCCAAGGAGCCATTGTGACCCAGTGGGGCCTCATGGAATCAAGGAGACCATGGTGACACAGGTGATGCACATGAAGCCAAGGAGCCATTGTGACACAGTGGGGCCTCATGGAATCAAGGAGACCATGGTGACACAGGTGATGCACATGAAGCCAAGGAGCCATTGTGACCCAGTGGGGCCTCATGGAATCAAGGAGACCATGGTGACACAGGTGATGCACATGAAGCCAAGGAGCCATTGTGACACAGTGGGGTCTCATGGAATCAAGGAGACCATGGTGACACAGGTGATGCACATGAAGCCAAGGAGCCATTGTGACCCAGTGGGGCCTCATGGAATCAAGGAGACCATTGTGACACAGGTGATTCACATGAAGCCAAGGAGCCATTGTGACACAGTGGGGGCTCGTGGAATCAAGGAGACCATTGTGACACAGGTGATGCACATGAAGCCAAGGAGCCATTGTTACACAGCGGGGCCTCATGGGATCAAGGAGACCATGGTGACACAGGTGATGCACATGAAGTCAAAGAGCCATTGTGACACAGTGGGGCCTCATGGAATCAAGGAGACCATGGTGACACAGGTGATGCACATGAAGCCAAGGAGCCATTGTGACACAGCGGGGCTTCTTCCCTTCAGCTCTGCAGCTGGCTGTCCCAGCCCACGGCACCATGTGCCAAGTGCTCTCCTCAGGGCTCTGCCTGCACACAGGCCCAGAGAAGTTTTCCTGTTTGTAAGGAAAGAATGAAAAAGCCTGAGCAGGTTCCCTAGACAACCAAACCCACATGCTCAGTCCAGGCTGCCTGCAATGATGTCCCCTTTCCACAAGGGACACTGTGAGCAGGAATGATCTCTGGGAGCAGAATTCTCGCAGTCTTTCCACTGAATTCTCTGTCCCTGTCCTTTGCCTGGCTCTCTGTTGCAGATGGAAGCTGCTGCTGCCTTTCTCAGCTTGAAGCCCTCGTTTGATGCAAGCAGATGCTCCCAGGTGTGTTCCGCAGCTGTTGCTCAGTGTTGATGCAAAGCTTTTGTGTTCCTCATGGAAGCAAGGAGCCATTGTGACACTGCAGGGGCTCATGGCATCAAGGAGACAATTGTGACAGTACAGAACCTCCTAGAAATAAGACTCCATGATGACACCGTGGGGAATCATGGAACCACATGGAAATGTGTTCCTCATGAGACACAGCAGGGCCTTGTTGGAACCAAAGACACCTCTGCAAAAAGCAGGGTAGCTCACAGAACCAAGGAGTCCATTGTTACAATAGAAAACCTATGGAAGCAAGGAGACCATTGTGACACAGTGGGGCCACATGAAAGCCACGGAGCCATTGTGACCCAGTGGGGCCTCATGGAATCAAGGAGACCATGGTGACACAGGTGATGCACATGAAGCCAAGGAGCCATTGTGACCCAGTGGGGCCTCATGGAATCAAGGAGACCATGGTGACACAGGTGATGCACATGAAGCCAAGGAGCCATTGTGACCCAGTGGGGCCTCATGGAATCAAGGAGACCATGGTGACACAGGTGATGCACATGAAGCCAAGGAGCCATTGTGACCCAGTGGGGCCTCATGGAATCAAAGAGACCATGGTGACACAGGTGATGCACATGAAGCCAAGGAGCCATTGTGACACAGCGGGGCTTCTTCCCTTCAGCTCTGCAGCTGGCTGTCCCACACCGAGGCACCATGTGCCAAGTGCTCTCCTCAGGGCTCTGCCTGCACACAGGCCCAGAGAAGTTTTCCTGTTTGTAAGGAAAGAATGAAAAAGCCTGAGCAGGTTCCCTAGACAACCAAACCCACATGCTCAGTCCAGGCTGCCTGCAATGATGTCCCCTTTCTACAAGGGACACTGTGAGCAGGAATGATGTCTGGGAGCAGAATTCTCGCAGTCTTTCCACGGAATTCTCTGTTCCTGTCCTTTGCCTGGCTCTCTGTTGCAGATGGAAGCTGCTGGTGCCATTCTCAGCTTGAAGCCCTCGTTTGATGCAAGCAGATGCTCCCAGGTGTGTTCAGCAGCTGTTGCTCAGTGTTGATGCAAAGCTTTTGTGTTCCTCATGGAAGCAAGGAGCCATTGTGACACTGCAGGGGCTCATGGCATCAAGGAGACAATTGTGACAGTACAGAACCTCCTAGAAACAAGGCTCCATGGTGACACCGTGGGGAATCATGGAACCACATGGAAATGTGTTCCTCATGAGACACAGCAGGGCCTTGTTGGAACCAAAGACACCTCTGCAAAAAGCAGGGTAGCTCACAGAACCAAGGAGTCCATTGTTACAATAGAAAACCTATGGAAGCAAGGAGACCATTGTGACACAGTGGGGCCTCATGGAAGCCAAGGAGCCATTGTGACCCAGTGGGGCCTCATGGAATCAAGGAGACCATGGTGACACAGGTGATGCACATGAAGCCAAGGAGCCATTGTGACCCAGTGGGGCCTCATGGAATCAAGGAGACCATGGTGACACAGGTGATGCACATGAAGCCAAGGAGCCATTGTGACCCAGTGGGGCCTCATGGAATCAAGGAGACCATGGTGACACAGGTGATGCACATGAAGCCAAGGAGCCATTGTGACACAGTGGGGCCTCATGGAATCAAGGAGACCATGGTGACACACGTGATGCACATGAAGACAAGGAGCCATTGTGACCCAGTGGGGCCTCATGGAATCAAGGAGACCATGGTGACACAGGTGATGCACATGTAGTCAAGGAGCCATTGTGACCCAGTGGGGCCTCATGGAATCAAGGAGACCATGGTGACACAGGTGATGCACATGAAGCCAAGGAGCCATTGTGACACTGCAGGGGCTCATGGCATCAAGGAGACAATTGTGACACGACAGAACCTCCTAGAAACAAGACTCCATGATGACACCGTGGGGAATCATGGAACCACATGGAAATGTGTTCCTCATGAGACGCAGCAGGGCCTTGTTGGAACCAAAGACACCTCTGCAAAAAGCAGGGTAGCTCACAGAACCAAGGAGTCCATTGTTACAATAGAAAACCTATGGAAGCAAGGAGACCATTGTGACACAGTGGGGCCACATGGAAGCCAAGGAGCCATTGTGACCCAGTGGGGCCTCATGGAATCAAGGAGACCATGGTGACACAGGTGATGCACATGAAGCCAAGGAGCCATTGTGACCCAGTGGGGCCTCATGGAATCAAGGAGACCATGGTGACACAGGTGATGCACATGAAGCCAAGGAGCCATTGTGACACAGCGGGGCTTCTTCCCTTCAGCTCTGCAGCTGGCTGTCCCAGGCCACAGCACCATGTGCCAAGTGCTCTCCTCAGGGCTCTGCCTGCACACAGGCCCAGAGAAGTTTTCCTGTTTGTAAGGAAAGAATGAAAAAGCCTGAGCAGGTTTCCTAAACAACAAACCCCACATGCTGAGTCCAGGCTGCCTGCAATGATGTCCCCTTTCTACAAGGGACACTGTGAGCAGGAATGATCTCTGGGAGCAGAATTTTCGCAGTCTTTCCACGGAATTCTCTGTCCCTGTCCTTTGCCTGGCTCTCTGTTGCAGATGGAAGCTGCTGCTGCCTTTCTCAGCTTGAAGCCCTCTTTTGATGCAAGCAGATGCTCCCAGGTGTGTTCAGCAGCTGTTGCTCAGTGTTGATGCAAAGCTTTTGTGTTCCTCATGGAAGCAAGGAGCCATTGTGACACTGCAGGGGCTCATGGGATCAAGGAGACAATTGTGACAGTACAGAACCTCCTAGAAACAAGGTTCCACGGTGACACCGTGGGGAATCATGGAACCACATGGAAATGTGTTCCTGATGAGACACAGCCGGGCCTTGTTGGAACCAAAGACACCTCTGCAAAAAGCAGGGTAGCTCACAGAACCAAGGAGTCCATTGTTACAATAGAAAACCTATGGAAGCAAGGAGACCATGGTGACACAGTGGGGCCACATGGAAGCCAAGGAGCCATTGTGACCCAGTGGGGCCTCATGGAATCAAGGAGACCATGGTGACACAGGTGATGCACATGAAGCCAAGGAGCCATTGTGACACAGTGGGGCCTCATGGAATCAAGGAGACCATTGTGACACAGGTGATGCACATGAAGCCAAGGAGCCATTGTGACACAGTGGGGCCTCATGGAATCAAGGAGACCATGGTGACACAGGTGATGCACATGAAGCCAAGGAGCCATTGTGACCCAGTGGGGCCTCATGGAATCAAGGAGACCATGGTGACACAGGTGATGCACATGAAGCCAAGGAGCCATTGTGACCCAGTGGGGCCTCATGGAATCAAGGAGACCATGGTGACACAGGTGATGCACATGAAGCCAAGGAGCCATTGTGACACAGCGGGGCTTCTTCCCTTCAGCTCTGCAGCTGGCTGTCCCACACCGAGGCACCATGTGCCAAGTGCTCTCCTCAGGGCTCTGCCTGCACACAGGCCCAGAGAAGTTTTCCTGTTTGTAAGGAAAGAATGGAAAAGCCTGAGCAGGTTTCCTAAACATCAAACCCCACATGCTGAGTCCAGGCTGCCTGCAATGATGTCCCCTTTCTACAAGGGACACTGTGACAGGAATGATGTCTGGGAGCAGAATTCTCGCAGTCTTTCCACGGAATTCTCTGTCCCTGTCCTTTGCCTGGCTCTCTGTTGCAGATGGAAGCTGCTGGTGCCATTCTAAGCTTGAAGCCCTCTTTTGATGCAAGCAGATGCTCCCAGGTGTGTTCAGCAGCTGTTGCTGTGTTGATGCAAAGCTTTTGTGTTCCTCATGGAAGCAAGGAGCCATTGTGACACTGCAGGGGTTCATGGCATCAAGGAGACAATTGTGGCACTACAGAACATCCTAGAAACAAGGCTCCATGGTGACACCGTGGGGAATCATGGAACCACATGGAAATGTGTTCCTCATGCGACAAAACAGGGCCTTGTTGGAACCAAACACACCTCTGCAAAAAGCAGGGTAGCTCACAGAACCAAGGAGTCCATTGTTACAATAGAAAACCTATGGAAGCAAGGGGCCATTGTGACACAGTGGGGCCACGTGGAAGCCAAGGAGCCATTGTGACCCAGTGGGGCCTCATGGAATCAAGGAGACCATGGTGACACAGGTGATGCACATGAAGCCACGGAGCCATTGTGACCCAGTGGGGCCTCATGGAATCAAGGAGACCATGGTGACACAGGTGATGCACATGAAGCCAAGGAGCCATTGTGACACAGTGGGGCCTCATGGAATCAAGGAGACCATGGTGACACAGGTGATGCACATGAAGCCAAGGAGCCATTGTGACCCAGTGGGGCCTCATGGAATCAAGGAGACCATGGTGACACAGGTGATGCACATGAAGCCAAGGAGCCATTGTGACCCAGTGGGGCCTCATGGAATCAAGGAGACCATGGTGACACAGGTGATGCACATGAAGCCAAGGAGCCATTGTGACCCAGCGGGGCTTCTTCCCTTCAGCTCTGCAGCTGGCTGTCCCAGACCGAGGCACCATGTGCCAAGTGCTCTCCTCAGGGCTCTGCCTGCACATAGGCCCAGAGAAGTTTTCCTGTTTGTAAGGAAAGAATGGAAAAGCCTGAGCAGGTTTCCTAAACAACAAACCCCACATGCTCAGTCCAGGCTGCCTGCAATGATGTCCCCTTTCTACAAGGGACACTGTGAGCAGGAATGATGTCTGGGAGCCGAATTCTCGCAGTCTTTCCACGGAATTCTCTGTCCCTGTCCTTTGCCTGGCTCTCTGTTGCAGATGGAAGCTGCTGCTGCCATTCTCAGCTTGAAGCCCTCGTTTGATGCAAGCAGATGCTCCCAGGTGTGTTCAGCAGCTGTTGCTCAGTGTTGATGCCAAGCTTTTGTGTTCCTCATGGAAGCAAGGAGCCATTGTGACACTGCAGGGGCTCATGGCATCAAGGAGACAATCGTGACACTACAGAACCTCCTAGAAGTATGACTCCATGATGACACCGTGGGGAATCATGGAACCACATGGAAATGTGTTCCTCATGAGACGCAGCAGGGCCTTGTTGGAACCAAAGACACCTCTGCAAAAAGCAGGGTAGCTCACAGAACCAAGGAGTCCATTGTTACAATAGAAAACCTATGGAAGCAAGGAGACCATTGTGACACAGTGGGGCCACATGGAAGCCACGGAGCCATTGTGACACAGTGGGGCCTCATGGAATCAAGGAGACCATGGTGACACAGGTGATGCACATGAAGCCAAGGAGCCATTGTGACACAGCGGGGCTTCTTCCCTTCAGCTCTGCAGCTGGCTGTCCCAGCCCACAGCACCATGTGCCAAGTGCTCTCCTCAGGGCTCTGCCTGCACACAGGCCCAGAGAAGTTTTCCTGTTTGTAAGGAAAGAATGGAAAAGCCTGAGCAGCTTTCCTAAACAACAAACCCCACATGCTGAGTCCAGGCTGCCTGCAATGATGTCCCCTTTCTACAAGGGACACTGTGAGCAGGAATGATCTCTGGGAGCAGAATTTTCGCAGTCTTTCCACTGAATTCTCTGTCCCTGTCCTTTGCCTGGCTCTCTGTTGCAGATGGAAGCTGCTGCTGCCTTTCTCACCTGAAAGGCCTCGTTTGATGCAAGCAGATGCTCCCAGGTGTGTTCAGCAGCTGTTGCTCAGTGTTGATGCAAAGCTTTTGTGTTCCTCATGGAAGCAAGGAGCCATTGTGACACTGCAGGGGCTCATGGCATCAAGGAGACAATTGTGACAGTACAGAACCTCCTAGAAACAAGGTTCCACGGTGACACCGTGGGGAATCATGGAACCACATGGAAATGTGTTCCTCATGAGACACAGCAGGGCCTTGTTGGAACCAAAGACACCTCTGCAAAAAGCAGGGTAGCTCACAGAACCAAGGAGTCCATTGTTACAATAGAAAACCTATGGAAGCAAGGAGACCATGGTGACACAGTGGGGCCACATGGAAGCCAAAGAGCCATTGTGACCCAGTGGGGCCTCATGGAATCAAGGAGACCATGGTGACACAGGTGATGCACATGAAGCCAAGGAGCCATTGTGACCCAGTGGGGCCTCATGGAATCAAGGAGACCATTGTGACACAGGTGATGCACATGAAGCCAAGGAGCCATTGTGACCCAGTGGGGCCTCATGGAATCAAGGAGACCATGGTGACACAGGTGATGCACATGAAGCCAAGGAGCCATTGTGACCCAGTGGGGCCTCATGGAATCAAGGAGACCATGGTGACACAGGTGATGCACATGAAGCCAAGGAGCCATTGTGACCCAGTGGGGCCTCATGGAATCAAGGAGACCATGGTGACACAGGTGATGCACATGAAGCCAAGGAGCCATTGTGACACAGCGGGGCTTCTTCCCTTCAGCTCTGCAGCTGGCTGTCCCACACCGAGGCACCATGTGCCAAGTGCTCTCCTCAGGGCTCTGCCTGCACACAGGCCCAGAGAAGTTTTCCTGTTTGTAAGGAAAGAATGGAAAAGCCTGAGCAGCTTTCCTAAACATCAAACCCCACATGCTGAGTCCAGGCTGCCTGCAATGATGTCCCCTTTCTACAAGGGACACTGTGACAGGAATGATGTCTGGGAGCAGAATTCTCGCAGTCTTTCCACGGAATTCTCTGTCCCTGTCCTTTGCCTGGCTCTCTGTTGCAGATGGAAGCTGCTGGTGCCATTCTCAGCTTGAAGCCCTCTTTTGATGCAAGCAGATGCTACCAGGTGTGTTCAGCAGCTGTTGCTGTGTTGATGCAAAGCTTTTGTGTTCCTCATGGAAGCAAGGAGCCATTGTGACACTGCAGGGGCTCATGGCATCAAGGAGACAATTGTGACACGACAGAACATCCTAGAAACAAGGCTCCATGGTGACACCGTGGGGAATCATGGAACCACATGGAAATGTGTTCCTCATGCGACAAAACAGGGCCTTGTTGGAACCAAAGACACCTCTGCAAAAAGCAGGGTAGCTCACAGAACCAAGGAGTCCATTGTTACAATAGAAAACCTATGGAAGCAAGGGGCCATTGTGACACAGCGGGGCCTCATGGAAGCCACGGAGCCATTGTGACACAGTGAGGCCTCATGGAATCAAGGAGACCATGGTGACACAGGTGATGCACATGAAGCCAAGGAGCCATTGTGACCCAGTGGGGCCTCATGGAATCAAGGAGACCATGGTGACACAGGTGATGCACATGAAGCCAAGGAGCCATTGTGACACAGTGGGGCCTCATGGAATCAAGGAGACCATGGTGACACAGGTGATGCACATGAAGCCAAGGAGCCATTGTGACACAGCGGGGCCTCATGGAATCAAGGAGACCATGGTGACACAGGTGATGCACATGAAGCCAAGGAGCCATTGTGACACAGTGGGGCCTCATGGAATCAAGGAGACCATGGTGACACAGGTGATGCACATGAAGCCAAGGAGCCATTGTGACACAGCGGGGCTTCTTCCCTTCAGCTCTGCAGCTGGCTCTCCCAGACCGAGTCACCATGTGCCAAGTGCTCTCCTCAGGGCTCTGCCTGCACACAGGCCCAGAGAAGTTTTCCTGTTTGTAAGGAAAGAATGAAAAAGCCTGAGCCGGTTCCCTAGACAACCAAAACCACATGCTCAGTCCAGCCTGCTTGCAATGATGTCCCCTTTCTACAAGGGATACTGTGAGCAGGAATGATGTCTGGGAGCAGAATTCTCGCAGTCTTTCCACGGAATTCTCTGTCCCTGTCCTTTGCCTGGCTCTCTGTTGCAGATGGAAGCTGCTGGTGCCATTCTCAGCTTGAAGCCCTCTTTTGATGCAAGCAGATGCTCCCAGGTGTGTTCAGCAGCTGTTGCTCAGTGTTGATGCAAAGCTTTTGTGTTCCTCATGGAAGCAAGGAGCCATTGTGACACTGCAGGGGCTCATGGCATCAAGGAGACAATCGTGACAGTACAGAACCTCCTAGAAACAAGGCTCCATGGTGACACCGTGGGGAATCATGGAACCACATGGAAATGTGTTCCTGATGAGACACAGCAGGGCCTTGTTGGAACCAAAGACACCTCTGCAAAAAGCAGGGTAGCTCACAGAACCAAGGAGTCCATTGTTACAATAGAAAACCTATGGAAGCAAGGAGCCATGGTGACACAGTGGGGCCACATGAAAGCCACGGAGCCATTGTGACACAGCGGGGCTTCTTCCCTTCAGCTCTGCAGCTGGCTGTCCCAGACCGAGGCACCATGTGCCAAGTGCTCTCCTCAGGGCTCTGCCTGCACACAGGCCCAGAGAAGTTTTCCTGTTTGTAAGGTTAAGAATGAAAAAGCCTGAGCAGGTTTCCTAAACAACAAACCCTACATGCTCAGTCCAGGCTGCCTGCAATGATGTCCCCTTTCTACAAGGGACACTGTGAGCAGGAATGATGTCTGGGAGCAGAATTCTCGCAGTCTTTCCACTGAATTCTCTGTCCCTGTCCTTTGCCTGGCTCTCTGTTGCAGATGGAAGCTGCTGCTGCCATTCTCAGCTTGAAGCCCTCTTTTGATGCAAGCAGATGCTCCCAGGTGTGTTCAGCAGCTGTTGCTCAGTGTTGATGCAAAGCTTTTGTGTTCCTCATGGAAGCAAGGAGCCATTGTGACACTGCAGGGGCTCATGGCATCAAGGAGACAATTGCGACAGTACAGAACCTCCTAGAAACAAGGCTCCATGGTGACACCGTGGGGAATCATGGAACCACATGGAAATGTGTTCCTCATGAGACACAGCAGGGCCTTGTTGGAACCAAAGACACCTCTGCAAAAAGCAGGGTAGCTCACAGAACCAAGGAGTCCATTGTTACAATAGAAAACCGATGGAAGCAAGGGGCCACTGTGACACAGTGGGGCCACGTGGAAGCCACGGAGCCATTGTGACACAGTGGGGCCTCATGGAATCAAGGAGACCATGGTGACACAGGTGATGCACATGAAGCCAAGGAGCCATTGTGACACAGTGGGGCCTCATGGAATCAAGGAGACCATGGTGACACAGGTGATGCACATGAAGCCAAGGAGCCATTGTGACCCAGTGGGGCCTCATGGAATCAAGGAGACCATGGTGACACAGGTGATGCACATGAAGCCAAGGAGCCATTGTGACCCAGTGGGGCCTCATGGAATCAAGGAGACCATGGTGACACAGGTGAGGCACATGAAGCCAAGGAGCCATTGTGACCCAGTGGGGCCTCATGGAATCAAGGAGACCATGGTGACACAGGTGAGGCACATGAAGCCAAGGAGCCATTGTGACACAGTGGGGCCTCATGGAATCAAGGAGACCATGGTGACACAGATGAGGCACATGAAGCCAAGGAGCCATTGTGACCCAGTGGGGCCTCATGGAAGCCACGGAGCCATTGTGACACAGTGGGGCCACATGGAAGCCACGGAGACATTGTGATCCAGTGGGGCCTCATGGAATCAAGGAGACCATGGTGACACAGGTGATGCACATGAAGCCAAGGAGCCATTGTGACACAGCGGGGCCTCATGGAATCAAGGAGACCATGGTGACACAGGTGATGCACATGAAGCCAAGGAGCCATTGTGACCCAGTGGGGCCTCATGGAATCAAGGAGACCATGGTGACACAGGTGATGCACATGAAGCCAAGGAGCCATTGTGACACAGCGAGGCTTCTTCCCTTCAGCTCTGCAGCTGGCTGTCCCACACCGAGGCACCATGTGCCAAGTGCTCTCCTCAGGGCTCTGCCTGCACACAGGCCCAGAGAAGTTTTCCTGTTTGTAAGGTTAAGAATGAAAAAGCCTGAGCAGGTTTCCTAAACAACAAACCCTACATGCTGAGTCCAGGCTGCCTGCAATGATGTCCCCTTTCTACAAGGGACACTGTGAACAGGAATGATCTCTGAGAGCAGAATTCTCGCAGTCTTTCCACTGAATTCTCTGTCCCTGTCCTTTGCCTGGCTCTCTGTTGCAGATGGAAGCTGCTGGTGCCATTCTCAGCTTGAAGCCCTGGTTTGATGCAAGCAGATGCTCCCAGGTGTGTTCAGCAGCTGTTGCTCAGTGTTGATGCCAAGCTTTTGTGTTCCTCATGGAAGCAAGGAGCCATTGTGACACTGCAGGGGCTCATGGCATCAAGGAGACAATTGTGACACTACAGAACCTCCTAGAAACAAGGCTCCATGGTGACACCGTGGGGAATCATGGAACCACATGGAAATGTGTTCCTCATGAGACACAGCAGGGCCTTGTTGGAACCAAAGACACCTCTGCAAAAAGCAGGGTAGCTCACAGAACCAAGGAGTCCATTGTTACAATAGAAAACCTATGGATGCAAGGAGACCATTGTGACACAGTGGGGCCACATGAAAGCCACGGAGCCATTGTGACCCAGTGGGGCCTCATGGAATCAAGGAGACCATGGTGACACAGGTGATGCACATGAAGCCAAGGAGCCATTGTGACACAGTGGGGCCTCATGGAATCAAGGAGACCATGGTGACACAGGTGATGCACATGAAGCCAAGGAGCCATTGTGACACAGTGAGGCCTCATGGAATCAAGGAGACCATGGTGACACAGGTGATGCACATGAAGCCAAGGAGCCATTGTGACACAGCGGGGCTTCTTCCCTTCAGCTCTGCAGCTGGCTGTCCCACACCGAGGCACCATGTGCCAAGTGCTCTCCTCAGGGCTCTGCCTGCACACAGGCCCAGAGAAGTTTTCCTGTTTGTAAGGAAAGAATGGAAAAGCCTGAGCAGGTTTCCTCAACAACAAACCCACATGCTCAGTCCAGGCTGCCTGCAATGATGTCCCCTTTCTACAAGGGACACTGTGAGCAGGAATGATGTCTGGGAGCAGAATTCTCACAGTCTTTCCACGGAATTCCCTGTCCCTGTCCTTTGCCTGGCTCTGTGTTGCAGATGGAAGCTGCTGCTGCCATTCTCAGCTTGAAGCCCTCTTTTGATGCAAGCAGATGCTCCCAGGTGTGTTCAGCAGCTGTTGCTCAGTGTTGATGCAAAGCTTTTGTGTTCCTCATGGAAGCAAGGAGCCATTGTGACACTGCAGGGGCTCATGGCATCAAGGAGACAATTGTGACACTACAGAACATCCTAGAAACAAGGCTCCATGGTGACACCGTGGGGAATCATGGAACCACATGGAAATGTGTTCCTCATGCGACACAGCAGGGCCTTGTTGGAACCAAAGACACCTCTGCAAAAAGCAGGGTAGCTCACAGAACCAAGGAGTCCATTGTTACAATAGAAACCCTATGGAAGCAAGGGGCCATTGTGACACAGTGGGGCCACGTGGAAGCCAAGGAGCCATTGTGACCCAGTGGGGCCTCATGGAATCAAGGAGACCATGGTGACACAGGTGATGCACATGAAGCCAAGGAGCCATTGTGACACAGTGAGGCCTCATGGAATCAAGGAGACCATGGTGACACAGGTGATGCACATGAAGCCAAGGAGCCATTGTGACACAGTGGGGCCTCATGGAATCAAGGAGACCATGGTGACACAGGTGATGCACATGAAGCCAAGGAGCCATTGTGACACAGTGGGGCCTCATGGAATCAAGGAGACCATTGTGACACAGGTGATGCACATGAAGCCAAGGAGCCATTGTGACCCAGTGGGGCCTCATGGAATCAAGGAGACCATGGTGACACAGGTGATGCACATGAAGCCAAGGAGCCATTGTGACACAGCGGGGCTTCTTCCCTTCAGCTCTGCAGCTGGGTTTCCCACACCGAGGCACCATGTGCCAAGTACTCTCCTCAGGGCTCTGCCTGCACACAGGCCCAGAGAAGTTTTCCTGTTTCTAAGGAAAGAATGAAAAAGCCTGAGCAGGTTCCCTAGACAACCAAACCCACATGCTCAGTCCAGGCTGCCTGCAATGATGTCCCCTTTCTACAAGGGACACTGTGAGCAGGAATGATGTCTGGGAGCAGAATTTTCGCAGTCTTTCCACTGAATTCTCTGTCCCTGTCCTTTGCCTGGCTCTCTGTTGCAGATGGAAGCTGCTGCTGCCTTTCTCAGCTTGAAGCCCTCTTTTGATGCAAGCAGATGCTCCCAGGTGTGTTCAGCAGCTGTTGCTCAGTGTTGATGCCAAGCTTTTGTGTTCCTCATGGAAGCAAGGAGCCATTGTGACACTGCAGGGGCTCATGGCATCAAGGAGACAATCGTGACAGTACAGAACCTCCTAGACACAAGGCTCCATGGTGACACCGTGGGGAATCATGGAACCACATGGAAATGTGTTCCTCATGAGACACAGCAGGGCCTTGTTGGAACCAAAGACACCTCTGCAAAAAGCAGGGTAGCTCACAGAACCAAGGAGTCCATTGTTACAATAGAAAACCGATGGAAGCAAGGAGACCATTGTGACACAGTGGGGCCACATGAAAGCCACGGAGCCATTGTGACCCAGTGGGGCCTCATGGAATCAAGGAGACCATGGTGACACAGGTGATGCACATGAAGCCAAGGAGCCATTGTGACACAGTGGGGCCTCATGGAATCAAGGAGACCATGGTGACACAGGTGATGCACATGAAGCCAAGGAGCCATTGTGACCCAGTGGGGCCTCATGGAATCAAGGAGACCATGGTGACACAGGTGATGCACATGAAGCCAAGGAGCCATTGTGACCCAGTGGGGCCTCATGGAATCAAGGAGACCATGGTGACACAGGTGATGCACATGAAGCCAAGGAGCCATTGTGACACAGTGGGGCCTCATGGAATCAAGGAGACCATGGTGACACAGGTGATGCACATGAAGCCAAGGAGCCATTGTGACACAGCGGGGCTTCTTCCCTTCAGCTCTGCAGCTGGCTGTCCCACACCGAGGCACCATGTGCCAACTGCTCTCCTCAGGGCTCTGCCTGCACACAGGCCCAGAGAAGTTTTCCTGTTTGTAAGGAAAGAATGAAAAAGCCTGAGCAGGTTCCCTAGACAACCAAACCCACATGCTGAGTCCTGGCTGCCTGCAATGATGTCCCCTTTCTACAAGGGACACTGTGACAGGAATGATGTCTGGGAGCAGAATTCTCGCAGTCTTTCCACGGAATTCTCTGTCCCTGTCCTTTGCCTGGCTCTCTGTTGCAGATGGAAGCTGCTGCTGCCATTCTCAGCTTGAAGCCCTCGTTTGATGCAAGCAGATGCTCCCAGGTGTGTTCAGCAGCTGTTGCTCAGTGTTGATGCAAAGCTTTTGTGTTCCTCATGGAAGCAAGGAGCCATTGTGACACTGCAGGGGCTCCTGGGATCAAGGAGACAATTGTGACAGTACAGAACCTCCTAGAAACAAGGCTCCATGGTGACACCGTGGGGAATCATGGAACCACATGGAAATGTGTTCCTCATGAGACACAGCAGGGCCTTGTTGGAACCAAAGACACCTCTGCAAAAAGCAGGGTAGCTCACAGAACCAAGGAGTCCATTGTTACAATAGAAAACCGATGGAAGCAAGGAGACCATTGTGACACAGTGGAGCCACGTGGAAGCCAAGGAGCCATTGTGACCCAGTGGGGCCTCATGGAATCAAGGAGACCATGGTGACACAGGTGATGCACATGAAGCCAAGGAGCCATTGTGACCCAGTGGGGCCTCATGGAATCAAGGAGACCATGGTGACACAGGTGATGCACATGAAGCCAAGGAGCCATTGTGACCCAGTGGGGCCTCATGGAATCAAGGAGACCATGGTGACACAGGTGATGCACATGAAGCCAAGGAGCCATTGTGACCCAGTGGGGCCTCATGGAAGCCACGGAGCCATTGTGACACAGTGGGGCCACATGGAAGCCACGGAGACATTGTGACCCAGTGGGGCCTCATGGAATCAAGGAGACCATGGTGACACATGTGATGCACATGAAGCCAAGGAGCCATTGTGACACAGTGGGGCCTCATGGAATCAAGGAGACCATTGTGACACAGGTGATGCACATGAAGCCAAGGAGCCATTGTGACACAGTGAGGCCTCATGGAATCAAGGAGACCATGGTGACACAGGTGATGCACATGAAGCCAAGGAGCCATTGTGACACAGTGGGGCTTCTTCCCTTCAGCTCTGCAGCTGGCTGTCCCACACCGAGGCACCATGTGCCAAGTGCTTTCCTCAGGGCTCTGCCTGCACACAGGCCCAGAGAAGTTTTCCTGTTTGTAAGGAAAGAATGGAAAAGCCTGAGCAGCTTTCCTAAACAACAAACCCTACATGCTCAGTCCAGGCTGCCTGCAATGTTGTCCCCTTTCTACAAGGGACACTGTGAGCAGGAATGATGTCTGGGAGCAGAATTTTCGCAGTCTTTCCACTGAATTCTCTGTCCCTGTCCTTTGCCTGGCTCTCTGTTGCAGATGGAAGCTGCTGCTGCCATTCTCAGCTTGAAGCCCTCGTTTGATGCAAGCAGATGCTCCCAGGTGTGTTCAGCAGCTGTTGCTCAGTGTTGATGCAAAGCTTTTGTGTTCCTCATGGAAGCAAGGAGCCATTGTGACACTGCAGGGGCTCATGGCATCAAGGAGACAATTGTGACAGTACAGAACCTCCTAGAAACAAGGCTCCATGGTGACACCGTGGGGAATCATGGAACCACATGGAAATGTGTTCCTCATGAGACGCAGCAGGGCCTTGTTGGAACCAAAGACACCTCTGCAAAAAGCAGGGTAGCTCACAGAACCAAGGAGTCCATAGTTACAATAGAAAACCTATGGAAGCAAGGAGACCATTGTGACACAGTGGGGCCACATGAAAGCCACGGAGCCATTGTGACCCAGTGGGGCCTCCTGGAATCAAGGAGACCATGGTGACACAGGTGATGCACATGAAGCCAAGGAGCCATTGTGACACAGCGGGGCCTCATGGAATCAAGGAGACCATGGTGACACAGATGATGCACATGAAGCCAAGGAGCCATTGTGACACAGTGGGGCCTCATGGAATCAAGGAGACCATGGTGACACAGGTGATGCACATGAAGCCAAGGAGCCATTGTGACACAGTGAGGCCTCATGGAATCAAGGAGACCATGGTGACACAGGTGATGCACATGAAGCCAAGGAGCCATTGTGACACAGTGGGGGCTCATGGAATCAAGGAAACCATGGTGACACAGGTGATGCACATGAAGCCAAGGAGCCATTGTGACCCAGTGGGGCCTCATGGAATCAAGGAGACCATTGTGACACAGGTGATGCACATGAAGCCAAGGAGCCATTGTGACACAGCGGGGCCTCATGGAATCAAGGAGACCATTGTAACACAGGTGATGCACATGAAGCCAGGAGCCATTGTGACCCAGTGGGGCCTCATGGAATCAAGGAGACCATGGTGACACAGGTGATGCACATGAAGCCAAGGAGCCATTGTGACACAGTGAGGCCTCATGGAATCAAGGAGACCATGGTGACACAGGTGATGCACATGAAGCCAAGGAGCCATTGTGACACAGCGGGGCTTCTTCCCTTCAGCTCTGCAGCTGGCTGTCCCACACCGAGGCACCATGTGCCAAGTGCTCTCCTCAGGGCTCTGCCTGCACACAGGCCCAGAGAAGTTTTCCTGTTTGTAAGGAAAGAATGGAAAAGCCTGAGCAGGTTTCCTAAACAACAAACCCCACATGCTGAGTCCAGGCTGCCTGCAATGATGTCCCCTTTCTACAAGGGACACTGTGACAGGAATGATGTCTGGGAGCAGAATTCTCGCAGTCTTTCCACGGAATTCTCTGTCCCTGTCCTTTGCCTGGCTCTCTGTTGCAGATGGAAGCTGCTGCTGCCATTCTCTGCTTGAAGCCCTCTTTTGATGCAAGCAGATGCTCCCAGGTGTGTTCAGCAGCTGTTGCTCACTGTTGATGCAAAGCTTTTGTGTTCCTCATGGAAGCAAGGAGCCATTGTGACACTGCAGGGGCTCATGGCATCAAGGAGACAATTGTGACACTACAGAACCTCCTAGAAACAAGACTCCATGATGACACCGTGGGGAATCATGGAACCACATGGAAATGTGTTCCTCATGAGATGCAGCAGGGCCTTGTTGGAACCAAAGACACCTCTGCAAAAAGCAGGGTAGCTCACAGAACCAAGGAGTCCATTGTTACAATAGAAAACCTATGGAAGCAAGGAGACCATTGTGACACAGTGGGGCCACATGAAAGCCACGGAGCCATTGTGACACAGTGGGGCCTCATGGAATCAAGGAGACCATGGTGACACAGGTGATGCACATGAAGCCAAGGAGCCATTGTGACACAGCGGGGCCTCATGGAATCAAGGAAACCATTGTGACACAGGTGATGCACATGAAGCCAAGGAGCCATTGTGACACAGTGAGGCCTCATGGAATCAAGGAGACCATGGTGACACAGGTGATGCACATGAAGCCAAGGAGCCATTGTGACACAGCGGGGCTTCTTCCCTTCAGCTCTGCAGCTGGCTGTCCCACACCGAGGCACCATGTGCCAAGTGCTCTCCTCAGGGCTCTGCCTGCACGCAGGCCCAGAGAAGTTTTCCTGTTTGTAAGGAAAGAATGGAAAAGCCTGAGCAGGTTTCCTAAACAACAAACCCCACATGCTGAGTCCAGGCTGCCTGCAATGTTGTCCCCTTTCTACAAGGGACACTGTGAGCAGGAATGATGTCTGGGAGCAGAATTTTCGCAGTCTTTCCACGGAATTCTCTGTCCCTGTCCTTTGCCTGGCTCTCTGTTGCAGATGGAAGCTGCTGCTGCCTTTCTCAGCTTGAAGCCCTCGTTTGATGCAAGCAGATGCTCCCAGGTGTGTTCAGCAGCTGTTGCTCAGTGTTGATGCAAAGCTTTTGTGTTCCTCATGGAAGCAAGGAGCCATTGTGAACCTGCAGGGGCTCATGGGATCAAGGAGACAATTGTGACACTACAGAACCTCCTAGAAACAAGGCTCCATGATGACACCGTGGGGAATCATGGAACCACATGGAAATGTGTTCCTCATGAGATGCAGCAGGGCCTTGTTGGAACCAAAGACACCTCTGCAAAAAGCAGGGTAGCTCACAGAACCAAGGAGTCCATTGTTACAATAGAAAACCTATGGAAGCAAGGAGACCATTGTGACACAGTGGGGCCACATGAAAGCCACGGAGCCATTGTGACCCAGTGGGGCCTCATGGAATCAAGGAGACCATGGTGACACAGGTGATGCACATGAAGCCAAGGAGCCATTGTGACACAGTGGGGGCTCATGGAATCAAGGAGACCATGGTGACACAGGTGATGCACATGAAGCCAAGGAGCCATTGTGACCCAGTGGGGCCTCATGGAATCAAGGAGACCATGGTGACACAGGTGATGCACATGAAGCCAAGGAGCCATTGTGACACTGTGGGGCCTCATGGAATCAAGGAAACCATTGTGACACAGGTGATGCACATGAAGCCAAGGAGCCATTGTGACACAGCGGGGCTTCTTCCCTTCAGCTCTGCAGCTGGCTGTCCCACACCGAGGCACCATGTGCCAAGTGCTCTCCTCAGGGCTCTGCCTGCACGCAGGCCCAGAGAAGTTTTCCTGTTTGTAAGGAAAGAATGGAAAAGCCTGAGCAGGTTTCCTAAACAACAAACCTCACATGCTGAGTCCAGGCTGCCTGCAATGTTGTCCCCTTTCTACAAGGGACACTGTGAGCAGGAATGATGTCTGGGAGCAGAATTTTCGCAGTCTTTCCACTGAATTCTCTGTCCCTGTCCTTTGCCTGGCTCTCTGTTGCAGATGGAAGCTGCTGCTGCCTTTCTCAGCTTGAAGCCCTCGTTTGATGCAAGCAGATGCTCCCAGGTGTGTTCAGCAGCTGTTGCTGTGTTGATGCAAATCTTTTGTGTTCCTCATGGAAGCAAGGAGCCATTGTGACACTGCAGGGGCTCATGGCATCAAGGAGATAATTGTGACACTACAGAACATCCTAGAAACAAGGCTCCATGGTGACACCGTGGGGAATCATGGAACCACATGGAAATGTGTTCCTCATGCGACACAGCAGGGCCTTGTTGGAACCAAAGACACCTCTGCAAAAAGCAGGGTAGCTCACAGAACCAAGGAGTCCATTGTTACAATAGAAACCGAATGGAAGCAAGGGGCCATTGTGACACAGTGGGGCCACGTGGAAGCCAAGGAGCCATTGTGACCCAGTGGGGCCTCCTGGAATCAAGGAGACCATGGTGACACAGGTGATGCACATGAAGCCAAGGAGCCATTGTGACACAGCGGGGCCTCATGGAATCAAGGAGACCATGGTGACACAGATGATGCACATGAAGCCAAGGAGCCATTGTGACACAGTGGGGCCTCATGGAATCAAGGAAACCATGGTGACACAGGTGATGCACATGAAGCCAAGGAGCCATTGTGACACAGTGGGGCCTCAGGGAATCAAGGAGACCATGGTGACACAGGTGATGCACATGAAGCCAAGGAGCCATTGTGACCCAGTGGGGCCTCATGGAATCAAGGAGACCATTGTGACACAGGTGATGCACATGAAGCCAAGGAGCCATTGTGACACAGCGGGGCCTCATGGAATCAAGGAGACCATTGTGACACAGGTGATGCACATGAAGCCAAGGAGCCATTGTGACCCAGTGGGGCCTCATGGAATCAAGGAGACCATGGTGACACAGGTGATGCACATGAAGCCAAGGAGCCATTGTGACACAGCGGGGCTTCTTCCCTTCAGCTCTGCAGCTGGCTGTCCCAGACCGAGGCACCATGTGCCAAGTGCTCTCCTCAGGGCTCTGCCTGCACACAGGCCCAGAGAAGTTTTCCTGTTTGTAAGGAAAGAATGGAAAAGCCTGAGCAGCTTTCCTAAACAACAAACCCCACATGCTGAGTCCAGGCTGCCTGCAATGATGTCCCCTTTCTACAAGGGACACTGTGACAGGAATGATGTCTGGGAGCAGAATTCTCGCAGTCTTTCCACTGAATTCTCTGTCCCTGTCCTTTGCCTGGCTCTCTGTTGCAGATGGAAGCTGCTGGTGCCATTCTCAGCTTGAAGCCCTCTTTTGATGCAAGCAGATGCTCCCAGGTGTGTTCAGCAGCTGTTGCTCAGTGTTGATGCAAAGCTTTTGTGTTCCTCATGGAAGCAAGGAGCCATTGTGACACTGCAGGGGCTCATGGCATCAAGGAGACAATTGTGACACGACAGAACCTCCTAGAAACAAGACTCCATGATGACACCGTGGGGAATCATGGAACCACATGGAAATGTGTTCCTCATGAGATGCAGCAGGGCCTTGTTGGAACCAAAGACACCTCTGCAAAAAGCAGGGTAGCTCACAGAACCAAGGAGTCCATTGTTACAATAGAAAACCTATGGAAGCAAGGAGACCATTGTGACACAGTGGGGCCACATGAAAGCCACGGAGCCATTGTGACACAGTGGGGCCTCATGGAATCAAGGAGACCATGGTGACACAGGTGATGCACATGAAGCCAAGGAGCCATTGTGACCCAGTGGGGCCTCATGGAATCAAGGAGACCATGGTGACACAGGTGATGCACATGAAGCCAAGGAGCCATTGTGACACAGTGGGGCCTCATGGAATCAAGTAGACCATTGTGACACAGGTGATGCACATGAAGCCAAGGAGCCATTGTAACACAGTGAGGCCTCATGGAATCAAGGAGACCATGGTGACACAGGTGATGCACATGAAGCCAAGGAGCCATTGTGACACAGCGGGGCTTCTTCCCTTCAGCTCTGCAGCTGGCTGTCCCACACCGAGGCACCATGTGCCAAGTGCTCTCCTCAGGGCTCTGCCTGCACGCAGGCCCAGAGAAGTTTTCCTGTTTGTAAGGAAAGAATGGAAAAGCCTGAGCAGGTTTCCTAAACAACAAACCCCACATGCTGAGTCCAGGCTGCCTGCAATGTTGTCCCCTTTCTACAAGGGACACTGTGAGCAGGAATGATCTCTGGGAGCAGAATTTTCGCAGTCTTTCCACTGAATTCTCTGTCCCTGTCCTTTGCCTGGCTCTCTGTTGCAGATGGAAGCTGCTGCTGCCTTTCTCAGCTTGAAGCCCTCGTTTGATGCAAGCAGATGCTCCCAGGTGTGTTCAGCAGCTGTTGCTCAGTGTTGATGCAAAGCTTTTGTGTTCCTCATGGAAGCAAGGAGCCATTGTGACACTGCAGGGGCTCATGGCATCAAGGAGACAATTGTGACACTACAGAACATCCTAGAAACAAGGCTCCATGGTGACACCGTGGGGAATCATGGAACCACATGGAAATGTGTTCCTCATGAGACGCAGCAGGGCCTTGTTGGAACCAAAGACACCTCTGCAAAAAGCAGGGTAGCTCACAGAACCAAGGAGTCCATAGTTACAATAGAAAACCTATGGAAGCAAGGAGACCATTGTGACACAGTGGGGCCACATGAAAGCCACGGAGCCATTGTGACCCAGTGGGGCCTCATGGAATCAAGGAGACCATGGTGACACAGGTGATGCACATGAAGCCAAGGAGCCATTGTGACACAGCGGGGCCTCATGGAATCAAGGAGACCATGGTGACACAGGTGATGCACATGAAGCCAAGGAGCCATTGTGACACAGTGGGGGCTCATGGAATCAAGGAGACCATGGTGACACAGGTGATGCACATGAAGCCAAGGAGCCATTGTGACACAGTGGGGCCTCATGGAATCAAGGAGACCATGGTGACACAGGTGATGCACATGAAGCCAAGGAGCCATTGTGACACAGTGGGGCCTCATGGAATCAAGGAGACCATGGTGACACAGGTGATGCACATGAAGCCAAGGAGCCATTGTGACACAGCGGGGCTTCTTCCCTTCAGCTCTGCAGCTGGCTGTCCCACACCGAGGCACCATGTGCCAAGTGCTCTCCTCAGGGCTCTGCCTGCACGCAGGCCCAGAGAAGTTTTCCTGTTTGTAAGGAAAGAATGGAAAAGCCTGAGCAGCTTTCCTAAACAACAAACCCCACAGGCTGAGTCCAGGCTGCCTGCAATGATGTCCCCTTTCTACAAGGGACACTGTGAGCCGGAATGATCTCTGGGAGCAGAATTCTCGCAGTCTTTCCACTGAATTCTCTGTCCCTGTCCTTTGCCTGGCTCTCTGTTGCAGATGGAAGCTGCTGCTGCCTTTCTCAGCTTGAAGCCCTCGTTTGATGCAAGCAGATGCTCCCAGGTGTGTTCAGCAGCTGTTGCTCAGTGTTGATGCAAAGCTTTTGTGTTCCTCATGGAAGCAAGGAGCCATTGTGACACTGCAGGGGCTCATGGCATCAAGGAGACAATTGTGACACTACAGAACCTCCTAGAAACAAGGCTCCATGGTGACACCGTGGGGAATCATGGAACCACATGGAAATGTGTTCCTCATGAGACACAGCAGGGCCTTGTTGGAACCAAAGACACCTCTGCAAAAAGCAGGGTAGCTCACAGAACCAAGGAGTCCATTGTTACAATAGAAACCCTATGGAAGCAAGGAGACCATTGTGACACAGTGGGACCACATGAAAGCCACGGAGCCATTGTGACCCAGTGGGGCCTCATGGAATCAAGGAGACCATGGTGACACAGGTGATGCACATGAAGCCAAGGAGCCATTGTGACACAGTGGGGCCTCATGGAATCAAGGAGACCATGGTGACACAGGTGATGCACATGAAGCCAAGGAGCCATTGTGACACAGTGGGGCCTCATGGAATCAAGGAGACCATGGTGACATAGGTGATGCACATGAAGCCAAGGAGCCATTGTGACACAGTGGGGCCTCATGGAATCAAGGAGACTATGGTGACACAGGTGATGCACATGAAGCCAAGGAGCCATTCTGACACAGTGGGGGCTCATGGAATCAAGGAGACCATTGTGACACAGGTGATGCACATGAAGCCAAGGAGCCATTGTGACCCAGTGGGGCCTCATGGAATCAAGGAGACCATGGTGACACAGGTGATGCACATGAAGCCAAGGAGCCATTGTGACCCAGTGGGGCCTCATGGAATCAAGGAGACCATGGTGACACAGGTGATGCACATGAAGCCAAGGAGCCATTGTGACACAGTGGGGCCTCATGGAATCAAGGAGACCATGGTGACACAGGTGATGCACATGAAGCCAAGGAGCCATTGTGACACAGTGGGGCCTCATGGAATCAAGGAGACCATGGTGACACGGGTGATGCACATGAAGCCAAGGAGCCATTGTGACACAGTGGGGTTTCTTCCCTTCAGCTCTGCAGCTGGCTGTCCCAGGCCACAGCACCATGTGCCAAGTGCTCTCCTCAGGGCTCTGCCTGCACACAGGCCCAGAGAAGTTTTCCTGTTTGTAAGGAAAGAATGGAAAAGCCTGAGCAGGTTTCCTAAACAACAAACCCCACATGCTGAGTCCAGGCTGCCTGCAATGATGTCCCCTTTCTACAAGGGACACTGTGAGCAGGAATGATCTCTGGGAGCAGAATTCTCGTAGTCTTTCCACTGAATTCCCTGTCCCTGTCCTTTGCCTGGCTCTCTGTTGCAGATGGAAGCTGCTGCTGCCTTTCTCAGCTTGAAGCCCTCGTTTGATGCAAGCAGATGCTCCCAGGTGTGTTCAGCAGCTGTTGCTCAGTGTTGATGCCAAGCTTTTGTGTTCCTCATGGAAGCAAGGAGCCATTGTGACACTGCAGGGGCTCATGGCATCAAGGAGACAATTGTGACACTACAGAACCTCCTAGAAACAAGGCTCCATGGTGACACCGTGGGGAATCATGGAACCACATGGAAATGTGTTCCTCATGAGACACAGCAGGGCCTTGTTGGAACCAAAGACACCTCTGCAAAAAGCAGGGTAGCTCACAGAACCAAGGAGTCCATTGTTACAATAGAAAACCTATGGAAGCAAGGAGACCATTGTGACACAGTGGGGCCACATGAAAGCCACGGAGCCATTGTGACACAGTGGGGCCTCATGGAATCAAGGAGACCATGGTGACACAGGTGATGCACATGAAGCCAAGGAGCCATTGTGACCCAGTGGGGCCTCATGGAATCAAGGAGACCATGGTGACACAGGTGATGCACATGAAGCCAAGGAGCCATTGTGACACAGTGGGGCCTCATGGAATCAAGGAGACCATGGTGACATAGGTGATGCACATGAAGCCAAGGAGCCATTGTGACACAGTGGGGCCTCATGGAATCAAGGAGACCATGGTGACACAGGTGATGCACATGAAGCCAAGGAGCCATTGTGACCCAGTGGGGCCTCATGGAATCAAGGAGACCATGGTGACACAGGTGATGCACATGAAGCCAAGGAGCCATTGTGACACAGCGGGGCCTCATGGAATCAAGGAGACCATGGTGACACAGGTGATGCGCATGAAGCCAAGGAGCCATTGTGACACAGCGGGGCTTCTTCCCTTCAGCTCTGCAGCTGGCTGTCCCACACCGAGGCACCATGTGCCAAGTGCTCTCCTCAGGGCTCTGCCTGCACACAGGCCCAGAGAAGTTTTCCTGTTTGTAAGGAAAGAATGAAAAAGCCTGAGCAGGTTTCCTAAACAACAAACCCCACATGCTGAGTCCAGGCTGCCTGCAATGATGTCCCCTTTCTACAAGGGACACTGTGAGCAGGAATGATCTCTGGGAGCAGAATTTTCGCAGTCTTTCCACTGAATTCTCTGTCCCTGTCCTTTGCCTGGCTCTCTGTTGCAGATGGAAGCTGCTGCTGCCTTTCTCAGCTTGAAGCCCTCGTTTGATGCAAGCAGATGCTCCCAGGTGTGTTCAGCAGCTGTTGCTCACTGTTGATGCAAAGCTTTTGTGTTCCTCATGGAAGCAAGGAGCCATTGTGACACTGCAGGGGCTCATGGGATCAAGGAGACAATTGTGACAGTACAGAACCTCCTAGAAACAAGACTCCAGGATGACACCGTGGGGAATCATGGAACCACATGGAAATGTGTTCCTCATGAGACGCAGCAGGGCCTTGTTGGAACCAAAGACACCTCTGCAAAAAGCAGGGTAGCTCACAGAACCAAGGAGTCCATTGTTACAATAGAAAACCTATGGAAGCAAGGAGACCATTGTGACACAGTGGGGCCACATGAAAGCCACGGAGCCATTGTGACCCAGTGGGGCCTCATGGAATCAAGGAGACCATGGTGACACAGGTGATGCACATGAAGCCAAGGAGCCATTGTGACACAGCGGGGCCTCATGGAATCAAGGAGACCATGGTGACACAGGTGATGCACATGAAGCCAAGGAGCCATTGTGACACAGTGGGGCCTCATGGAATCAAGGAGACCATGGTGACACAGGTGATGCACATGAAGCCAAGGAGCCATTGTGACACAGCGGGGCCTCATGGAATCAAGGAGACCATTGTGACACAGGTGATGCACATGAAGCCAAGGAGCCATTGTGACACAGTGGGGCTTCTTCCCTTCAGCTCTGCAGCTGGCTGTCCCACACCGAGGCACCATGTGCCAAGTGCTTTCCTCAGGGCTCTGCCTGCACACAGGCCCAGAGAAGTTTTCCTGTTTGTAAGGAAAGAATGGAAAAGCCTGAGCAGGTTTCCTAAACAACAAACCCTACATGCTCAGTCCAGGCTGCCTGCAATGATGTCCCCTTTCTACAAGGGACACTGTGAGCAGGAATGATGTCTGGGAGCAGAATTTTCGCAGTCTTTCCACGGAATTCTCTGTCCCTGTCCTTTGCCTGGCTCTCTGTTGCAGATGGAAGCTGCTGCTGCCATTCTCAGCTTGAAGCCCTCGTTTGATGCAAGCAGATGCTCCCAGGTGTGTTCAGCAGCTGTTGCTCAGTGTTGATGCCAAGCTTTTGTGTTCCTCATGGAAGCATGGACCCATTGTGACACTGCAGGGGCTCATGGTATCAAGGAGACAATCGTGACAGTACAGAACCTCCTAGAAACAAGACTCCATGATGACACCGTGGGGAATCATGGAACCACATGGAAATGTGTTCCTGATGAGACGCAGCAGGGCCTTGTTGGAACCAAAGACACCTCTGCAAAAAGCAGGGTAGCTCACAGAACCAAGGAGTCCATTGTTACAATAGAAACCCTATGGAAGCAAGGGGCCATTGTGACACAGTGGGGCCACGTGGAAGCCAAGGAGCCATTGTGACCCAGTGGGGCCTCATGCAATCAAGGAGACCATGGTGACACAGGTGATGCACATGAAGCCAAGGAGCCATTGTGACACAGCGGGGCCTCATGGAATCAAGGAGACCATGGTGACACAGATGATGCACATGAAGCCAAGGAGCCATTGTGACCCAGTGGGGCCTCATGGAATCAAGGAGACCATGGTGACACAGGTGATGCACATGAAGCCAAGGAGCCATTGTGACACAGTGAGGCCTCATGGAATCAAGGAGACCATGGTGACACAGGTGATGCACATGAAGCCAAGGAGCCATTGTGACACAGTGGGGGCTCATGGAATCAAGGAAACCATGGTGACACAGGTGATGCACATGAAGCCAAGGAGCCATTGTGACCCAGTGGGGCCTCATGGAATCAAGGAGACCATTGTGACACAGGTGATGCACATGAAGCCAAGGAGCCATTGTGACACAGCGGGGCCTCATGGAATCAAGGAGACCATTGTAACACAGGTGATGCACATGAAGCCAGGAGCCATTGTGACCCAGTGGGGCCTCATGGAATCAAGGAGACCATGGTGACACAGGTGATGCACATGAAGCCAAGGAGCCATTGTGACACAGCGGGGCTTCTTCCCTTCAGCTCTGCAGCTGGCTGTCCCACACCGAGGCACCATGTGCCAAGTGCTCTCCTCAGGGCTCTGCCTGCACACAGGCCCAGAGAAGTTTTCCTGTTTGTAAGGAAAGAATGGAAAAGCCTGAGCAGGTTTCCTAAACAACAAACCCCACATGCTGAGTCCAGGCTGCCTGCAATGATGTCCCCTTTCTACAAGGGACACTGTGACAGGAATGATGTCTGGGAGCAGAATTCTCGCAGTCTTTCCACGGAATTCTCTGTCCCTGTCCTTTGCCTGGCTCTCTGTTGCAGATGGAAGCTGCTGGTGCCATTCTCTGCTTGAAGCCCTCTTTTGATGCAAGCAGATGCTCCCAGGTGTGTTCAGCAGCTGTTGCTCACTGTTGATGCAAAGCTTTTGTGTTCCTCATGGAAGCAAGGAGCCATTGTGACACTGCAGGGGCTCATGGCATCAAGGAGACAATTGTGACACGACAGAACCTCCTAGAAACAAGACTCCATGATGACACCGTGGGGAATCATGGAACCACATGGAAATGTGTTCCTCATGAGATGCAGCAGGGCCTTGTTGGAACCAAAGACACCTCTGCAAAAAGCAGGGTAGCTCACAGAACCAAGGAGTCCATTGTTACAATAGAAAACCTATGGAAGCAAGGAGACCATTGTGACACAGTGGGGCCACATGAAAGCCACGGAGCCATTGTGACACAGTGGGGCCTCATGGAATCAAGGAGACCATGGTGACACAGGTGATGCACATGAAGCCAAGGAGCCATTGTGACACAGCGGGGCCTCATGGAATCAAGGAGACCATGGTGACACAGATGATGCACATGAAGCCAAGGAGCCATTGTGACCCAGTGGGGCCTCATGGAATCAAGGAGACCATGGTGACACAGGTGATGCACATGAAGCCAAGGAGCCATTGTGACACAGTGAGGCCTCATGGAATCAAGGAGACCATGGTGACACAGGTGATGCACATGAAGCCAAGGAGCCATTGTGACCCAGTGGGGCCTCATGGAATCAAGGAGACCATTGTGACACAGGTGATGCACATGAAGCCAAGGAGCCATTGTGACACAGCGGGGCCTCATGGAATCAAGGAGACCATTGTAACACAGGTGATGCACATGAAGCCAGGAGCCATTGTGACCCAGTGGGGCCTCATGGAATCAAGGAGACCATGGTGACACAGGTGATGCACATGAAGCCAAGGAGCCATTGTGACACAGTGAGGCCTCATGGAATCAAGGAGACCATGGTGACACAGGTGATGCACATGAAGCCAAGGAGCCATTGTGACACAGCGGGGCTTCTTCCCTTCAGCTCTGCAGCTGGCTGTCCCACACCGAGGCACCATGTGCCAAGTGCTCTCCTCAGGGCTCTGCCTGCACACAGGCCCAGAGAAGTTTTCCTGTTTGTAAGGAAAGAATGGAAAAGCCTGAGCAGGTTTCCTAAACAACAAACCCCACATGCTGAGTCCAGGCTGCCTGCAATGATGTCCCCTTTCTACAAGGGACACTGTGACAGGAATGATGTCTGGGAGCAGAATTCTCGCAGTCTTTCCACGGAATTCTCTGTCCCTGTCCTTTGCCTGGCTCTCTGTTGCAGATGGAAGCTGCTGCTGCCATTCTCTGCTTGAAGCCCTCTTTTGATGCAAGCAGATGCTCCCAGGTGTGTTCAGCAGCTGTTGCTCACTGTTGATGCAAAGCTTTTGTGTTCCTCATGGAAGCAAGGAGCCATTGTGACACTGCAGGGGCTCATGGCATCAAGGAGACAATTGTGACACTACAGAACCTCCTAGAAACAAGACTCCATGATGACACCGTGGGGAATCATGGAACCACATGGAAATGTGTTCCTCATGAGATGCAGCAGGGCCTTGTTGGAACCAAAGACACCTCTGCAAAAAGCAGGGTAGCTCACAGAACCAAGGAGTCCATTGTTACAATAGAAAACCTATGGAAGCAAGGAGACCATTGTGACACAGTGGGGCCACATGAAAGCCACGGAGCCATTGTGACACAGTGGGGCCTCATGGAATCAAGGAGACCATGGTGACACAGGTGATGCACATGAAGCCAAGGAGCCATTGTGACACAGCGGGGCCTCATGGAATCAAGGAAACCATTGTGACACAGGTGATGCACATGAAGCCAAGGAGCCATTGTGACACAGTGAGGCCTCATGGAATCAAGGAGACCATGGTGACACAGGTGATGCACATGAAGCCAAGGAGCCATTGTGACACAGCGGGGCTTCTTCCCTTCAGCTCTGCAGCTGGCTGTCCCACACCGAGGCACCATGTGCCAAGTGCTCTCCTCAG
This sequence comes from Corvus hawaiiensis, assembly GCF_020740725.1. Taxonomy (NCBI): domain Eukaryota; kingdom Metazoa; phylum Chordata; class Aves; order Passeriformes; family Corvidae; genus Corvus; species Corvus hawaiiensis. The sequence continues at coordinate 22,561,392 of NC_063224.1, forward strand.
GGCTCTGCCTGCACGCAGGCCCAGAGAAGTTTTCCTGTTTGTAAGGAAAGAATGGAAAAGCCTGAGCAGGTTTCCTAAACAACAAACCCCACATGCTGAGTCCAGGCTGCCTGCAATGTTGTCCCCTTTCTACAAGGGACACTGTGAGCAGGAATGATGTCTGGGAGCAGAATTTTCGCAGTCTTTCCACGGAATTCTCTGTCCCTGTCCTTTGCCTGGCTCTCTGTTGCAGATGGAAGCTGCTGCTGCCTTTCTCAGCTTGAAGCCCTCGTTTGATGCAAGCAGATGCTCCCAGGTGTGTTCAGCAGCTGTTGCTCAGTGTTGATGCAAAGCTTTTGTGTTCCTCATGGAAGCAAGGAGCCATTGTGAACCTGCAGGGGCTCATGGGATCAAGGAGACAATTGTGACACTACAGAACCTCCTAGAAACAAGGCTCCATGATGACACCGTGGGGAATCATGGAACCACATGGAAATGTGTTCCTCATGAGACGCAGCAGGGCCTTGTTGGAACCAAAGACACCTCTGCAAAAAGCAGGGTAGCTCACAGAACCAAGGAGTCCATTGTTACAATAGAAAACCTATGGAAGCAAGGAGACCATTGTGACACAGTGGGGCCACATGAAAGCCACGGAGCCATTGTGACCCAGTGGGGCCTCATGGAATCAAGGAGACCATGGTGACACAGGTGATGCACATGAAGCCAAGGAGCCATTGTGACACAGTGGGGGCTCATGGAATCAAGGAGACCATGGTGACACAGGTGATGCACATGAAGCCAAGGAGCCATTGTGACCCAGTGGGGCCTCATGGAATCAAGGAGACCATGGTGACACAGGTGATGCACATGAAGCCAAGGAGCCATTGTGACACTGTGGGGCCTCATGGAATCAAGGAAACCATTGTGACACAGGTGATGCACATGAAGCCAAGGAGCCATTGTGACACAGCGGGGCTTCTTCCCTTCAGCTCTGCAGCTGGCTGTCCCACACCGAGGCACCATGTGCCAAGTGCTCTCCTCAGGGCTCTGCCTGCACGCAGGCCCAGAGAAGTTTTCCTGTTTGTAAGGAAAGAATGGAAAAGCCTGAGCAGGTTTCCTAAACAACAAACCTCACATGCTGAGTCCAGGCTGCCTGCAATGTTGTCCCCTTTCTACAAGGGACACTGTGAGCAGGAATGATGTCTGGGAGCAGAATTTTCGCAGTCTTTCCACTGAATTCTCTGTCCCTGTCCTTTGCCTGGCTCTCTGTTGCAGATGGAAGCTGCTGCTGCCTTTCTCAGCTTGAAGCCCTCGTTTGATGCAAGCAGATGCTCCCAGGTGTGTTCAGCAGCTGTTGCTGTGTTGATGCAAATCTTTTGTGTTCCTCATGGAAGCAAGGAGCCATTGTGACACTGCAGGGGCTCATGGCATCAAGGAGATAATTGTGACACTACAGAACATCCTAGAAACAAGGCTCCATGGTGACACCGTGGGGAATCATGGAACCACATGGAAATGTGTTCCTCATGCGACACAGCAGGGCCTTGTTGGAACCAAAGACACCTCTGCAAAAAGCAGGGTAGCTCACAGAACCAAGGAGTCCATTGTTACAATAGAAACCGAATGGAAGCAAGGGGCCATTGTGACACAGTGGGGCCACGTGGAAGCCAAGGAGCCATTGTGACCCAGTGGGGCCTCCTGGAATCAAGGAGACCATGGTGACACAGGTGATGCACATGAAGCCAAGGAGCCATTGTGACACAGCGGGGCCTCATGGAATCAAGGAGACCATGGTGACACAGATGATGCACATGAAGCCAAGGAGCCATTGTGACACAGTGGGGCCTCATGGAATCAAGGAAACCATGGTGACACAGGTGATGCACATGAAGCCAAGGAGCCATTGTGACACAGTGGGGCCTCAGGGAATCAAGGAGACCATGGTGACACAGGTGATGCACATGAAGCCAAGGAGCCATTGTGACCCAGTGGGGCCTCATGGAATCAAGGAGACCATTGTGACACAGGTGATGCACATGAAGCCAAGGAGCCATTGTGACACAGCGGGGCCTCATGGAATCAAGGAGACCATTGTGACACAGGTGATGCACATGAAGCCAAGGAGCCATTGTGACCCAGTGGGGCCTCATGGAATCAAGGAGACCATGGTGACACAGGTGATGCACATGAAGCCAAGGAGCCATTGTGACACAGCGGGGCTTCTTCCCTTCAGCTCTGCAGCTGGCTGTCCCAGACCGAGGCACCATGTGCCAAGTGCTCTCCTCAGGGCTCTGCCTGCACACAGGCCCAGAGAAGTTTTCCTGTTTGTAAGGAAAGAATGGAAAAGCCTGAGCAGCTTTCCTAAACAACAAACCCCACATGCTGAGTCCAGGCTGCCTGCAATGATGTCCCCTTTCTACAAGGGACACTGTGACAGGAATGATGTCTGGGAGCAGAATTCTCGCAGTCTTTCCACGGAATTCTCTGTCCCTGTCCTTTGCCTGGCTCTCTGTTGCAGATGGAAGCTGCTGGTGCCATTCTCAGCTTGAAGCCCTCTTTTGATGCAAGCAGATGCTCCCAGGTGTGTTCAGCAGCTGTTGCTCAGTGTTGATGCAAAGCTTTTGTGTTCCTCATGGAAGCAAGGAGCCATTGTGACACTGCAGGGGCTCATGGCATCAAGGAGACAATTGTGACACGACAGAACCTCCTAGAAACAAGACTCCATGATGACACCGTGGGGAATCATGGAACCACATGGAAATGTGTTCCTCATGAGATGCAGCAGGGCCTTGTTGGAACCAAAGACACCTCTGCAAAAAGCAGGGTAGCTCACAGAACCAAGGAGTCCATTGTTACAATAGAAAACCTATGGAAGCAAGGAGACCATTGTGACACAGTGGGGCCACATGAAAGCCACGGAGCCATTGTGACACAGTGGGGCCTCATGGAATCAAGGAGACCATGGTGACACAGGTGATGCACATGAAGCCAAGGAGCCATTGTGACCCAGTGGGGCCTCATGGAATCAAGGAGACCATGGTGACACAGGTGATGCACATGAAGCCAAGGAGCCATTGTGACACAGTGGGGCCTCATGGAATCAAGTAGACCATTGTGACACAGGTGATGCACATGAAGCCAAGGAGCCATTGTAACACAGTGAGGCCTCATGGAATCAAGGAGACCATGGTGACACAGGTGATGCACATGAAGCCAAGGAGCCATTGTGACACAGCGGGGCTTCTTCCCTTCAGCTCTGCAGCTGGCTGTCCCACACCGAGGCACCATGTGCCAAGTGCTCTCCTCAGGGCTCTGCCTGCACGCAGGCCCAGAGAAGTTTTCCTGTTTGTAAGGAAAGAATGGAAAAGCCTGAGCAGGTTTCCTAAACAACAAACCCCACATGCTGAGTCCAGGCTGCCTGCAATGTTGTCCCCTTTCTACAAGGGACACTGTGAGCAGGAATGATCTCTGGGAGCAGAATTTTCGCAGTCTTTCCACTGAATTCTCTGTCCCTGTCCTTTGCCTGGCTCTCTGTTGCAGATGGAAGCTGCTGCTGCCTTTCTCAGCTTGAAGCCCTCGTTTGATGCAAGCAGATGCTCCCAGGTGTGTTCAGCAGCTGTTGCTCAGTGTTGATGCAAAGCTTTTGTGTTCCTCATGGAAGCAAGGAGCCATTGTGACACTGCAGGGGCTCATGGCATCAAGGAGACAATTGTGACACTACAGAACATCCTAGAAACAAGGCTCCATGGTGACACCGTGGGGAATCATGGAACCACATGGAAATGTGTTCCTCATGAGACGCAGCAGGGCCTTGTTGGAACCAAAGACACCTCTGCAAAAAGCAGGGTAGCTCACAGAACCAAGGAGTCCATAGTTACAATAGAAAACCTATGGAAGCAAGGAGACCATTGTGACACAGTGGGGCCACATGAAAGCCACGGAGCCATTGTGACCCAGTGGGGCCTCATGGAATCAAGGAGACCATGGTGACACAGGTGATGCACATGAAGCCAAGGAGCCATTGTGACACAGCGGGGCCTCATGGAATCAAGGAGACCATGGTGACACAGGTGATGCACATGAAGCCAAGGAGCCATTGTGACACAGTGGGGGCTCATGGAATCAAGGAGACCATGGTGACACAGGTGATGCACATGAAGCCAAGGAGCCATTGTGACACAGTGGGGCCTCATGGAATCAAGGAGACCATGGTGACACAGGTGATGCACATGAAGCCAAGGAGCCATTGTGACACAGTGGGGCCTCATGGAATCAAGGAGACCATGGTGACACAGGTGATGCACATGAAGCCAAGGAGCCATTGTGACACAGCGGGGCTTCTTCCCTTCAGCTCTGCAGCTGGCTGTCCCACACCGAGGCACCATGTGCCAAGTGCTCTCCTCAGGGCTCTGCCTGCACGCAGGCCCAGAGAAGTTTTCCTGTTTGTAAGGAAAGAATGGAAAAGCCTGAGCAGCTTTCCTAAACAACAAACCCCACAGGCTGAGTCCAGGCTGCCTGCAATGATGTCCCCTTTCTACAAGGGACACTGTGAGCCGGAATGATCTCTGGGAGCAGAATTCTCGCAGTCTTTCCACTGAATTCTCTGTCCCTGTCCTTTGCCTGGCTCTCTGTTGCAGATGGAAGCTGCTGCTGCCTTTCTCAGCTTGAAGCCCTCGTTTGATGCAAGCAGATGCTCCCAGGTGTGTTCAGCAGCTGTTGCTCAGTGTTGATGCAAAGCTTTTGTGTTCCTCATGGAAGCAAGGAGCCATTGTGACACTGCAGGGGCTCATGGCATCAAGGAGACAATTGTGACACTACAGAACCTCCTAGAAACAAGGCTCCATGGTGACACCGTGGGGAATCATGGAACCACATGGAAATGTGTTCCTCATGAGACACAGCAGGGCCTTGTTGGAACCAAAGACACCTCTGCAAAAAGCAGGGTAGCTCACAGAACCAAGGAGTCCATTGTTACAATAGAAACCCTATGGAAGCAAGGAGACCATTGTGACACAGTGGGACCACATGAAAGCCACGGAGCCATTGTGACCCAGTGGGGCCTCATGGAATCAAGGAGACCATGGTGACACAGGTGATGCACATGAAGCCAAGGAGCCATTGTGACACAGTGGGGCCTCATGGAATCAAGGAGACCATGGTGACACAGGTGATGCACATGAAGCCAAGGAGCCATTGTGACACAGTGGGGCCTCATGGAATCAAGGAGACCATGGTGACATAGGTGATGCACATGAAGCCAAGGAGCCATTGTGACACAGTGGGGCCTCATGGAATCAAGGAGACTATGGTGACACAGGTGATGCACATGAAGCCAAGGAGCCATTCTGACACAGTGGGGGCTCATGGAATCAAGGAGACCATTGTGACACAGGTGATGCACATGAAGCCAAGGAGCCATTGTGACCCAGTGGGGCCTCATGGAATCAAGGAGACCATGGTGACACAGGTGATGCACATGAAGCCAAGGAGCCATTGTGACCCAGTGGGGCCTCATGGAATCAAGGAGACCATGGTGACACAGGTGATGCACATGAAGCCAAGGAGCCATTGTGACACAGTGGGGCCTCATGGAATCAAGGAGACCATGGTGACACAGGTGATGCACATGAAGCCAAGGAGCCATTGTGACACAGTGGGGCCTCATGGAATCAAGGAGACCATGGTGACACGGGTGATGCACATGAAGCCAAGGAGCCATTGTGACACAGTGGGGTTTCTTCCCTTCAGCTCTGCAGCTGGCTGTCCCAGGCCACAGCACCATGTGCCAAGTGCTCTCCTCAGGGCTCTGCCTGCACACAGGCCCAGAGAAGTTTTCCTGTTTGTAAGGAAAGAATGGAAAAGCCTGAGCAGGTTTCCTAAACAACAAACCCCACATGCTGAGTCCAGGCTGCCTGCAATGATGTCCCCTTTCTACAAGGGACACTGTGAGCAGGAATGATCTCTGGGAGCAGAATTCTCGTAGTCTTTCCACTGAATTCCCTGTCCCTGTCCTTTGCCTGGCTCTCTGTTGCAGATGGAAGCTGCTGCTGCCTTTCTCAGCTTGAAGCCCTCGTTTGATGCAAGCAGATGCTCCCAGGTGTGTTCAGCAGCTGTTGCTCAGTGTTGATGCCAAGCTTTTGTGTTCCTCATGGAAGCAAGGAGCCATTGTGACACTGCAGGGGCTCATGGCATCAAGGAGACAATTGTGACACTACAGAACCTCCTAGAAACAAGGCTCCATGGTGACACCGTGGGGAATCATGGAACCACATGGAAATGTGTTCCTCATGAGACGCAGCAGGGCCTTGTTGGAACCAAAGACACCTCTGCAAAAAGCAGGGTAGCTCACAGAACCAAGGAGTCCATTGTTACAATAGAAAACCTATGGAAGCAAGGAGACCATTGTGACACAGTGGGGCCACATGAAAGCCACGGAGCCATTGTGACACAGTGGGGCCTCATGGAATCAAGGAGACCATGGTGACACAGGTGATGCACATGAAGCCAAGGAGCCATTGTGACCCAGTGGGGCCTCATGGAATCAAGGAGACCATGGTGACACAGGTGATGCACATGAAGCCAAGGAGCCATTGTGACACAGTGGGGCCTCATGGAATCAAGGAGACCATGGTGACATAGGTGATGCACATGAAGCCAAGGAGCCATTGTGACACAGTGGGGCCTCATGGAATCAAGGAGACCATGGTGACACAGGTGATGCACATGAAGCCAAGGAGCCATTGTGACCCAGTGGGGCCTCATGGAATCAAGGAGACCATGGTGACACAGGTGATGCACATGAAGCCAAGGAGCCATTGTGACACAGCGGGGCCTCATGGAATCAAGGAGACCATGGTGACACAGGTGATGCGCATGAAGCCAAGGAGCCATTGTGACACAGCGGGGCTTCTTCCCTTCAGCTCTGCAGCTGGCTGTCCCACACCGAGGCACCATGTGCCAAGTGCTCTCCTCAGGGCTCTGCCTGCACACAGGCCCAGAGAAGTTTTCCTGTTTGTAAGGAAAGAATGAAAAAGCCTGAGCAGGTTTCCTAAACAACAAACCCCACATGCTGAGTCCAGGCTGCCTGCAATGATGTCCCCTTTCTACAAGGGACACTGTGAGCAGGAATGATCTCTGGGAGCAGAATTTTCGCAGTCTTTCCACTGAATTCTCTGTCCCTGTCCTTTGCCTGGCTCTCTGTTGCAGATGGAAGCTGCTGCTGCCTTTCTCAGCTTGAAGCCCTCGTTTGATGCAAGCAGATGCTCCCAGGTGTGTTCAGCAGCTGTTGCTCACTGTTGATGCAAAGCTTTTGTGTTCCTCATGGAAGCAAGGAGCCATTGTGACACTGCAGGGGCTCATGGGATCAAGGAGACAATTGTGACAGTACAGAACCTCCTAGAAACAAGACTCCAGGATGACACCGTGGGGAATCATGGAACCACATGGAAATGTGTTCCTCATGAGACGCAGCAGGGCCTTGTTGGAACCAAAGACACCTCTGCAAAAAGCAGGGTAGCTCACAGAACCAAGGAGTCCATTGTTACAATAGAAAACCTATGGAAGCAAGGAGACCATTGTGACACAGTGGGGCCACATGAAAGCCACGGAGCCATTGTGACCCAGTGGGGCCTCATGGAATCAAGGAGACCATGGTGACACAGGTGATGCACATGAAGCCAAGGAGCCATTGTGACACAGCGGGGCCTCATGGAATCAAGGAGACCATGGTGACACAGGTGATGCACATGAAGCCAAGGAGCCATTGTGACACAGTGGGGCCTCATGGAATCAAGGAGACCATGGTGACACAGGTGATGCACATGAAGCCAAGGAGCCATTGTGACACAGCGGGGCCTCATGGAATCAAGGAGACCATTGTGACACAGGTGATGCACATGAAGCCAAGGAGCCATTGTGACACAGTGGGGCTTCTTCCCTTCAGCTCTGCAGCTGGCTGTCCCACACCGAGGCACCATGTGCCAAGTGCTTTCCTCAGGGCTCTGCCTGCACACAGGCCCAGAGAAGTTTTCCTGTTTGTAAGGAAAGAATGGAAAAGCCTGAGCAGGTTTCCTAAACAACAAACCCTACATGCTCAGTCCAGGCTGCCTGCAATGATGTCCCCTTTCTACAAGGGACACTGTGAGCAGGAATGATGTCTGGGAGCAGAATTTTCGCAGTCTTTCCACGGAATTCTCTGTCCCTGTCCTTTGCCTGGCTCTCTGTTGCAGATGGAAGCTGCTGCTGCCATTCTCAGCTTGAAGCCCTCGTTTGATGCAAGCAGATGCTCCCAGGTGTGTTCAGCAGCTGTTGCTCAGTGTTGATGCCAAGCTTTTGTGTTCCTCATGGAAGCATGGACCCATTGTGACACTGCAGGGGCTCATGGTATCAAGGAGACAATCGTGACAGTACAGAACCTCCTAGAAACAAGACTCCATGATGACACCGTGGGGAATCATGGAACCACATGGAAATGTGTTCCTGATGAGACGCAGCAGGGCCTTGTTGGAACCAAAGACACCTCTGCAAAAAGCAGGGTAGCTCACAGAACCAAGGAGTCCATTGTTACAATAGAAACCCTATGGAAGCAAGGGGCCATTGTGACACAGTGGGGCCACGTGGAAGCCAAGGAGCCATTGTGACCCAGTGGGGCCTCATGCAATCAAGGAGACCATGGTGACACAGGTGATGCACATGAAGCCAAGGAGCCATTGTGACACAGCGGGGCCTCATGGAATCAAGGAGACCATGGTGACACAGATGATGCACATGAAGCCAAGGAGCCATTGTGACCCAGTGGGGCCTCATGGAATCAAGGAGACCATGGTGACACAGGTGATGCACATGAAGCCAAGGAGCCATTGTGACACAGTGAGGCCTCATGGAATCAAGGAGACCATGGTGACACAGGTGATGCACATGAAGCCAAGGAGCCATTGTGACACAGTGGGGGCTCATGGAATCAAGGAAACCATGGTGACACAGGTGATGCACATGAAGCCAAGGAGCCATTGTGACCCAGTGGGGCCTCATGGAATCAAGGAGACCATTGTGACACAGGTGATGCACATGAAGCCAAGGAGCCATTGTGACACAGCGGGGCCTCATGGAATCAAGGAGACCATTGTAACACAGGTGATGCACATGAAGCCAGGAGCCATTGTGACCCAGTGGGGCCTCATGGAATCAAGGAGACCATGGTGACACAGGTGATGCACATGAAGCCAAGGAGCCATTGTGACACAGCGGGGCTTCTTCCCTTCAGCTCTGCAGCTGGCTGTCCCACACCGAGGCACCATGTGCCAAGTGCTCTCCTCAGGGCTCTGCCTGCACACAGGCCCAGAGAAGTTTTCCTGTTTGTAAGGAAAGAATGGAAAAGCCTGAGCAGGTTTCCTAAACAACAAACCCCACATGCTGAGTCCAGGCTGCCTGCAATGATGTCCCCTTTCTACAAGGGACACTGTGACAGGAATGATGTCTGGGAGCAGAATTCTCGCAGTCTTTCCACGGAATTCTCTGTCCCTGTCCTTTGCCTGGCTCTCTGTTGCAGATGGAAGCTGCTGGTGCCATTCTCTGCTTGAAGCCCTCTTTTGATGCAAGCAGATGCTCCCAGGTGTGTTCAGCAGCTGTTGCTCACTGTTGATGCAAAGCTTTTGTGTTCCTCATGGAAGCAAGGAGCCATTGTGACACTGCAGGGGCTCATGGCATCAAGGAGACAATTGTGACACGACAGAACCTCCTAGAAACAAGACTCCATGATGACACCGTGGGGAATCATGGAACCACATGGAAATGTGTTCCTCATGAGATGCAGCAGGGCCTTGTTGGAACCAAAGACACCTCTGCAAAAAGCAGGGTAGCTCACAGAACCAAGGAGTCCATTGTTACAATAGAAAACCTATGGAAGCAAGGAGACCATTGTGACACAGTGGGGCCACATGAAAGCCACGGAGCCATTGTGACACAGTGGGGCCTCATGGAATCAAGGAGACCATGGTGACACAGGTGATGCACATGAAGCCAAGGAGCCATTGTGACACAGCGGGGCCTCATGGAATCAAGGAAACCATTGTGACACAGGTGATGCACATGAAGCCAAGGAGCCATTGTGACACAGTGGGGCCTCATGGAATCAAGGAGACCATGGTGACACAGGTGATGCACATGAAGCCAAGGAGCCATTGTGACACAGCGGGGCTTCTTCCCTTCAGCTCTGCAGCTGGCTGTCCCACACCGAGGCACCATGTGCCAAGTGCTCTCCTCAGGGCTCTGCCTGCACGCAGGCCCAGAGAAGTTTTCCTGTTTGTAAGGAAAGAATGGAAAAGCCTGAGCAGGTTTCCTAAACAACAAACCCCACATGCTGAGTCCAGGCTGCCTGCAATGATGTCCCCTTTCTACAAGGGACACTGTGAGCAGGAATGATGTCTGGGAGCAGAATTTTCGCAGTCTTTCCACGGAATTCTCTGTCCCTGTCCTTTGCCTGGCTCTCTGTTGCAGATGGAAGCTGCTGGTGCCATTCTCAGCTTGAAGCCCTCGTTTGATGCAAGCAGATGCTCCCAGGTGTGTTCAGCAGCTGTTGCTCAGTGTTGATGCAAAGCTTTTGTGTTCCTCATGGAAGCAAGGAGCCATTGTGAACCTGCAGGGGCTCATGGGATCAAGGAGACAATTGTGACACTACAGAACCTCCTAGAAACAAGGCTCCATGATGACACCGTGGGGAATCATGGAACCACATGGAAATGTGTTCCTCATGAGACGCAGCAGGGCCTTGTTGGAACCAAAGACACCTCTGCAAAAAGCAGGGTAGCTCACAGAACCAAGGAGTCCATTGTTACAATAGAAAACCGATGGAAGCAAGGAGACCATTGTGACACAGTGGGGCCACATGAAAGCCACGGAGCCATTGTGACCCAGTGGGGCCTCATGGAATCAAGGAGACCATGGTGACACAGGTGATGCACATGAAGCCAAGGAGCCATTGTGACACAGTGGGGGCTCATGGAATCAAGGAGACCATGGTGACACAGGTGATGCACATGAAGCCAAGGAGCCATTGTGACCCAGTGGGGCCTCATGGAATCAAGGAGACCATGGTGACACAGGTGATGCACATGAAGCCAAGGAGCCATTGTGACACAGTGGGGCCTCATGGAATCAAGGAAACCATTGTGACACAGGTGATGCACATGAAGCCAAGGAGCCATTGTGACACAGCGGGGCTTCTTCCCTTCAGCTCTGCAGCTGGCTGTCCCACACCGAGGCACCATGTGCCAAGTGCTCTCCTCAGGGCTCTGCCTGCACGCAGGCCCAGAGAAGTTTTCCTGTTTGTAAGGAAAGAATGGAAAAGCCTGAGCAGGTTTCCTAAACAACAAACCTCACATGCTGAGTCCAGGCTGCCTGCAATGTTGTCCCCTTTCTACAAGGGACACTGTGAGCAGGAATGATGTCTGGGAGCAGAATTTTCGCAGTCTTTCCACTGAATTCTCTGTCCCTGTCCTTTGCCTGGCTCTCTGTTGCAGATGGAAGCTGCTGCTGCCTTTCTCAGCTTGAAGCCCTCGTTTGATGCAAGCAGATGCTCCCAGGTGTGTTCAGCAGCTGTTGCTGTGTTGATGCAAATCTTTTGTGTTCCTCATGGAAGCAAGGAGCCATTGTGACACTGCAGGGGCTCATGGCATCAAGGAGACAATTGTGACAGTACAGAACCTCCTAGAAACAAGGCTCCATGGTGACACCGTGGGGAATCATGGAACCACATGGAAATGTGTTCCTCATGAGACACAGCAGGGCCTTGTTGGAACCAAAGACACCTCTGCAAAAAGCAGGGTAGCTCACAGAACCAAGGAGTCCATTGTTACAATAGAAAACCTATGGAAGCAAGGAGACCATTGTGACACAGTGGGGCCACATGAAAGCCACGGAGCCATTGTGACACAGTGGGGCCTCATGGAATCAAGGAGACCATGGTGACACAGGTGATGCACATGAAGCCAAGGAGCCATTGTGACACAGTGGGGGCTCATGGAATCAAGGAGACCATGGTGACACAGGTGATGCACATGAAGCCAAGGAGCCATTGTGACACAGTGGGGCCTCATGGAATCAAGGAGACCATGGTGACATAGGTGATGCACATGAAGCCAAGGAGCCATTGTGACACAGTGGGGCCTCATGGAATCAAGGAGACCATGGTGACACAGGTGATGCGCATGAAGCCAAGGAGCCATTGTGACACAGCGGGGCTTCTTCCCTTCAGCTCTGCAGCTGGCTGTCCCACACCGAGGCACCATGTGCCAAGTGCTCTCCTCAGGGCTCTGCCTGCACACAGGCCCAGAGAAGTTTTCCTGTTTGTAAGGAAAGAATGGAAAAGCCTGAGCAGGTTTCCTAAACAACAAACCCCACATGCTGAGTCCAGGCTGCCTGCAATGATGTCCCCTTTCTACAAGGGACACTGTGAGCAGGAATGATCTCTGGGAGCAGAATTTTCGCAGTCTTTCCACTGAATTCTCTGTCCCTGTCCTTTGCCTGGCTCTCTGTTGCAGATGGAAGCTGCTGCTGCCTTTCTCAGCTTGAAGCCCTCGTTTGATGCAAGCAGATGCTCCCAGGTGTGTTCAGCAGCTGTTGCTCACTGTTGATGCAAAGCTTTTGTGTTCCTCATGGAAGCAAGGAGCCATTGTGACACTGCAGGGGCTCATGGGATCAAGGAGACAATTGTGACAGTACAGAACCTCCTAGAAACAAGACTCCAGGATGACACCGTGGGGAATCATGGAACCACATGGAAATGTGTTCCTCATGAGACGCAGCAGGGCCTTGTTGGAACCAAAGACACCTCTGCAAAAAGCAGGGTAGCTCACAGAACCAAGGAGTCCATTGTTACAATAGAAAACCTATGGAAGCAAGGAGACCATTGTGACACAGTGGGGCCACATGAAAGCCACGGAGCCATTGTGACCCAGTGGGGCCTCATGGAATCAAGGAGACCATGGTGACACAGGTGATGCACATGAAGCCAAGGAGCCATTGTGACACAGCGGGGCCTCATGGAATCAAGGAGACCATGGTGACACAGGTGATGCACATGAAGCCAAGGAGCCATTGTGACACAGTGGGGCCTCATGGAATCAAGGAGACCATGGTGACACAGGTGATGCACATGAAGCCAAGGAGCCATTGTGACACAGTGGGGCCTCATGGAATCAAGGAGACCATTGTGACACAGGTGATGCACATGAAGCCAAGGAGCCATTGTGACACAGTGGGGCTTCTTCCCTTCAGCTCTGCAGCTGGCTGTCCCACACCGAGGCACCATGTGCCAAGTGCTTTCCTCAGGGCTCTGCCTGCACACAGGCCCAGAGAAGTTTTCCTGTTTGTAAGGAAAGAATGGAAAAGCCTGAGCAGGTTTCCTAAACAACAAACCCTACATGCTCAGTCCAGGCTGCCTGCAATGATGTCCCCTTTCTACAAGGGACACTGTGAGCAGGAATGATGTCTGGGAGCAGAATTTTCGCAGTCTTTCCACGGAATTCTCTGTCCCTGTCCTTTGCCTGGCTCTCTGTTGCAGATGGAAGCTGCTGCTGCCATTCTCAGCTTGAAGCCCTCGTTTGATGCAAGCAGATGCTCCCAGGTGTGTTCAGCAGCTGTTGCTCAGTGTTGATGCCAAGCTTTTGTGTTCCTCATGGAAGCATGGACCCATTGTGACACTGCAGGGGCTCATGGTATCAAGGAGACAATCGTGACAGTACAGAACCTCCTAGAAACAAGACTCCATGATGACACCGTGGGGAATCATGGAACCACATGGAAATGTGTTCCTGATGAGACGCAGCAGGGCCTTGTTGGAACCAAAGACACCTCTGCAAAAAGCAGGGTAGCTCACAGAACCAAGGAGTCCATTGTTACAATAGAAACCCTATGGAAGCAAGGGGCCATTGTGACACAGTGGGGCCACGTGGAAGCCAAGGAGCCATTGTGACCCAGTGGGGCCTCATGCAATCAAGGAGACCATGGTGACACAGGTGATGCACATGAAGCCAAGGAGCCATTGTGACACAGCGGGGCCTCATGGAATCAAGGAGACCATGGTGACACAGATGATGCACATGAAGCCAAGGAGCCATTGTGACCCAGTGGGGCCTCATGGAATCAAGGAGACCATGGTGACACAGGTGATGCACATGAAGCCAAGGAGCCATTGTGACACAGTGAGGCCTCATGGAATCAAGGAGACCATGGTGACACAGGTGATGCACATGAAGCCAAGGAGCCATTGTGACACAGTGGGGGCTCATGGAATCAAGGAAACCATGGTGACACAGGTGATGCACATGAAGCCAAGGAGCCATTGTGACCCAGTGGGGCCTCATGGAATCAAGGAGACCATTGTAACACAGGTGATGCACATGAAGCCAAGGAGCCATTGTGACACACCGGGGCTTCTTCCCTTCAGCTCTGCAGCTGGCTGTCCCACACCGAGGCACCATGTGCCAAGTGCTCTCCTCAGGGCTCTGCCTGCACACAGGCCCAGAGAAGTTTTCCTGTTTGTAAGGTTAAGAATGAAAAAGCCTGAGCAGGTTTCCTCAACAACAAACCCTACATGCTGAGTCCAGGCTGCCTGCAATGATGTCCCCTTTCTACAAGGGACACTGTGAACAGGAATGATCTCTGAGAGCAGAATTCTCGCAGTCTTTCCACTGAATTCTCTGTCCCTGTCCTTTGCCTGGCTCTCTGTTGCAGATGGAAGCTGCTGCTGCCATTCTCTGCTTGAAGCCCTCGTTTGATGCAAGCAGATGCTCCCAGGTGTGTTCAGCAGCTGTTGCTCAGTGTTGATGCAAAGCTTTTGTGTTCCTCATGGAAGCAAGGAGCCATTGCGACACTGCAGGGGCTCATGGCATCAAGGAGACAATTGTGACACTACAGAACCTCCTAGAAACAAGGCTCCATGGTGACACCGTGGGGAATCATGGAACCACATGGAAATGTGTTCCTCATGAGACACAGCAGGGCCTTGTTGGAACCAAAGACACCTCTGCAAAAAGCAGGGTAGCTCACAGAACCAAGGAGTCACTTGTTACAATAGAAAACCGATGGAAGCAAGGAGACCATTGTGACACAGTGGGGCCACATGAAAGCCAAGGAGCCATTGTGACCCAGTGGGGCCTCATGGAATCAAGGAGACCATGGTGACACAGGTGATGCACATGAAGCCAAGGGGCCATTGTGACACAGTGGGGCCTCATGGAATCAAGGAGACCATGGTGACACAGGTGATGCACATGAAGCCAAGGAGCCATTGTGACCCAGTGGGGCCTCATGGAATCAAGGAGACCATTGTGACACAGGTGATGCACATGAAGCCAAGGAGCCATTGTGACACAGTGGGGCCTCATGGAATCAAGGAGACCATTGTGACACAGGTGATGCACATGAAGCCAAGGAGCCATTGTGACACAGTGAGGCCTCATGGAATCAAGGAGACCATGGTGACACAGGTGATGCACATGAAGCCAAGGAGCCATTGTGACACAGTGGGGCTTCTTCCCTTCAGCTCTGCAGCTGGCTGTCCCACACCGAGGCACCATGTGCCAAGTGCTTTCCTCAGGGCTCTGCCTGCACACAGGCCCAGAGAAGTTTTCCTGTTTGTAAGGAAAGAATGGAAAAGCCTGAGCAGCTTTCCTAAACAACAAACCCTACATGCTCAGTCCAGGCTGCCTGCAATGTTGTCCCCTTTCTACAAGGGACACTGTGAGCAGGAATGATGTCTGGGAGCAGAATTTTCGCAGTCTTTCCACGGAATTCTCTGTCCCTGTCCTTTGCCTGGCTCTCTGTTGCAGATGGAAGCTGCTGGTGCCATTCTCAGCTTGAAGCCCTCGTTTGATGCAAGCAGATGCTCCCAGGTGTGTTCAGCAGCTGTTGCTCAGTGTTGATGCAAAGCTTTTGTGTTCCTCATGGAAGCAAGGAGCCATTGTGACACTGCAGGGGCTCATGGCATCAAGGAGACAATTGTGACACTACAGAACCTCCTAGAAACAAGGCTCCATGGTGACACCGTGGGGAATCATGGAACCACATGGAAATGTGTTCCTCATGAGACGCAGCAGGGCCTTGTTGGAACCAAAGACACCTCTGCAAAAAGCAGGGTAGCTCACAGAACCAAGGAGTCCATTGTTACAATAGAAAACCTATGGAAGCAAGGAGACCATTGTGACACAGTGGGGCCACATGAAAGCCACGGAGCCATTGTGACCCAGTGGGGCCTCCTGGAATCAAGGAGACCATGGTGACACAGGTGATGCACATGAAGCCAAGGAGCCATTGTGACACAGCGGGGCCTCATGGAATCAAGGAGACCATGGTGACACAGATGATGCACATGAAGCCAAGGAGCCATTGTGACACAGTGGGGCCTCATGGAATCAAGGAGACCATGGTGACACAGGTGATGCACATGAAGCCAAGGAGCCATTGTGACACAGTGAGGCCTCATGGAATCAAGGAGACCATGGTGACACAGGTGATGCACATGAAGCCAAGGAGCCATTGTGACACAGTGGGGGCTCATGGAATCAAGGAAACCATGGTGACACAGGTGATGCACATGAAGCCAAGGAGCCATTGTGACCCAGTGGGGCCTCATGGAATCAAGGAGACCATTGTGACACAGGTGATGCACATGAAGCCAAGGAGCCATTGTGACACAGCGGGGCTTCTTCCCTTCAGCTCTGCAGCTGGCTGTCCCACACCGAGGCACCATGTGCCAAGTGCTCTCCTCAGGGCTCTGCCTGCACACAGGCCCAGAGAAGTTTTCCTGTTTGTAAGGAAAGAATGGAAAAGCCTGAGCAGGTTTCCTAAACAACAAACCCCACATGCTGAGTCCAGGCTGCCTGCAATGATGTCCCCTTTCTACAAGGGACACTGTGACAGGAATGATGTCTGGGAGCAGAATTCTCGCAGTCTTTCCACGGAATTCTCTGTCCCTGTCCTTTGCCTGGCTCTCTGTTGCAGATGGAAGCTGCTGCTGCCATTCTCTGCTTGAAGCCCTCTTTTGATGCAAGCAGATGCTCCCAGGTGTGTTCAGCAGCTGTTGCTCAGTGTTGATGCAAAGCTTTTGTGTTCCTCATGGAAGCAAGGAGCCATTGTGACACTGCAGGGGCTCATGGCATCAAGGAGACAATTGTGACACTACAGAACCTCCTAGAAACAAGACTCCATGATGACACCGTGGGGAATCATGGAACCACATGGAAATGTGTTCCTCATGAGATGCAGCAGGGCCTTGTTGGAACCAAAGACACCTCTGCAAAAAGCAGGGTAGCTCACAGAACCAAGGAGTCCATTGTTACAATAGAAAACCTATGGAAGCAAGGAGACCATTGTGACACAGTGGGGCCACATGAAAGCCACGGAGCCATTGTGACACAGTGGGGCCTCATGGAATCAAGGAGACCATGGTGACACAGGTGATGCACATGAAGCCAAGGAGCCATTGTGACACAGCGGGGCCTCATGGAATCAAGGAAACCATTGTGACACAGGTGATGCACATGAAGCCAAGGAGCCATTGTGACACAGTGAGGCCTCATGGAATCAAGGAGACCATGGTGACACAGGTGATGCACATGAAGCCAAGGAGCCATTGTGACACAGCGGGGCTTCTTCCCTTCAGCTCTGCAGCTGGCTGTCCCACACCGAGGCACCATGTGCCAAGTGCTCTCCTCAGGGCTCTGCCTGCACGCAGGCCCAGAGAAGTTTTCCTGTTTGTAAGGAAAGAATGGAAAAGCCTGAGCAGGTTTCCTAAACAACAAACCCCACATGCTGAGTCCAGGCTGCCTGCAATGTTGTCCCCTTTCTACAAGGGACACTGTGAGCAGGAATGATGTCTGGGAGCAGAATTTTCGCAGTCTTTCCACGGAATTCTCTGTCCCTGTCCTTTGCCTGGCTCTCTGTTGCAGATGGAAGCTGCTGCTGCCTTTCTCAGCTTGAAGCCCTCGTTTGATGCAAGCAGATGCTCCCAGGTGTGTTCAGCAGCTGTTGCTCAGTGTTGATGCAAAGCTTTTGTGTTCCTCATGGAAGCAAGGAGCCATTGTGACACTGCAGGGGCTCATGGGATCAAGGAGACAATTGTGACACTACAGAACCTCCTAGAAACAAGGCTCCATGATGACACCGTGGGGAATCATGGAACCACATGGAAATGTGTTCCTCATGAGACGCAGCAGGGCCTTGTTGGAACCAAAGACACCTCTGCAAAAAGCAGGGTAGCTCACAGAACCAAGGAGTCCATTGTTACAATAGAAAACCTATGGAAGCAAGGAGACCATTGTGACACAGTGGGGCCACATGAAAGCCACGGAGCCATTGTGACCCAGTGGGGCCTCATGGAATCAAGGAGACCATGGTGACACAGGTGATGCACATGAAGCCAAGGAGCCATTGTGACACAGTGGGGGCTCATGGAATCAAGGAGACCATGGTGACACAGGTGATGCACATGAAGCCAAGGAGCCATTGTGACCCAGTGGGGCCTCATGGAATCAAGGAGACCATGGTGACACAGGTGATGCACATGAAGCCAAGGAGCCATTGTGACACTGTGGGGCCTCATGGAATCAAGGAAACCATTGTGACACAGGTGATGCACATGAAGCCAAGGAGCCATTGTGACACAGCGGGGCTTCTTCCCTTCAGCTCTGCAGCTGGCTGTCCCACACCGAGGCACCATGTGCCAAGTGCTCTCCTCAGGGCTCTGCCTGCACGCAGGCCCAGAGAAGTTTTCCTGTTTGTAAGGAAAGAATGGAAAAGCCTGAGCAGGTTTCCTAAACAACAAACCTCACATGCTGAGTCCAGGCTGCCTGCAATGTTGTCCCCTTTCTACAAGGGACACTGTGAGCAGGAATGATGTCTGGGAGCAGAATTTTCGCAGTCTTTCCACTGAATTCTCTGTCCCTGTCCTTTGCCTGGCTCTCTGTTGCAGATGGAAGCTGCTGCTGCCTTTCTCAGCTTGAAGCCCTCGTTTGATGCAAGCAGATGCTCCCAGGTGTGTTCAGCAGCTGTTGCTGTGTTGATGCAAATCTTTTGTGTTCCTCATGGAAGCAAGGAGCCATTGTGACACTGCAGGGGCTCATGGCATCAAGGAGATAATTGTGACACTACAGAACATCCTAGAAACAAGGCTCCATGGTGACACCGTGGGGAATCATGGAACCACATGGAAATGTGTTCCTCATGCGACACAGCAGGGCCTTGTTGGAACCAAAGACACCTCTGCAAAAAGCAGGGTAGCTCACAGAACCAAGGAGTCCATTGTTACAATAGAAACCGAATGGAAGCAAGGGGCCATTGTGACACAGTGGGGCCACGTGGAAGCCAAGGAGCCATTGTGACCCAGTGGGGCCTCCTGGAATCAAGGAGACCATGGTGACACAGGTGATGCACATGAAGCCAAGGAGCCATTGTGACACAGCGGGGCCTCATGGAATCAAGGAGACCATGGTGACACAGATGATGCACATGAAGCCAAGGAGCCATTGTGACACAGTGGGGCCTCATGGAATCAAGGAAACCATGGTGACACAGGTGATGCACATGAAGCCAAGGAGCCATTGTGACACAGTGGGGCCTCAGGGAATCAAGGAGACCATGGTGACACAGGTGATGCACATGAAGCCAAGGAGCCATTGTGACCCAGTGGGGCCTCATGGAATCAAGGAGACCATTGTGACACAGGTGATGCACATGAAGCCAAGGAGCCATTGTGACACAGCGGGGCCTCATGGAATCAAGGAGACCATTGTGACACAGGTGATGCACATGAAGCCAAGGAGCCATTGTGACCCAGTGGGGCCTCATGGAATCAAGGAGACCATGGTGACACAGGTGATGCACATGAAGCCAAGGAGCCATTGTGACACAGCGGGGCTTCTTCCCTTCAGCTCTGCAGCTGGCTGTCCCAGACCGAGGCACCATGTGCCAAGTGCTCTCCTCAGGGCTCTGCCTGCACACAGGCCCAGAGAAGTTTTCCTGTTTGTAAGGAAAGAATGGAAAAGCCTGAGCAGCTTTCCTAAACAACAAACCCCACATGCTGAGTCCAGGCTGCCTGCAATGATGTCCCCTTTCTACAAGGGACACTGTGACAGGAATGATGTCTGGGAGCAGAATTCTCGCAGTCTTTCCACGGAATTCTCTGTCCCTGTCCTTTGCCTGGCTCTCTGTTGCAGATGGAAGCTGCTGGTGCCATTCTCAGCTTGAAGCCCTCTTTTGATGCAAGCAGATGCTCCCAGGTGTGTTCAGCAGCTGTTGCTCAGTGTTGATGCAAAGCTTTTGTGTTCCTCATGGAAGCAAGGAGCCATTGTGACACTGCAGGGGCTCATGGCATCAAGGAGACAATTGTGACACGACAGAACCTCCTAGAAACAAGACTCCATGATGACACCGTGGGGAATCATGGAACCACATGGAAATGTGTTCCTCATGAGATGCAGCAGGGCCTTGTTGGAACCAAAGACACCTCTGCAAAAAGCAGGGTAGCTCACAGAACCAAGGAGTCCATTGTTACAATAGAAAACCTATGGAAGCAAGGAGACCATTGTGACACAGTGGGGCCACATGAAAGCCACGGAGCCATTGTGACACAGTGGGGCCTCATGGAATCAAGGAGACCATGGTGACACAGGTGATGCACATGAAGCCAAGGAGCCATTGTGACCCAGTGGGGCCTCATGGAATCAAGGAGACCATGGTGACACAGGTGATGCACATGAAGCCAAGGAGCCATTGTGACACAGTGGGGCCTCATGGAATCAAGTAGACCATTGTGACACAGGTGATGCACATGAAGCCAAGGAGCCATTGTAACACAGTGAGGCCTCATGGAATCAAGGAGACCATGGTGACACAGGTGATGCACATGAAGCCAAGGAGCCATTGTGACACAGCGGGGCTTCTTCCCTTCAGCTCTGCAGCTGGCTGTCCCACACCGAGGCACCATGTGCCAAGTGCTCTCCTCAGGGCTCTGCCTGCACGCAGGCCCAGAGAAGTTTTCCTGTTTGTAAGGAAAGAATGGAAAAGCCTGAGCAGGTTTCCTAAACAACAAACCCCACATGCTGAGTCCAGGCTGCCTGCAATGTTGTCCCCTTTCTACAAGGGACACTGTGAGCAGGAATGATCTCTGGGAGCAGAATTTTCGCAGTCTTTCCACTGAATTCTCTGTCCCTGTCCTTTGCCTGGCTCTCTGTTGCAGATGGAAGCTGCTGCTGCCTTTCTCAGCTTGAAGCCCTCGTTTGATGCAAGCAGATGCTCCCAGGTGTGTTCAGCAGCTGTTGCTCAGTGTTGATGCAAAGCTTTTGTGTTCCTCATGGAAGCAAGGAGCCATTGTGACACTGCAGGGGCTCATGGCATCAAGGAGACAATTGTGACACTACAGAACATCCTAGAAACAAGGCTCCATGGTGACACCGTGGGGAATCATGGAACCACATGGAAATGTGTTCCTCATGAGACGCAGCAGGGCCTTGTTGGAACCAAAGACACCTCTGCAAAAAGCAGGGTAGCTCACAGAACCAAGGAGTCCATAGTTACAATAGAAAACCTATGGAAGCAAGGAGACCATTGTGACACAGTGGGGCCACATGAAAGCCACGGAGCCATTGTGACCCAGTGGGGCCTCATGGAATCAAGGAGACCATGGTGACACAGGTGATGCACATGAAGCCAAGGAGCCATTGTGACACAGCGGGGCCTCATGGAATCAAGGAGACCATGGTGACACAGGTGATGCACATGAAGCCAAGGAGCCATTGTGACACAGTGGGGGCTCATGGAATCAAGGAGACCATGGTGACACAGGTGATGCACATGAAGCCAAGGAGCCATTGTGACACAGTGGGGCCTCATGGAATCAAGGAGACCATGGTGACACAGGTGATGCACATGAAGCCAAGGAGCCATTGTGACACAGTGGGGCCTCATGGAATCAAGGAGACCATGGTGACACAGGTGATGCACATGAAGCCAAGGAGCCATTGTGACACAGCGGGGCTTCTTCCCTTCAGCTCTGCAGCTGGCTGTCCCACACCGAGGCACCATGTGCCAAGTGCTCTCCTCAGGGCTCTGCCTGCACGCAGGCCCAGAGAAGTTTTCCTGTTTGTAAGGAAAGAATGGAAAAGCCTGAGCAGCTTTCCTAAACAACAAACCCCACAGGCTGAGTCCAGGCTGCCTGCAATGATGTCCCCTTTCTACAAGGGACACTGTGAGCCGGAATGATCTCTGGGAGCAGAATTCTCGCAGTCTTTCCACTGAATTCTCTGTCCCTGTCCTTTGCCTGGCTCTCTGTTGCAGATGGAAGCTGCTGCTGCCTTTCTCAGCTTGAAGCCCTCGTTTGATGCAAGCAGATGCTCCCAGGTGTGTTCAGCAGCTGTTGCTCAGTGTTGATGCAAAGCTTTTGTGTTCCTCATGGAAGCAAGGAGCCATTGTGACACTGCAGGGGCTCATGGCATCAAGGAGACAATTGTGACACTACAGAACCTCCTAGAAACAAGGCTCCATGGTGACACCGTGGGGAATCATGGAACCACATGGAAATGTGTTCCTCATGAGACACAGCAGGGCCTTGTTGGAACCAAAGACACCTCTGCAAAAAGCAGGGTAGCTCACAGAACCAAGGAGTCCATTGTTACAATAGAAACCCTATGGAAGCAAGGAGACCATTGTGACACAGTGGGACCACATGAAAGCCACGGAGCCATTGTGACCCAGTGGGGCCTCATGGAATCAAGGAGACCATGGTGACACAGGTGATGCACATGAAGCCAAGGAGCCATTGTGACACAGTGGGGCCTCATGGAATCAAGGAGACCATGGTGACACAGGTGATGCACATGAAGCCAAGGAGCCATTGTGACACAGTGGGGCCTCATGGAATCAAGGAGACCATGGTGACATAGGTGATGCACATGAAGCCAAGGAGCCATTGTGACACAGTGGGGCCTCATGGAATCAAGGAGACTATGGTGACACAGGTGATGCACATGAAGCCAAGGAGCCATTCTGACACAGTGGGGGCTCATGGAATCAAGGAGACCATTGTGACACAGGTGATGCACATGAAGCCAAGGAGCCATTGTGACCCAGTGGGGCCTCATGGAATCAAGGAGACCATGGTGACACAGGTGATGCACATGAAGCCAAGGAGCCATTGTGACCCAGTGGGGCCTCATGGAATCAAGGAGACCATGGTGACACAGGTGATGCACATGAAGCCAAGGAGCCATTGTGACACAGTGGGGCCTCATGGAATCAAGGAGACCATGGTGACACAGGTGATGCACATGAAGCCAAGGAGCCATTGTGACACAGTGGGGCCTCATGGAATCAAGGAGACCATGGTGACACGGGTGATGCACATGAAGCCAAGGAGCCATTGTGACACAGTGGGGTTTCTTCCCTTCAGCTCTGCAGCTGGCTGTCCCAGGCCACAGCACCATGTGCCAAGTGCTCTCCTCAGGGCTCTGCCTGCACACAGGCCCAGAGAAGTTTTCCTGTTTGTAAGGAAAGAATGGAAAAGCCTGAGCAGCTTTCCTAAACAACAAACCCCACATGCTGAGTCCAGGCTGCCTGCAATGATGTCCCCTTTCTACAAGGGACACTGTGAGCAGGAATGATCTCTGGGAGCAGAATTCTCGTAGTCTTTCCACTGAATTCCCTGTCCCTGTCCTTTGCCTGGCTCTCTGTTGCAGATGGAAGCTGCTGCTGCCTTTCTCAGCTTGAAGCCCTCGTTTGATGCAAGCAGATGCTCCCAGGTGTGTTCAGCAGCTGTTGCTCAGTGTTGATGCAAAGCTTTTGTGTTCCTCATGGAAGCAAGGAGCCATTGTGACACTGCAGGGGCTCATGGCATCAAGGAGACAATTGTGACACTACAGAACCTCCTAGAAACAAGGCTCCATGGTGACACCGTGGGGAATCATGGAACCACATGGAAATGTGTTCCTCATGAGACGCAGCAGGGCCTTGTTGGAACCAAAGACACCTCTGCAAAAAGCAGGGTAGCTCACAGAACCAAGGAGTCCATTGTTACAATAGAAAACCTATGGAAGCAAGGAGACCATTGTGACACAGTGGGGCCACATGAAAGCCACGGAGCCATTGTGACACAGTGGGGCCTCATGGAATCAAGGAGACCATGGTGACACAGGTGATGCACATGAAGCCAAGGAGCCATTGTGACACAGTGGGGGCTCATGGAATCAAGGAGACCATGGTGACACAGGTGATGCACATGAAGCCAAGGAGCCATTGTGACACAGTGGGGCCTCATGGAATCAAGGAGACCATGGTGACATAGGTGATGCACATGAAGCCAAGGAGCCATTGTGACACAGTGGGGCCTCATGGAATCAAGGAGACCATGGTGACACAGGTGATGCACATGAAGCCAAGGAGCCATTGTGACCCAGTGGGGCCTCATGGAATCAAGGAGACCATGGTGACACAGGTGATGCACATGAAGCCAAGGAGCCATTGTGACACAGCGGGGCCTCATGGAATCAAGGAGACCATGGTGACACAGGTGATGCGCATGAAGCCAAGGAGCCATTGTGACACAGCGGGGCTTCTTCCCTTCAGCTCTGCAGCTGGCTGTCCCACACCGAGGCACCATGTGCCAAGTGCTCTCCTCAGGGCTCTGCCTGCACACAGGCCCAGAGAAGTTTTCCTGTTTGTAAGGAAAGAATGAAAAAGCCTGAGCAGGTTTCCTAAACAACAAACCCCACATGCTGAGTCCAGGCTGCCTGCAATGATGTCCCCTTTCTACAAGGGACACTGTGAGCAGGAATGATCTCTGGGAGCAGAATTTTCGCAGTCTTTCCACTGAATTCTCTGTCCCTGTCCTTTGCCTGGCTCTCTGTTGCAGATGGAAGCTGCTGCTGCCTTTCTCAGCTTGAAGCCCTCGTTTGATGCAAGCAGATGCTCCCAGGTGTGTTCAGCAGCTGTTGCTCACTGTTGATGCAAAGCTTTTGTGTTCCTCATGGAAGCAAGGAGCCATTGTGACACTGCAGGGGCTCATGGGATCAAGGAGACAATTGTGACAGTACAGAACCTCCTAGAAACAAGACTCCAGGATGACACCGTGGGGAATCATGGAACCACATGGAAATGTGTTCCTCATGAGACGCAGCAGGGCCTTGTTGGAACCAAAGACACCTCTGCAAAAAGCAGGGTAGCTCACAGAACCAAGGAGTCCATTGTTACAATAGAAAACCTATGGAAGCAAGGAGACCATTGTGACACAGTGGGGCCACATGAAAGCCACGGAGCCATTGTGACCCAGTGGGGCCTC
Organism: Corvus hawaiiensis; assembly: GCF_020740725.1. Lineage (NCBI taxonomy): Eukaryota > Metazoa > Chordata > Aves > Passeriformes > Corvidae > Corvus > Corvus hawaiiensis. The sequence goes on from NC_063224.1 coordinate 22,586,695, forward strand.
ATGGAATCAAGGAGACCATGGTGACACAGGTGATGCACATGAAGCCAAGGAGCCATTGTGACACAGCGGGGCCTCATGGAATCAAGGAGACCATGGTGACACAGGTGATGCACATGAAGCCAAGGAGCCATTGTGACACAGTGGGGCCTCATGGAATCAAGGAGACCATGGTGACACAGGTGATGCACATGAAGCCAAGGAGCCATTGTGACACAGCGGGGCCTCATGGAATCAAGGAGACCATTGTGACACAGGTGATGCACATGAAGCCAAGGAGCCATTGTGACACAGTGGGGCTTCTTCCCTTCAGCTCTGCAGCTGGCTGTCCCACACCGAGGCACCATGTGCCAAGTGCTTTCCTCAGGGCTCTGCCTGCACACAGGCCCAGAGAAGTTTTCCTGTTTGTAAGGAAAGAATGGAAAAGCCTGAGCAGGTTTCCTAAACAACAAACCCTACATGCTCAGTCCAGGCTGCCTGCAATGATGTCCCCTTTCTACAAGGGACACTGTGAGCAGGAATGATGTCTGGGAGCAGAATTTTCGCAGTCTTTCCACGGAATTCTCTGTCCCTGTCCTTTGCCTGGCTCTCTGTTGCAGATGGAAGCTGCTGCTGCCATTCTCAGCTTGAAGCCCTCGTTTGATGCAAGCAGATGCTCCCAGGTGTGTTCAGCAGCTGTTGCTCAGTGTTGATGCCAAGCTTTTGTGTTCCTCATGGAAGCATGGACCCATTGTGACACTGCAGGGGCTCATGGTATCAAGGAGACAATCGTGACAGTACAGAACCTCCTAGAAACAAGACTCCATGATGACACCGTGGGGAATCATGGAACCACATGGAAATGTGTTCCTGATGAGACGCAGCAGGGCCTTGTTGGAACCAAAGACACCTCTGCAAAAAGCAGGGTAGCTCACAGAACCAAGGAGTCCATTGTTACAATAGAAACCCTATGGAAGCAAGGGGCCATTGTGACACAGTGGGGCCACGTGGAAGCCAAGGAGCCATTGTGACCCAGTGGGGCCTCATGCAATCAAGGAGACCATGGTGACACAGGTGATGCACATGAAGCCAAGGAGCCATTGTGACACAGCGGGGCCTCATGGAATCAAGGAGACCATGGTGACACAGATGATGCACATGAAGCCAAGGAGCCATTGTGACCCAGTGGGGCCTCATGGAATCAAGGAGACCATGGTGACACAGGTGATGCACATGAAGCCAAGGAGCCATTGTGACACAGTGAGGCCTCATGGAATCAAGGAGACCATGGTGACACAGGTGATGCACATGAAGCCAAGGAGCCATTGTGACACAGTGGGGGCTCATGGAATCAAGGAAACCATGGTGACACAGGTGATGCACATGAAGCCAAGGAGCCATTGTGACCCAGTGGGGCCTCATGGAATCAAGGAGACCATTGTGACACAGGTGATGCACATGAAGCCAAGGAGCCATTGTGACACAGCGGGGCCTCATGGAATCAAGGAGACCATTGTAACACAGGTGATGCACATGAAGCCAGGAGCCATTGTGACCCAGTGGGGCCTCATGGAATCAAGGAGACCATGGTGACACAGGTGATGCACATGAAGCCAAGGAGCCATTGTGACACAGCGGGGCTTCTTCCCTTCAGCTCTGCAGCTGGCTGTCCCACACCGAGGCACCATGTGCCAAGTGCTCTCCTCAGGGCTCTGCCTGCACACAGGCCCAGAGAAGTTTTCCTGTTTGTAAGGAAAGAATGGAAAAGCCTGAGCAGCTTTCCTAAACAACAAACCCCACATGCTGAGTCCAGGCTGCCTGCAATGATGTCCCCTTTCTACAAGGGACACTGTGACAGGAATGATGTCTGGGAGCAGAATTCTCGCAGTCTTTCCACTGAATTCTCTGTCCCTGTCCTTTGCCTGGCTCTCTGTTGCAGATGGAAGCTGCTGGTGCCATTCTCTGCTTGAAGCCCTCTTTTGATGCAAGCAGATGCTCCCAGGTGTGTTCAGCAGCTGTTGCTCACTGTTGATGCAAAGCTTTTGTGTTCCTCATGGAAGCAAGGAGCCATTGTGACACTGCAGGGGCTCATGGCATCAAGGAGACAATTGTGACACGACAGAACCTCCTAGAAACAAGACTCCATGATGACACCGTGGGGAATCATGGAACCACATGGAAATGTGTTCCTCATGAGATGCAGCAGGGCCTTGTTGGAACCAAAGACACCTCTGCAAAAAGCAGGGTAGCTCACAGAACCAAGGAGTCCATTGTTACAATAGAAAACCTATGGAAGCAAGGAGACCATTGTGACACAGTGGGGCCACATGAAAGCCACGGAGCCATTGTGACACAGTGGGGCCTCATGGAATCAAGGAGACCATGGTGACACAGGTGATGCACATGAAGCCAAGGAGCCATTGTGACACAGCGGGGCCTCATGGAATCAAGGAAACCATTGTGACACAGGTGATGCACATGAAGCCAAGGAGCCATTGTGACACAGTGAGGCCTCATGGAATCAAGGAGACCATGGTGACACAGGTGATGCACATGAAGCCAAGGAGCCATTGTGACACAGCGGGGCTTCTTCCCTTCAGCTCTGCAGCTGGCTGTCCCACACCGAGGCACCATGTGCCAAGTGCTCTCCTCAGGGCTCTGCCTGCACGCAGGCCCAGAGAAGTTTTCCTGTTTGTAAGGAAAGAATGGAAAAGCCTGAGCAGGTTTCCTAAACAACAAACCCCACATGCTGAGTCCAGGCTGCCTGCAATGATGTCCCCTTTCTACAAGGGACACTGTGAGCAGGAATGATGTCTGGGAGCAGAATTTTCGCAGTCTTTCCACGGAATTCTCTGTCCCTGTCCTTTGCCTGGCTCTCTGTTGCAGATGGAAGCTGCTGGTGCCATTCTCAGCTTGAAGCCCTCGTTTGATGCAAGCAGATGCTCCCAGGTGTGTTCAGCAGCTGTTGCTCAGTGTTGATGCAAAGCTTTTGTGTTCCTCATGGAAGCAAGGAGCCATTGTGAACCTGCAGGGGCTCATGGGATCAAGGAGACAATTGTGACACTACAGAACCTCCTAGAAACAAGGCTCCATGATGACACCGTGGGGAATCATGGAACCACATGGAAATGTGTTCCTCATGAGACGCAGCAGGGCCTTGTTGGAACCAAAGACACCTCTGCAAAAAGCAGGGTAGCTCACAGAACCAAGGAGTCCATTGTTACAATAGAAAACCGATGGAAGCAAGGAGACCATTGTGACACAGTGGGGCCACATGAAAGCCACGGAGCCATTGTGACCCAGTGGGGCCTCATGGAATCAAGGAGACCATGGTGACACAGGTGATGCACATGAAGCCAAGGAGCCATTGTGACACAGTGGGGGCTCATGGAATCAAGGAGACCATGGTGACACAGGTGATGCACATGAAGCCAAGGAGCCATTGTGACCCAGTGGGGCCTCATGGAATCAAGGAGACCATGGTGACACAGGTGATGCACATGAAGCCAAGGAGCCATTGTGACACAGTGGGGCCTCATGGAATCAAGGAAACCATTGTGACACAGGTGATGCACATGAAGCCAAGGAGCCATTGTGACACAGCGGGGCTTCTTCCCTTCAGCTCTGCAGCTGGCTGTCCCACACCGAGGCACCATGTGCCAAGTGCTCTCCTCAGGGCTCTGCCTGCACGCAGGCCCAGAGAAGTTTTCCTGTTTGTAAGGAAAGAATGGAAAAGCCTGAGCAGGTTTCCTAAACAACAAACCTCACATGCTGAGTCCAGGCTGCCTGCAATGTTGTCCCCTTTCTACAAGGGACACTGTGAGCAGGAATGATGTCTGGGAGCAGAATTTTCGCAGTCTTTCCACTGAATTCTCTGTCCCTGTCCTTTGCCTGGCTCTCTGTTGCAGATGGAAGCTGCTGCTGCCTTTCTCAGCTTGAAGCCCTCGTTTGATGCAAGCAGATGCTCCCAGGTGTGTTCAGCAGCTGTTGCTGTGTTGATGCAAATCTTTTGTGTTCCTCATGGAAGCAAGGAGCCATTGTGACACTGCAGGGGCTCATGGCATCAAGGAGACAATTGTGACAGTACAGAACCTCCTAGAAACAAGGCTCCATGGTGACACCGTGGGGAATCATGGAACCACATGGAAATGTGTTCCTCATGAGACACAGCAGGGCCTTGTTGGAACCAAAGACACCTCTGCAAAAAGCAGGGTAGCTCACAGAACCAAGGAGTCCATTGTTACAATAGAAAACCTATGGAAGCAAGGAGACCATTGTGACACAGTGGGGCCACATGAAAGCCACGGAGCCATTGTGACCCAGTGGGGCCTCATGGAATCAAGGAGACCATGGTGACACAGGTGATGCACATGAAGCCAAGGAGCCATTGTGACACAGTGGGGGCTCATGGAATCAAGGAGACCATGGTGACACAGGTGATGCACATGAAGCCAAGGAGCCATTGTGACACAGTGGGGCCTCATGGAATCAAGGAGACCATGGTGACATAGGTGATGCACATGAAGCCAAGGAGCCATTGTGACACAGTGGGGCCTCATGGAATCAAGGAGACCATGGTGACACAGGTGATGCACATGAAGCCAAGGAGCCATTGTGACCCAGTGGGGCCTCATGGAATCAAGGAGACCATGGTGACACAGGTGATGCACATGAAGCCAAGGAGCCATTGTGACACAGCGGGGCCTCATGGAATCAAGGAGACCATGGTGACACAGGTGATGCGCATGAAGCCAAGGAGCCATTGTGACACAGTGGGGCTTCTTCCCTTCAGCTCTGCAGCTGGCTGTCCCACACCGAGGCACCATGTGCCAAGTGCTTTCCTCAGGGCTCTGCCTGCACACAGGCCCAGAGAAGTTTTCCTGTTTGTAAGGAAAGAATGGAAAAGCCTGAGCAGGTTTCCTAAACAACAAACCCTACATGCTCAGTCCAGGCTGCCTGCAATGATGTCCCCTTTCTACAAGGGACACTGTGAGCAGGAATGATGTCTGGGAGCAGAATTTTCGCAGTCTTTCCACGGAATTCTCTGTCCCTGTCCTTTGCCTGGCTCTCTGTTGCAGATGGAAGCTGCTGCTGCCATTCTCAGCTTGAAGCCCTCGTTTGATGCAAGCAGATGCTCCCAGGTGTGTTCAGCAGCTGTTGCTCAGTGTTGATGCCAAGCTTTTGTGTTCCTCATGGAAGCATGGACCCATTGTGACACTGCAGGGGCTCATGGTATCAAGGAGACAATCGTGACAGTACAGAACCTCCTAGAAACAAGACTCCATGATGACACCGTGGGGAATCATGGAACCACATGGAAATGTGTTCCTGATGAGACGCAGCAGGGCCTTGTTGGAACCAAAGACACCTCTGCAAAAAGCAGGGTAGCTCACAGAACCAAGGAGTCCATTGTTACAATAGAAACCCTATGGAAGCAAGGGGCCATTGTGACACAGTGGGGCCACGTGGAAGCCAAGGAGCCATTGTGACCCAGTGGGGCCTCATGCAATCAAGGAGACCATGGTGACACAGGTGATGCACATGAAGCCAAGGAGCCATTGTGACACAGCGGGGCCTCATGGAATCAAGGAGACCATGGTGACACAGATGATGCACATGAAGCCAAGGAGCCATTGTGACCCAGTGGGGCCTCATGGAATCAAGGAGACCATGGTGACACAGGTGATGCACATGAAGCCAAGGAGCCATTGTGACACAGTGAGGCCTCATGGAATCAAGGAGACCATGGTGACACAGGTGATGCACATGAAGCCAAGGAGCCATTGTGACACAGTGGGGGCTCATGGAATCAAGGAAACCATGGTGACACAGGTGATGCACATGAAGCCAAGGAGCCATTGTGACCCAGTGGGGCCTCATGGAATCAAGGAGACCATTGTGACACAGGTGATGCACATGAAGCCAAGGAGCCATTGTGACACAGCGGGGCCTCATGGAATCAAGGAGACCATTGTAACACAGGTGATGCACATGAAGCCAGGAGCCATTGTGACCCAGTGGGGCCTCATGGAATCAAGGAGACCATGGTGACACAGGTGATGCACATGAAGCCAAGGAGCCATTGTGACACAGCGGGGCTTCTTCCCTTCAGCTCTGCAGCTGGCTGTCCCACACCGAGGCACCATGTGCCAAGTGCTCTCCTCAGGGCTCTGCCTGCACACAGGCCCAGAGAAGTTTTCCTGTTTGTAAGGAAAGAATGGAAAAGCCTGAGCAGGTTTCCTAAACAACAAACCCCACATGCTGAGTCCAGGCTGCCTGCAATGATGTCCCCTTTCTACAAGGGACACTGTGACAGGAATGATGTCTGGGAGCAGAATTCTCGCAGTCTTTCCACGGAATTCTCTGTCCCTGTCCTTTGCCTGGCTCTCTGTTGCAGATGGAAGCTGCTGGTGCCATTCTCTGCTTGAAGCCCTCTTTTGATGCAAGCAGATGCTCCCAGGTGTGTTCAGCAGCTGTTGCTCACTGTTGATGCAAAGCTTTTGTGTTCCTCATGGAAGCAAGGAGCCATTGTGACACTGCAGGGGCTCATGGCATCAAGGAGACAATTGTGACACGACAGAACCTCCTAGAAACAAGACTCCATGATGACACCGTGGGGAATCATGGAACCACATGGAAATGTGTTCCTCATGAGATGCAGCAGGGCCTTGTTGGAACCAAAGACACCTCTGCAAAAAGCAGGGTAGCTCACAGAACCAAGGAGTCCATTGTTACAATAGAAAACCTATGGAAGCAAGGAGACCATTGTGACACAGTGGGGCCACATGAAAGCCACGGAGCCATTGTGACACAGTGGGGCCTCATGGAATCAAGGAGACCATGGTGACACAGGTGATGCACATGAAGCCAAGGAGCCATTGTGACACAGCGGGGCCTCATGGAATCAAGGAAACCATTGTGACACAGGTGATGCACATGAAGCCAAGGAGCCATTGTGACATAGTGAGGCCTCATGGAATCAAGGAGACCATGGTGACACAGGTGATGCACATGAAGCCAAGGAGCCATTGTGACACAGCGGGGCTTCTTCCCTTCAGCTCTGCAGCTGGCTGTCCCACACCGAGGCACCATGTGCCAAGTGCTCTCCTCAGGGCTCTGCCTGCACGCAGGCCCAGAGAAGTTTTCCTGTTTGTAAGGAAAGAATGGAAAAGCCTGAGCAGGTTTCCTAAACAACAAACCCCACATGCTGAGTCCAGGCTGCCTGCAATGATGTCCCCTTTCTACAAGGGACACTGTGAGCAGGAATGATGTCTGGGAGCAGAATTTTCGCAGTCTTTCCACGGAATTCTCTGTCCCTGTCCTTTGCCTGGCTCTCTGTTGCAGATGGAAGCTGCTGGTGCCATTCTCAGCTTGAAGCCCTCGTTTGATGCAAGCAGATGCTCCCAGGTGTGTTCAGCAGCTGTTGCTCAGTGTTGATGCAAAGCTTTTGTGTTCCTCATGGAAGCAAGGAGCCATTGTGAACCTGCAGGGGCTCATGGGATCAAGGAGACAATTGTGACACTACAGAACCTCCTAGAAACAAGGCTCCATGATGACACCGTGGGGAATCATGGAACCACATGGAAATGTGTTCCTCATGAGACGCAGCAGGGCCTTGTTGGAACCAAAGACACCTCTGCAAAAAGCAGGGTAGCTCACAGAACCAAGGAGTCCATTGTTACAATAGAAAACCGATGGAAGCAAGGAGACCATTGTGACACAGTGGGGCCACATGAAAGCCACGGAGCCATTGTGACCCAGTGGGGCCTCATGGAATCAAGGAGACCATGGTGACACAGGTGATGCACATGAAGCCAAGGAGCCATTGTGACACAGTGGGGGCTCATGGAATCAAGGAGACCATGGTGACACAGGTGATGCACATGAAGCCAAGGAGCCATTGTGACCCAGTGGGGCCTCATGGAATCAAGGAGACCATGGTGACACAGGTGATGCACATGAAGCCAAGGAGCCATTGTGACCCAGTGGGGCCTCATGGAATCAAGGAAACCATTGTGACACAGGTGATGCACATGAAGCCAAGGAGCCATTGTGACACAGCGGGGCTTCTTCCCTTCAGCTCTGCAGCTGGCTGTCCCACACCGAGGCACCATGTGCCAAGTGCTCTCCTCAGGGCTCTGCCTGCACGCAGGCCCAGAGAAGTTTTCCTGTTTGTAAGGAAAGAATGGAAAAGCCTGAGCAGGTTTCCTAAACAACAAACCTCACATGCTGAGTCCAGGCTGCCTGCAATGTTGTCCCCTTTCTACAAGGGACACTGTGAGCAGGAATGATGTCTGGGAGCAGAATTTTCGCAGTCTTTCCACTGAATTCTCTGTCCCTGTCCTTTGCCTGGCTCTCTGTTGCAGATGGAAGCTGCTGCTGCCTTTCTCAGCTTGAAGCCCTCGTTTGATGCAAGCAGATGCTCCCAGGTGTGTTCAGCAGCTGTTGCTGTGTTGATGCAAATCTTTTGTGTTCCTCATGGAAGCAAGGAGCCATTGTGACACTGCAGGGGCTCATGGCATCAAGGAGATAATTGTGACACTACAGAACATCCTAGAAACAAGGCTCCATGGTGACACCGTGGGGAATCATGGAACCACATGGAAATGTGTTCCTCATGCGACACAGCAGGGCCTTGTTGGAACCAAAGACACCTCTGCAAAAAGCAGGGTAGCTCACAGAACCAAGGAGTCCATTGTTACAATAGAAACCGAATGGAAGCAAGGGGCCATTGTGACACAGTGGGGCCACGTGGAAGCCAAGGAGCCATTGTGACCCAGTGGGGCCTCCTGGAATCAAGGAGACCATGGTGACACAGGTGATGCACATGAAGCCAAGGAGCCATTGTGACACAGCGGGGCCTCATGGAATCAAGGAGACCATGGTGACACAGATGATGCACATGAAGCCAAGGAGCCATTGTGACACAGTGGGGCCTCATGGAATCAAGGAAACCATGGTGACACAGGTGATGCACATGAAGCCAAGGAGCCATTGTGACACAGTGGGGCCTCAGGGAATCAAGGAGACCATGGTGACACAGGTGATGCACATGAAGCCAAGGAGCCATTGTGACCCAGTGGGGCCTCATGGAATCAAGGAGACCATTGTGACACAGGTGATGCACATGAAGCCAAGGAGCCATTGTGACACAGCGGGGCCTCATGGAATCAAGGAGACCATTGTGACACAGGTGATGCACATGAAGCCAAGGAGCCATTGTGACCCAGTGGGGCCTCATGGAATCAAGGAGACCATGGTGACACAGGTGATGCACATGAAGCCAAGGAGCCATTGTGACACAGCGGGTCTTCTTCCCTTCAGCTCTGCAGCTGGCTGTCCCAGACCGAGGCACCATGTGCCAAGTGCTCTCCTCAGGGCTCTGCCTGCACACAGGCCCAGAGAAGTTTTCCTGTTTGTAAGGAAAGAATGGAAAAGCCTGAGCAGCTTTCCTAAACAACAAACCCCACATGCTGAGTCCAGGCTGCCTGCAATGATGTCCCCTTTCTACAAGGGACACTGTGACAGGAATGATGTCTGGGAGCAGAATTCTCGCAGTCTTTCCACGGAATTCTCTGTCCCTGTCCTTTGCCTGGCTCTCTGTTGCAGATGGAAGCTGCTGGTGCCATTCTCAGCTTGAAGCCCTCTTTTGATGCAAGCAGATGCTCCCAGGTGTGTTCAGCAGCTGTTGCTCAGTGTTGATGCAAAGCTTTTGTGTTCCTCATGGAAGCAAGGAGCCATTGTGACACTGCAGGGGCTCATGGCATCAAGGAGACAATTGTGACACGACAGAACCTCCTAGAAACAAGACTCCATGATGACACCGTGGGGAATCATGGAACCACATGGAAATGTGTTCCTCATGAGATGCAGCAGGGCCTTGTTGGAACCAAAGACACCTCTGCAAAAAGCAGGGTAGCTCACAGAACCAAGGAGTCCATTGTTACAATAGAAAACCTATGGAAGCAAGGAGACCATTGTGACACAGTGGGGCCACATGAAAGCCACGGAGCCATTGTGACACAGTGGGGCCTCATGGAATCAAGGAGACCATGGTGACACAGGTGATGCACATGAAGCCAAGGAGCCATTGTGACCCAGTGGGGCCTCATGGAATCAAGGAGACCATTGTGACACAGGTGATGCACATGAAGCCAAGGAGCCATTGTAACACAGTGAGGCTTCATGGAATCAAGGAGACCATGGTGACACAGGTGATGCACATGAAGCCAAGGAGCCATTGTGACACAGCGGGGCTTCTTCCCTTCAGCTCTGCAGCTGGCTGTCCCACACCGAGGCACCATGTGCCAAGTGCTCTCCTCAGGGCTCTGCCTGCACGCAGGCCCAGAGAAGTTTTCCTGTTTGTAAGGAAAGAATGGAAAAGCCTGAGCAGGTTTCCTAAACAACAAACCCCACATGCTGAGTCCAGGCTGCCTGCAATGTTGTCCCCTTTCTACAAGGGACACTGTGAGCAGGAATGATGTCTGGGAGCAGAATTTTCGCAGTCTTTCCACTGAATTCTCTGTCCCTGTCCTTTGCCTGGCTCTCTGTTGCAGATGGAAGCTGCTGCTGCCTTTCTCAGCTTGAAGCCCTCGTTTGATGCAAGCAGATGCTCCCAGGTGTGTTCAGCAGCTGTTGCTCAGTGTTGATGCAAAGCTTTTGTGTTCCTCATGGAAGCAAGGAGCCATTGTGACACTGCAGGGGCTCATGGCATCAAGGAGACAATTGTGACACTACAGAACATCCTAGAAACAAGGCTCCATGGTGACACCGTGGGGAATCATGGAACCACATGGAAATGTGTTCCTCATGAGACGCAGCAGGGCCTTGTTGGAACCAAAGACACCTCTGCAAAAAGCAGGGTAGCTCACAGAACCAAGGAGTCCATAGTTACAATAGAAAACCTATGGAAGCAAGGAGACCATTGTGACACAGTGGGGCCACATGAAAGCCACGGAGCCATTGTGACACAGTGGGGCCTCATGGAATCAAGGAGACCATGGTGACACAGGTGATGCACATGAAGCCAAGGAGCCATTGTGACACAGCGGGGCCTCATGGAATCAAGGAGACCATGGTGACACAGGTGATGCACATGAAGCCAAGGAGCCATTGTGACACAGTGGGGGCTCATGGAATCAAGGAGACCATGGTGACACAGGTGATGCACATGAAGCCAAGGAGCCATTGTGACACAGTGGGGCCTCATGGAATCAAGGAGACCATGGTGACACAGGTGATGCACATGAAGCCAAGGAGCCATTGTGACACAGTGGGGCCTCATGGAATCAAGGAGACCATGGTGACACAGGTGATGCACATGAAGCCAAGGAGCCATTGTGACACAGCGGGGCTTCTTCCCTTCAGCTCTGCAGCTGGCTGTCCCACACCGAGGCACCATGTGCCAAGTGCTCTCCTCAGGGCTCTGCCTGCACGCAGGCCCAGAGAAGTTTTCCTGTTTGTAAGGAAAGAATGGAAAAGCCTGAGCAGCTTTCCTAAACAACAAACCCCACAGGCTGAGTCCAGGCTGCCTGCAATGATGTCCCCTTTCTACAAGGGACACTGTGAGCAGGAATGATCTCTGGGAGCAGAATTCTCGCAGTCTTTCCTCTGAATTCTCTGTCCCTGTCCTTTGCCTGGCTCTCTGTTGCAGATGGAAGCTGCTGCTGCCTTTCTCAGCTTGAAGCCCTCGTTTGATGCAAGCAGATGCTCCCAGGTGTGTTCAGCAGCTGTTGCTCAGTGTTGATGCAAAGCTTTTGTGTTCCTCATGGAAGCAAGGAGCCATTGTGACACTGCAGGGGCTCATGGCATCAAGGAGACAATTGTGACAGTACAGAACCTCCTAGAAACAAGGCTCCATGGTGACACCGTGGGGAATCATGGAACCACATGGAAATGTGTTCCTCATGAGACACAGCAGGGCCTTGTTGGAACCAAAGACACCTCTGCAAAAAGCAGGGTAGCTCACAGAACCAAGGAGTCCATTGTTACAATAGAAACCCTATGGAAGCAAGGAGACCATTGTGACACAGTGGGACCACATGAAAGCCACGGAGCCATTGTGACCCAGTGGGGCCTCATGGAATCAAGGAGACCATGGTGACAAAGGTGATGCACATGAAGCCAAGGAGCCATTGTGACACAGTGGGGCCTCATGGAATCAAGGAGACCATGGTATCACAGGTGATGCACATGAAGCCAAGGAGCCATTGTGACACAGTGGGGCCTCATGGAATCAAGGAGACCATGGTGACATAGGTGATGCACATGAAGCCAAGGAGCCATTGTGACCCAGTGGGGCCTCATGGAATCAAGGAGACTATGGTGACACAGGTGATGCACATGAAGCCAAGGAGCCATTGTGACCCAGTGGGGCCTCATGGAATCAAGGAGACCATGGTGACACAGGTGATGCACATGAAGCCAAGGAGCCATTGTGACCCAGTGGGGCCTCATGGAATCAAGGAGACCATGGTGACACAGGTGATGCACATGAAGCCAAGGAGCCATTGTCACACAGTGAGGCCTCATGGAATCAAGGAGACCATGGTGACACAGGTGATGCACATGAAGCCAAGGAGCCATTGTGACCCAGTGGGGCCTCATGGAATCAAGGAGACCATGGTGACACAGGTGATGCACATGAAGCCAAGGAGCCATTGTGACACAGCGGGGCTTCTTCCCTTCAGCTCTGCAGCTGGCTGTCCCAGCCCACAGCACCATGTGCCAAGTGCTCTCCTCAGGGCTCTGCCTGCACACAGGCCCAGAGAAGTTTTCCTGTTTGTAAGGAAAGAATGGAAAAGCCTGAGCAGCTTTCCTAAACAACAAACCCCACATGCTGAGTCCAGGCTGCCTGCAATGTTGTCCCCTTTCTACAAGGGACACTGTGAGCAGGAATGTTCTCTGGGAGCAGAATTTTCGCAGTCTTTCCACTGAATTCTCTGTCCCTGTCCTTTGCCTGGCTCTCTGTTGCAGATGGAAGCTGCTGCTGCTTTCTCAGCTTGAAGCCCTCGTTTGATGCAAGCAGATGCTCCCAGGTGTGTTCAGCAGCTGTTGCTCAGTGTTGATGCAAAGCTTTTGTGTTCCTCATGGAAGCAAGGAGCCATTGTGACACTGCAGGGGCTCATGGTATCAAGGAGACAATCGTGACAGTACAGAACCTCCTAGAAACAAGACTCCATGACGACACCGTGGCGAATCATGGAACCACATGGAAATGTGTTCCTCATGAGACACAGCAGGGCCTTGTTGGAACCAAAGACACCTCTGCAAAAAGCAGGGTAGCTCACAGAACCAAGGAGTCCATTGTTACAATAGAAAACCTATGGAAGCAAGGAGACCATTGTGACACAGTGGGGCCACATGAAAGCCACGAAGCCATTGTGACCCAGTGGGGCCTCATGGAATCAAGGAGGCCATGGTGACACAGGTGATGCACATGAAGCCAAGGAGCCATTGTGACCCAGTGGGGCCTCATGGAATCAAGGAGACCATTGTGACACAGGTGATGCACATGAAGCCAAGGAGCCATTGTGACACAGTGGGGCCTCATGGAATCAAGGAGACCATGGTGACACAGGTGATGCACATGAAGCCAAGGAGCCATTGTGACCCAGTGGGGCCTCATGGAATCAAGGAGACCATGGTGACACAGGTGATGCACATGAAGCCAAGGAGCCATTGTGACACAGTGGGGCCTCATGGAATCAAGGAGACCATGGTGACACAGGTGATGCACATGAAGCCAAGGAGCCATTGTGACACAGCGGGGCTTCTTCCCTTCAGCTCTGCAGCTGGCTGTCCCACACCGAGGCACCATGTGCCAAGTGCTCTCCTCAGGGCTCTGCCTGCACACAGGCCCAGAGAAGTTTTCCTGTTTGTAAGGAAAGAATGGAAAAGCCTGAGCAGCTTTCCTAAACAACAAACCCCACATGCTGAGTCCAGGCTGCCTGCAATGTTGTCCCCTTTCTACAAGGGACACTGTGAGCAGGAATGATGTCTGGGAGCAGAATTTTCACAGTCTTTCCACGGAATTCTCTGTCCCTGTCCTTTGCCTGGCTCTCTGTTGCAGATGGAAGCTGCTGCTGCCTTTCTCAGCTTGAAGCCCTCGTTTGATGCAAGCAGATGCTCCCAGGTGTGTTCAGCAGCTGTTGCTCAGTGTTGATGCAAAGCTTTTGTGTTCCTCATGGAAGCAAGGAGCCATTGTGACACTGCAGGGGCTCATGGCATCAAGGAGACAATTGTGACAGTACAGAACCTCCTAGAAACAAGGCTCCATGGTGACACCGTGGGGAATCATGGAACCACATGGAAATGTGTTCCTCATGAGACGCAGCAGGGCCTTGTTGGAACCAAAGACACCTCTGCAAAAAGCAGGGTAGCTCACAGAACCAAGGAGTCCATTGTTACAATAGAAAACCTATGGAAGCAAGGAGACCATTGTGACACAGTGGGGCCACATGAAAGCCACGGAGCCATTGTTACCCAGTGGGGCCTCATGGAATCAAGGAGACCATGGTGACACAGGTGATGCACATGAAGCCAAGGAGCCATTGTGACACAGTGGGGCCTCATGGAATCAAGGAGACCATGGTGACACAGGTGATGCACATGAAGCCAAGGAGCCATTGTGACACAGTGGGGCCTCATGGAATCAAGGAGACCATGGTGACACAGGTGATGCACATGAAGCCAAGGAGCCATTGTGACACAGTGGGGCTTCTTCCCTTCAGCTCTGCAGCTGGCTGTCCCACACCGAGGCACCATGTGCCAAGTGCTTTCCTCAGGGCTCTGCCTGCACACCGGCCCAGAGAAGTTTTCCTGTTTGTAAGGAAAGAATGGAAAAGCCTGAGCAGCTTTCCTAAACAACAAACCCACATGCTCAGTCCAGGCTGCCTGCAATGATGTCCCCTTTCTACAAGGGACACTGTGAGCAGGAATGATGTCTGGGAGCAGAATTTTCGCAGTCTTTCCACTGAATTCCCTGTCCCTGTCCTTTGCCTGGCTCTCTGTTGCAGATGGAAGCTGCTGCTGCCTTTCTCAGCTTGAAGCCCTGGTTTGATGCAAGCAGATGCTCCCAGGTGTGTTCAGCAGCTGTTGCTCAGTGTTGATGCAAAGCTTTTGTGTTCCTCATGGAAGCAAGGAGCCATTGTGACACTGCAGGGGCTCATGGCATCAAGGAGACAATTGTGACACTACAGAACCTCCTAGAAACAAGGCTCCATGGTGACACCGTGGGGAATCATGGAACCACATGGAAATGTGTTCCTCATGAGACACAGCAGGGCCTTGTTGGAACCAAAGACACCTCTGCAAAAAGCAGGGTAGCTCACAGAACCAAGGAGTCCATTGTTACAATAGAAACCCTATGGAAGCAAGGAGACCATTGTGACACAGTGGGACCACATGAAAGCCACGGAGCCATTGTGACCCAGTGGGGCCTCATGGAATCAAGGAGACCATGGTGACACAGGTGATGCACATGAAGCCAAGGAGCCATTCTGACACAGTGGGGGCTCATGGAATCAAGGAGACCATGGTGACACAGGTGATGCACATGAAGCCAAGGAGCCATTGTGACACAGTGGGGCCTCATGGAATCAAGGAGACCATGGTGACACAGGTGATGCACATGAAGCCAAGGAGCCATTGTGACCCAGTGGGGCCTCATGGAATCAAGGAGACCATGGTGACACAGGTGATGCACATGAAGCCAAGGAGCCATTGTGACCCAGTGGGGCCTCATGGAATCAAGGAGACCATGGTGACACAGGTGATGCACATGAAGCCAAGGAGCCATTGTGACACAGTGGGGCCTCATGGAATCAAGGAGACCATGGTGACACAGGTGATGCACATGAAGCCAAGGAGCCATTGTGACACAGTGGGGCCTCATGGAATCAAGGAGACCATGGTGACACAGGTGATGCACATGAAGCCAAGGAGCCATTCTGACACAGTGGGGGCTCATGGAATCAAGGAGACCATGGTGACACAGGTGATGCACATGAAGCCAAGGAGCCATTGTGACACAGTGGGGCTTCTTCCCTTCAGCTCTCCAGCTGGCTGTCCCACACCGAGGCACCATGTGCCAAGTGCTCTCCTCAGGGCTCTGCCTGCACACAGGCCCAGAGAAGTTTTCCTGTTTGTAAGGAAAGAATGGAAAAGCCTGAGCAGCTTTCCTAAACAACAAACCCCACATGCTGAGTCCAGGCTGCCTGCAATGATGTCCCCTTTCTACAAGGGACACTGTGAGCAGGAATGATCTCTGGGAGCAGAATTTTCGCAGTCTTTCCACTGAATTCTCTGTCCCTGTCCTTTGCCTGGCTCTCTGTTGCAGATGGAAGCTGCTGCTGCCTTTCTCAGCTTGAAGCCCTCGTTTGATGCAAGCAGATGCTCCCAGGTGTGTTCAGCAGCTGTTGCTCAGTGTTGATGCAAAGCTTTTGTGTTCCTCATGGAAGCAAGGAGCCATTGTGACACTGCAGGGGCTCATGGGATCAAGGAGACAATTGTGACAGTACAGAACCTCCTAGAAACAAGACTCCAGGATGACACCGTGGGGAATCATGGAACCACATGGAAATGTGTTCCTCATGAGACGCAGCACGGCCTTGTTGGAACCAAAGACACCTCTGCAAAAAGCAGGGTAGCTCACAGAACCAAGGAGTCCATAGTTACAATAGAAAACCTATGGAAGCAAGGACACCATGGTGACACAGTGGGGCCACATGAAAGCAACGGAGCCATTGTGACACAGCGGGGCCTCATGGAATCAAGGAGACCATGGTGACACAGGTGATGCACATGAAGCCAAGGAGGCATTGTGACACAGTGGGGCCTCATGGAATCAAGGAGACCATGGTGACACAGGTGATGCACATGAAGCCAAGGAGCCATTGTGACACAGTGGGGCCTCATGGAATCAAGGAGACCATGGTGACACAGGTGATGCACATGAAGCCAAGGAGCCATTGTGACACAGTGGGGCCTCATGGAATCAAGGAGACCATGGTGACACAGGTGATGCACATGAAGCCAAGGAGCCATTGTCACACAGTGAGGCCTCATGGAATCAAGGAGACCATGGTGACACAGGTGATGCACATGAAGCCAAGGAGCCATTGTGACACAGCGGGTCTTCTTCCCTTCAGCTCTGCAGCTGGCTGTCCCACACCGAGGCACCATGTGCCAAGTGCTCTCCTCAGGGCTCTGCCTGCACACAGGCCCAGAGAAGTTTTCCTGTTTGTAAGGAAAGAATGGAAAAGCCTGAGCAGCTTTCCTAAACAACAAACCCCACATGCTGAGTCCAGGCTGCCTGCAATGTTGTCCCCTTTCTACAAGGGACACTGTGAGCAGGAATGATGACTGGGAGCAGAATTTTCGCAGTCTTTCCACGGAATTCTCTGTCCCTGTCCTTTGCCTGGCTCTCTGTTGCAGATGGAAGCTGCTGCTGCCTTTCTCAGCTTGAAGCCCTCGTTTGATGCAAGCAGATGCTCCCAGGTGTGTTCAGCAGCTGTTGCTCAGTGTTGATGCAAAGCTTTTGTGTTCCTCATGGAAGCAAGGAGCCATTGTGACACTGCAGGGGCTCATGGCATCAAGGAGACAATTGTGACATGACAGAACCTCCTAGAAACAAGACTCCATGATGACACCGTGGGGAATCATGGAACCACATGGAAATGTGTTCCTCATGAGACGCAGCAGGGCCTTGTTGGAACCAAAGACACCTCTGCAAAAAGCAGGGTTGCTCACAGAACCAAGGAGTCCATAGTTACAATAGAAAACCTATGGAAGCAAGGAGACCATTGTGACACAGTGGGGCCACATGAAAGCCACGGAGCCATTGTTACCCAGTGGGGCCTCATGGAATCAAGGAGACCATGGTGACACAGGTGATGCACATGAAGCCAAGGAGCCATTGTGACACAGTGGGGCCTCATGGAATCCAGGAGACCATGGTGACACAGGTGATGCACATGAAGCCAAGGAGCCATTCTGACACAGTGGGGCCTCATGGAATCAAGGAGACCATGGTGACACAGGTGATGCACATGAAGCCAAGGAGCCATTGTGACACAGTGGGGCCTCATGGAATCAAGGAGACCATGGTGACACAGGTGATGCACATGAAGCCAAGGAGCCATTGTGACACAGTGGGGGCTCATGGAATCAAGTAGACCATGGTGACACAGGTGATGCACATGAAGCCAAGGAGCCATTGTGACCCAGTGGGGCCTCATGGAATCAAGGAGACCATGGTGACACAGGTGATGCACATGAAGCCAAGGAGCCATTGTGACCCAGTGGGGCCTCATGGAATCAAGGAGACCATTGTGACACAGGTGATGCACATGAAGCCAAGGAGCCATTGTGACACAGTGAGGCCTCATGGAATCAAGGAGACCATGGTGACACTGGTGATGCACATGAAGCCAAGGAGGCATTGTGACACAGCGGGGCTTCTTCCCTTCAGCTCTGCAGCTGGCTGTCCCACACCGAGGCACCATGTGCCAAGTGCTCTCCTCAGGGCTCTGCCTGCACACAGGCCCAGAGAAGTTTTCCTGTTTGTAAGGAAAGAATGGAAAAGCCTGAGCAGCTTTCCTAAACAACAAGCCCCACATGCTGTGTCCAGGCTGCCTGCAATGTTGTCCCCTTTCTACAAGGGACACTGTGAGCAGGAATGATGTCTGGGAGCCGAATTTTCGCAGTCTTTCCACTGAATTCTCTGTCCCTGTCCTTTGCCTGGCTCTCTGTTGCAGATGGAAGCTGCTGCTGCCTTTCTCAGCTTGAAGCCCTCGTTTGATGCAAGCAGATGCTCCCAGGTGTGTTCAGCAGCTGTTGCTCAGTGTTGATGCAAAGCTTTTGTATTCCTCATGGAAGCAAGGAGCCATTGTGACACTGCAGGGGCTCATGGCATCAAGGAGACAATTGTGACAGTACAGAACCTCCTAGAAACAAGACTCCATGACGACACCGTGGGGAATCAAGGAACCACATGGAAATGTGTTCCTCATGAGACGCAGCAGGGCCTTGTTGGAACCAAAGACACCTCTGCAAAAAGCAGGGTAGCTCACAGAACCAAGGAGTCCATTGTTACAATAGAAACCCTATGGAAGCAAGGAGACCATTGTGACACAGTGGGGCCACATGAAAGCCACGGAGCCATTGTGACCCAGTGGGGCCTCATGGAATCAAGGAAACCATGGTGACACAGGTGATGCACATGAAGCCAAGGAGCCATTGTGACCCAGTGGGGCCTCATGGAATCAAGGAGACCATGGTGACACAGGTGATGCACATGAAGCCAAGGAGCCATTGTGACACAGTGGGGCCTCATGGAATCAAGTAGACCATGGTGACACAGGTGATGCACATGAAGCCAAGGAGCCATTGTGACATAGTGAGGCCTCATGGAATCAAGGAGACCATGGTGACACAGGTGATGCACATGAAGCCAAGGAGCCATTGTGACACAGTGGGGCCTCATGGAATCAAGGAGACCATGGTGACACAGGTGATGCACATGAAGCCAAGGAGCCATTGTGACACAGTGGGGCTTCTTCCCTTCAGCTCTGCAGCTGGCTGTCCCACACCGAGGCACCATGTGCCAAGTGCTCTCCTCAGGGCTCTGCCTGCACACAGGCCCAGAGAAGTTTTTCTGTTTGTAAGGAAAGAATGAAAAAGCCTGAGCAGGTTTCCTAAACAACAAACCCCACATGCTGAGTCCAGGCTGCCTGCAATGATGTCCCCTTTCTACAAGGGACACTGTGAGCAGGAATGATGTCTGGGAGCAGAATTTTCGCAGTCTTTCCACTGAATTCTCTGTCCCTGTCCTTTGCCTGGCTCTCTGTTGCAGATGGAAGCTGCTGCTGCCTTTCTCAGCTTGAAGCCCTCGTTTGATGCAAGCAGATGCTCCCAGGTGTGTTCAGCAGCTGTTGCTGTGTTGATGCCAAGCTTTTGTGTTCCTCATGGAAGCAAGGAGCCATTGTGACACTGCAGGGGCTCATGGCATCAAGGAGACAATTGTGACACGACAGAACCTCCTAGAAACATGACTCCATGATGACACCGTGGGGAATCATGGAACCACATGGAAATGTGTTCCTCATGAGACGCAGCAGGGCCTTGTTGGAACCAAAGACACCTCTGCAAAAAGCAGGGTAGCTCACAGAACCAAGGAGTCCATTGTTACAATAGAAAACCTATGGAAGCAAGGAGACCATTGTGACACAGTGGGGCCACATAAAAGCCACGGAGCCATTGTGACCCAGTGGGGCCTCATGGAATCAAGGAGACCATGGTGACACAGGTGATGCACATGAAGCCAAGGAGCCATTGTGACCCAGTGGGGCCTCATGGAATCAAGGAGACCATGGTGACACAGGTGATGCACATGAAGCCAAGGAGCCATTGTGACACAGTGGGGCCTCATGGAATCAAGGAGACCATGGTGACACAGGTGATGCACATGAAGCCAAGGAGCCATTGTGACACAGCGGGGCTTCTTCCCTTCAGCTCTGCAGCTGGCTGTCCCACACCGAGGCACCATGTGCCAAGTGCTCTCCTCAGGGCTCTGCCTGCACACAGGCCCAGAGAAGTTTTCCTGTTTGTAAGGAAAGAATGGAAAAGCCTGAGCAGCTTTCCTAAACAACAAACCCCACACGCTCAGTCCAGGCTGCCTGCAATGATGTCCCCTTTCTACAAGGGACACTGTGAGCAGGAATGATCTCTGGGAGCAGAATTCCCGCAATCTTTCCACTGAATTCTCTGTCCCTGTCCTTTGCCTGGCTCTCTGTTGCAGATGGAAGCTGCTGCTGCCTTTCTCAGCTTGAAGCCCTCGTTTGATGCAAGCAGATGCTCCCAGGTGTGTTCAGCAGCTGTTGCTCAGTGTTGATGCAAAGCTTTTGTGTTCCTCATGGAAGCAAGGAGCCATTGTGACACTGCAGGGGCTCATGGCATCAAGGAGACAATTGTGACACTACAGAACCTCCTAGAATCAAGACTCCATGATGACACCGTGGGGAATCATGGAACCACATGGAAATGTGTTCCTCATGAGACACAGCAGGGCCTTGTTGGAACCAAAGACACCTCTGCAAAAAGCAGGGTGGCTCACAGAACCATGGTGTCCATTGTTACAATAGAAAACCTATGGAAGCAAGGAGACCATTGTGACACAGTGGGGCCACATGAAAGCAACGGAGCCATTGTGACCCAGTGGGGCCTCATGGAATCAAGGAGACCATGGTGACACAGGTGATGCACATGAAGCCAAGGAGCCATTGTGACCCAGTGGGGGCTCATGGAATCAAGGAGACCATGGTGACACAGGTGATGCACATGAAGCCAAGGAGCCATTGTGACACAGTGGGGCCTCATGGAATCAAGGAGACCATGGTGACACAGGTGATGCACATGAAGCCAAGGAGCCATTGTGACCCAGTGGGGCCTCATGGAATCAAGGAGACCATGGTGACACAGGTGATGCACATGAAGCCAAGGAGCCATTGTGACCCAGTGGGGCCTCATGGAATCAAGGAGACCATGGTGACACAGGTGATGCACATGAAGCCAAGGAGCCATTGTGACACAGTGAGGCCTTATGGAATCAAGGAGACCATGGTGACACAGGTGATGCACATGAAGCCAAGGAGCCATTGTGACACACCGGGGCTTCTTCCCTTCAGCTCTGCAGCTGGCTGTCCCACACCGAGGCACCATGTGCCAAGTGCTTTCCTCAGGGCTCTGCCTGCACACAGGCCCAGAGAAGTTTTCCTGTTTGTAAGGAAAGAATGGAAAAGCCTGAGCAGGTTTCCTAAACAACAAACCCCACATGCTGAGTCCAGGCTGCCTGCAATGTTGTCCCCTTTCTACAAGGGACACTGTGAGCAGGAATGATGTCTGGGAGCAGAATTCTCGCAGTCTTTCCACTGAATTCTCTGTCCCTGTCCTTTGCCTGGCTCTGTGTTGCAGATGGAAGCTGCTGCTGCCTTTCTCAGCTTAAAGGCCTCGTTTGATGCAAGCAGATGCTCCCAGGTGTGTTCAGCAGCTGTTGCTCAGTGTTGATGCAAAGCTTTTGTGTTCCTCATGGAAGCAAGGAGCCATTGTGACACTGCAGGGGCTCATGGCATCAAGGAGACAATTGTGACACTACAGAACCTCCTAGAAACAAGGCTCCATGGTGACACCGTGGGGAATCATGGAACCACATGGAAATGTGTTCCTCATGAGACACAGCAGGGCCTTGTTGGAACCAAAGACACCTCTGCAAAAAGCAGAATAGCTCACAGAACCAAGGAGTCCATTGTTACAATAGAAACCCTATGGAAGCAAGGAGACCATTGTGACACAGTGGGGCCACATGAAAGCCACGGAGCCATTGTGACCCAGTGGGGCCTCATGGAATCAAGGAGACCATGGTGACACAGGTGATGCACATGAAGCCAAGGAGCCATTGTGACCCAGTGGGGCCTCATGGAATCAAGGAGACCATGGTGACACAGGTGATGCGCATGAAGCCAAGGAGCCATTGTGACACAGCGGGGCTTCTTCCCTTCAGCTCTGCAGCTGGCTGTCCCACACCGAGGCACCATGTGCCAAGTGCTCTCCTCAGGGCTCTGCCTGCACACAGGCCCAGAGAAGTTTTCCTGTTTGTAAGGAAAGAATGGAAAAGCCTGAGCAGCTTTCCTCAACAACAAACCCCACATGCTGAGTCCAGGCTGCCTGCAACGATGTCCCCTTTCTACAAGGGACACTGTGAGCAGGAATGATGTCTGGGAGCAGAATTTTCGCAGTCTTTCCACTGAATTCTCTGTCCCTGTCCTTTGCCTGGCTCTCTGTTGCAGATGGAAGCTGCTGCTGCCTTTCTCAGCTTGAAGCCCTCGTTTGATGCAAGCAGATGCTCCCAGGTGTGTTCAGCAGCTGTTGCTCAGTGTTGATGCAAAGCTTTTGTGTTCCTCATGGAAGCAAGGAGCCATTGTGACACTGCAGGGGCTCATGGCATCAAGGAGACAATTGTGACACTACAGAACCTCCTAGAAACAAGGCTCCATGGTGACACCGTGGGGAATCATGGAACCACATAGAAATGTGTTCCTCATGAGACACAGCAGGGCCTTGTTGGAACCAAAGACACCTCTGCAAAAAGCAGGGTAGCTCACAGAACCTAGGAGTCCATTGTTACAATAGAAAACCTATGGAAGCAAGGAGACCATTGTGACACAGTGGGGCCACATGAAAGCCACGGAGCCATTGTGACCCAGTGGGGCCTCATGGAATCAAGGAGACCATGGTGACACAGGTGATGCACATGAAGCCAAGGAGCCATTGTGACCCAGTGGGGCCTCATGGAATCAAGGAGACCATGGTGACACAGGTGATGCACATGAAGCCAAGGTGCCATTGTGACACAGTGGGGCCTCATGGAATCAAGGAGACCATGGTGACACAGGTGATGCACATGAAGCCAAGGAGCCATTGTGACCCAGTGGGGCCTCATGGAATCAAGGAGACCATGGTGACACAGGTGATGCACATGAAGCCAAGGAGCCATTGTGACCCAGTGGGGCCTCATGGAATCAAGGAGACCATGGTGACACAGGTGATGCACATGAAGCCAAGGAGCCATTGTGACACAGTGGGGCCTCATGGAATCAAGGAGACCATGGTGACACAGGTGATGCACATGAAGCCAAGGAGCCATTGTGACACAGTGGGGCTTCTTCCCTTCAGCTCTGCAGCTGGCTGTCCCAGCCCACAGCACCATGTGCCAAGTGCTCTCCTCAGGGCTCTGCCTGCACACAGGCCCAGAGAAGTTTTCCTGTTTGTAAGGAAAGAATGAAAAAGCCTGAGCAGGTTCCCTAGACAACCAAACCCACATGCTCAGTCCAGGCTGCCTGCAATGATGTCCCCTTTCTACAAGGGACACTGTGAGCAGGAATGATCTCTGGGAGCAGAATTCCCGCAGTCTTTCCACTGAATTCTCTGTCCCTGTCCTTTGCCTGGCTCTCTGTTGCAGATGGAAGCTGCTGC